>NC_066513.1:3030522-3185522 GCF_024679095.1 Eriocheir sinensis | reverse complement strand
GACCAACAAGTAAATAAAGGGTCGGTTGCAGTGGTATTCTCTCATGCCTGTGCTTTTATTCTCTTTATTTTTGGGAGAATAAATAAATCAGTCCGCCCTTGAATGATTTAGTGCGACTGTGGACGGCAGCTTTAAGAGGGGAGTGTGTGTAGCTACTGATAGTGTAGTCTGTCTCTCTCTCTCTCTCTCTCTCTCTCTCTCTCTCTCTCTCTCTCTCTCTCTCTCTCTCTTTTTCATATTCACTCTCCTCGTTTTCTGTTGCACATATATATTTGTCGCCTCGTCCACTGCATTGTTTTTGTTTTATGGAATTGCCGCCGGGAAACATCGCCGTGTGGGGCCGCGAGAATTGGGAGAGAGGAAAGTTTTATAAAATTGTGAATATAAACTATAAAGGAAGAATATTGCTCCTCGCTGCATTGTTGTTATTTGTTTATTTATTTTCTCATTCTTAAAGGTGTGCGAGTGGGGGCTACATATGAATATATTTACCTTTGGAGCAGTATTAGTTGAAACAAAGACGGGAAAAATAAAACTAGAAAATGTTTAACGTGTAAAAGGAGGAAATGAAGATATAGGAAGCAAAAGTGATGAAAGGAGTATTTTATCGAGACAGTACGAGGGAGCGGCGTCCCCTCGTTGTCGGGCCGAGTTGTGGCCTGGCGCGAGGCTGCGGCATTCAAGTGGGATTCAATTAGCGCCGCAGGTCGGGCCACACAACGAAGGCCACGCCGTGCATGTTTAGCTGCGGGACACGATGACCAGAGAGCTTTGTTTGCTGACGCGAGGCTAATGTCGCTCGCCTTGTCTGGTGCGTGGAGGAGTCAGGTTACGTTGCCGTGTGTGGACGCAGTGGTTTTATTTTACCGTTCCTCTCTCTGGTTTGTGTTCACTGTGTGTTTGTGTTCACTGTGTGTTTGTGTTTTCGTCTGCATCGTTTTGATTTTGAATTGTTTTAGTTCGAATGTCACTCCTTCTTTTACCTTCGTTTCTTGAAGTAAAACCCAATTGTGTGCCGCTTGCCCTCCGCAGAGCAAGTATGTGGCACGCGTGTGTGTATGTGTGTGTGTGTGTGTGTGTGTGTGTGTGTGTGTGTGTGTGTGTGTGTGTGTGTGTGTGTGTGTAATTCACCTCGGCCTGATTACGAATTGGACTCGCAATCGCCAGTAAGTACCCTGCCGACAAGAGCAAGCTCATAATAGTGTATCTCTGGGTACTGCCAGGACCTCCCTGCCTGAGCGGAGCTCGAACCTCCGCCTCACAGGCCACGAAGCCTGGCATCGCAGAGCTTTTTACCACTGAGCTACTAAGCGGTGTGTGTGTGTGTGTGTGTGTGTGTGTGTGTGTGTGTGTGATGGCATTAACTTCAGACAATGTATAGAAGATAATAGTCAATCTTTCAACTGTTACATCACGTAAGAAAATCAACATTTTTCGTATATAATGAAATGTTGAAGTACTAAGTTAACTGGCTCTTAACAGTTTGTGCTTTTGACTGAAAAATTAATCGATATGTTAGTTTGACGCATCCAAATCGCCTTGCGTCACTACTCTGGCGTCCGCAGCGAGTTTGCAGCTGACTGATGAATGGTTACTGGTGTGTGTCGGCGGGTGCGCCGGGGAGGCGGCTTAAAGGTGTGACATTTTCCTTACTGTCACTTCATTATTTGTTCTGCTGCCATTTCAAGTATGTACATGTATGTATTTATGCATATTAATGTTATATATATAGATATATATATATATATATATATATATATATATATATATATATATATATATATATATATATATATATATATATATACACACACACACACACAGTGTGTGTGTGTGTGTGTGTGTGTGTGTGTGTGTGTGTGTGTGTGTGTGTGTGTGTCTGTCGTGCTGCTCCTCGTCACCTCCAGATTAGCAACACTTCGCCGAACTCTTGAGCCGCACGACGCGGAGCAAACTTTGCGTAATTAGTTCGTGAAGTTTGTGCCGCCGCGGTGTTGAGGACGCCTCGCCTCACCGTGAGGCCGACAGTTAGGGCGAGGTACTGTGCTCCGAGCCGGCCCCTTTAAGACAGCAGGGAGAGCAGCTTGCGGGTGCCGCGGCAGTACTGTACGACGGAGCGGCCCATGCTAGGGCCATGCCCCCCTCCCCTCCACGTGGGAAACAACAGCAGTGGACCCCTTCCACCCCCCTCGCCGGGGCCCAACATGCGGCCCGCATGGGGCATGCGTGGTCTGGGCTGTTCCATCCGAGTTGGGGCTTTTAGAGAACGAAAAGAAAACGAGCAGCACGAGGGAGAACGGTGCTTTGTCAGGAGTGACTAAAATTGTTGTTCGCTTCTCCCTGGATCTGCAAAACCTTGAACCGCACGTCACGCAGATCTCCCGGCTCGGGACGCTGGCAGTGCATGCGCCTCTGCGTGTACAGCAAGTCATGAGGTTGACGAGAAGACTGCTGACGGAGCTTCGTGCAGTAAGACAACGTCCTGAAGGGTGTGTGAGCTCTCCTCCACTCCTCCCCCAGGCCGGTGGTCCTCGCCGGGCGTCCCCAGCCCCGCCGGTGTCAGGGGTGGTGGGACGGTGCGGCCGAGCCAGCTGTTCCTCCTCATCGGGGAGGATCGATAACCGGGCAGCTGGCGGTGGACGTGAGCCGCGCTGACCCGGCTCCTGCTCCTGCCCGCGACGCGTGGCCCGGCAGCCGCGGCCCTGCACAGACTGAGATGTCTAGAGGCGGAAGTGAATACTGTGGCACTAGTATGGCGCAGCCTATTATCCAATGACTACCGTCTCTCTCTCTCTCTCTCTCTCTCTCTCTCTCTCTCTCTCTCTCTCTCTCTCTCTCTCTCTCTCTCTCTCTCTCTCTCTCTCTCTCTCTCTCTCTCTCTCTCTAACGCATACATGCACTGGGTTACTTAAGTATATAATAGTGCGCAGCATCCATAATTACCTGCTTGGGTCATGCCATCACCATCATTTGAGTACATCACAGTAGCCCACACGACATGACGGCCGCGTGGTGGTGACCGCACGGACAGGTGATGAGCGTGATTTCTCAGAGTGACGTTGACCCCGTGGTGGTGAGGGCAGGGCTGCTGGTGAAGCATTGTGGTGGTGACCGTGACCCTGTGGTGATGACGGTGACCTTGTGATGACCCGAGGTGGTGGTGAATAATGTGCGGCGGGAGCAAGGGAGGGTGACCAGGCCGCTCAGATCAATACTATCACCCCTGCCTCCAGCCTCCCCTCTCCCTCTTTCTCTCCCTCGCTCTCTTTTACCTCCCCTACATTCTCTCCCACCGTCTCCACCTGATCCTCTCACACCGCCTGCATCCACATATTCTGTCCTCCATTTTCTTCAACACCTCTTCGCATTCACTCACATACGAGCAAATATATAATCGTAACATCTTTAGTTGAAGCAGCAGCAGTAGCATTAACCGTAGTAGTAGTAGTAGTAGTAGTAGTAGTAGTAGTAAGTCATTGTTGTTGATGGTGGCGGCGGCGGTGGGGCCGGCGAAGGCGGCACCACCAGCTGGTGTGTCTCCGTCCCTCGGGTGTCCCCGCCGCGGTAAGGGCCCTCGGGAGGCCCCCGTCATTGGGTATTGTCCGCGCTGCCTGGATCAGCTGGGCCGCATCCTCCACGCGTGGGCTGCACGGGCCAGAGGAGGGAGATGCTTGCAGGTGCAGCAACTCCCTGCCCGCTCCCTCGGGCCTCGCCTTCCTCATCTCGTTGTCGGTGATATAATTCTCCTTGTGCCGAGCCTTTCCCCGCTGCCTCGTCCAGCACCGTGTGCGGCGTGCGTGGGGCCCGAGAGCCCCGGCGTGTCGTCGGGGGAAGGGAGCCTGTAGGGGAGGCAGGTTGCCACCCGGCAGTGTGTGGCAACTGACGCCGCGTACTCGCCTCAGCCATCCATATTGAAGTCCAGCAGTTGGAGTACGAGAGTGGGTGTGTACGCACGGTGTGTTCCGCAGCCCTGCCGCCTCGCTGCCCGTGTCGTGTGTCGTGTGCCGCCCCCTTCGTGTTGACGTCGTCCTGCACAGGTGCCGCCGTACGGTGTGCCCGGTGACGTGTGGCAGACAGGTGTCGCGTGAGAATACAGAGTCGTGCGTCGAGTGCCTGGCTGGCCCAGTGAGAGGAGTCTGTGCAGGAGCGTGGCCGCCGCCATGGCTCAATAAGGCAAGGACATGGCCGTCTCCACCACCGTTCGAAGCTTCTGTCGTTTTTTCAGTGCACTAGGAACCTTTGCCGCCTGGGAAGACCCGTAGCCTCGCCCCGCAGCGCCGCGAGGACCACTAGTGCCGGCCGCAGGCCACTCTCTCCCGCAGCGTCGGCCAAGCCATGGTGATGAACACGTTCCGGTCAAAGTTGCGGCGGCGCCGCGACGAGCTCTTCCGCCGGGGCTCGGACGAGTCTGACGAGTGGCAGTTCGTGCCCTTCAACCCCTCGGTGTACCCGGCGAACAACAACAACAGCCACACCCTCAACAACAACGGCACCACCTCCCCTGGCGAGCCCTCGGCCCCTCCCCTGCCCAAGCCGGCCCTTCGGCCCTGGGCCCTGCAGCGAGCCTCCTGGCACGAGGGCCACCCCCCAGTGCCGCCCCACGGACACGGCTCCGTGGCCAAGAGTTACTTCCCACTGCCGCCATGCCCTGACCCCTCGCCGCCCCCCTTGCCCCCTCACGGTCATGGCTACCCCATGTATCCAGGCTCTGTGCCGCCTTGGTACGGCGCCCAGTTCCACGTGTCGGGACTCAACTATCCAGCCTCGGTCCCTCCAGGCCAGGCCCGACCCTCCCCCGTGGTGCTGCGCCGTGCCACCCGCGCCCCGCCGCCCCCCGCCGAGGAGCCGTCCTCCGAGCGGGGCTCCAGCAGGCCCAACAGTGGCGGGCCCACAGCAACCAGTGGCGGCTCCAGGCCCAACAGTGGCGGGCCCACAGCCAGCAGTGGCGGCTCCAGGCCCAACAGTGGCGGGCCCACAGCCAGCAGTGGCGGCTCCAGGCCCAACAGTGGCGGGCCCACAGCCAGCAGTGGCGGCTCCAGGCCCAACAGTGGCGGGCCCACAGCCAGCAGTGGCGGCTCCAGGCCCAACAGTGGCGGGCCCACAGCCAGCAGTGGCGGCTCCAGGCCTAACTCTGCTGGACCCATAGCAAGCAGTGGCGGACCCACTACCTCTGTTGGAAGCTTCAGATCCAACAGTGTCGGCGCCGCACCCGCCACTACGGTCCCGAGGTCCAGCAGCGGCGGCCCCGGACCCTTGGCCACAGGGTCAAGACCAAACAGCGGCGGACCTCCACCCTCAGGCGGGAGCCACCGACCCACCAGCGGCGGGCTGGCCCCCAGCACCACCGGCTCTAGGCCCGCCGGCGTCAGGGGACACTCCAGACCCAACAGCATCGCTAGCATGGAGGGCCTTGGCTCCATCGTGGCGCCCCCCAGGGTGCCGCCGCGGCCCAACAGTGGCTGCTCCGATGTGGTGGACGGCCTCGCCCTGAGCCCCGAAGGCCCCGCCCCCGAGGTGCCGCCCCACGGCCGCCCAAAGGTGCCGCCCCATCTGATCAGCCCAAGGAACAACATCCCAGGCGCCACCCTCCCCCCACCCCCCACCGTGCCCCTCCCGCCACCCCCTGTGCCCGCCCACGCCCCCACCAAGCCCACCCACCTCAACTTGGAACACCTGACGCCCTACCTGGCCTCGCTGCTCCCGGGCGGCGAGGCTCAGCAGCAGCAGGACGAGGAGTCTCCCCAGTCCCCGGAGTACAAGCTCCCCGTGGATCAGGTGCACGAGTACCGCTCCCCCTGCAGCTCCCCCGAGGCTGACCCAGGTAACGCCCGCCCCGCCGCTCCGACAGCCACGCGGCCTCGCGCCCCCCCACGCCACGCCCGCCGCCCCCACCAGGCCCCGCCCCCTCCTCACACACACACACACACACACACACACACACACACACGCACACACAAAGCGTAAATGGCCATAGTTCTTTCCTAAAGAGAATATAGTTTTCGTGTTTTTTTCAACAATAATAATGATAATGACAGTAGTAATAGATAAAATAATAATACTGATATAATAGTCCCTTCGACTTAAAGCTCAGACTTGTTGCAGAAGTCGCGGTGCTCCCATCACCGGTCAGCGTCAGGAATGCTCTCAGGCGGAGTCCCGTGTATGGGCAGCACAGAATGTCTCCCCCCTGCTGAGTATCCCCGCAGCACACCACTGGAAGGGAGGGAAGGGGGTTATGAAGCTGACGGTGTGCTGAGGTGGTCGTCACTCAGCAACACACACCACCAACGCAACACAAAGTCACAGCCTGCATCACCTCACTACACACAGACGGGGCAACACACCCGCAGACTTTAATCTGCAACAAATACAACACCACGTCGTAACACATCACCAACACATCTCAACACCACATAATCATCTCGGCGTCTCAGGTGTTTGGGTGTTGCTGAACAGACAGCTTATAGGGTCATAGTCCAAAACCTTTCGTCGCCCAAACACATACACTTAAGAAGGCTTTCGTAGGATTTGTGGGCATTTCCAGGGGTAGTTTCATGACCCTGGTGGTAGTTTGACAAAGCTTCTGCGCCATGAACGTAGACAGACACTCATGGGGACGCGGTTAACCTCTTTTTTTTGTCCTTTTGAAATTATTAGTGTGAGAAAAAAATGAAGCTAAAATACCGACCTTAGTGTCTGCAATCCTCCCTTTCTACCTGGTTCGTGTCTTAAAATAATAACTGCGATACCAAACACAAACTGACACACTGCACTCACCCGGAACACACAGGCTCAACACACCGGCGCTTAGCTTTGCCCAGAACACCCCAGACGCAACACAGAGCGGGGCATGGCCTTGGAGGAAGAGTTACAGGGAGTTTTTTTTTTTTTTTTCTCCTGCCGTGGCCACATACCTGCCTGCCCCGCGCGGTCATCTGCAAATTAAGGGTCACGGAGGTCAGGGCTGGGCCGAGCTACACACACACACACACACACACACACACACACACACACACACACACACACACACTCGGGCCATGGCGGCGGGCAGGGGACAGGGCCAGGACGTGTTCCCTTCGTCACCTTCTGTCGGTTTGTAGATTCGAGGTGATGTAGACTTGGGGGGGAGAGGAGGGGGAGGGGGGGGTGGCTGAGCGGCGCCTCCATCTATACTGCACCGCCGCCGCCGCCACCTCCTGTCTTTGCCTCCTCCTCCTCCTCCTCCTCCTTTCCCTTTCCCTTTTATTACCCCTACCTACCTGTTTCTCCCTCCCCTCCCTCTCTCCCTCCCTCCACGTAACTCATATTCCTCCTCCTTCCCTTCCTCCTCATCTCTCACACCTGCTCCTTTCCCTCCCTCCCTCCCTCCCTCTTTCACCTGTCCCTTTCCTTCCCTTCTTCACCTGCCAGCTCCCTTTTTTTTCTCTCCATATTCCTCCCTTTTCTCTCTCCCTCATCTCCCTCCTTTCTTTCCTCTCCTTTTCCTCCCTCCTTTCCCTCCTTCACCTGTTCCTCTCCCTCCCTTCTTCACCTGTCTACTCCCTTATTTTCCTCCTCCTCCATGTTCCTCCTAATTTCTATCTTTTTTCCCCTCCATCTTTTTTCCTTCCATTTCTTATCTCCCTTCCCTGTTTATTCACTCCTGCCTCCCTCCTCCCTGTTCTTCTTCCTCCCTCTTGACTCTTTTTCTCTCTCCCTCCCTCCCCCATTCATTACTCGTATCCAGCTCTTCATTTATCTCCCTTGTTTATATTCTCTTCTCCCTCCCTCCCTTCCTTTTTTTCTACCTTACTATCATTTCCCTCCGGCTCCCTCACCCTTTAAGCTTTCTATCTCCCTCACCCTTGCAGACTCTCCTCCCTTTATCTCTTTCTTACCTCCCTAACCTTACTATTTGTTCCCTTTCCCCTCCCTTCCTTACCTCCCTAACCTCAATACATTCATCCTTCAGTTCCCTTCCTCCCTTTCTCTCCCCTTCCTTCCTACCTCCCTAACCTCAATACATTCATCCTTCAGTTCCCTTCCTCCCTTTCTCTCCCCTCCCTTCCTCCCTTCCTTACCTCCCTAACCTCAATACATTCATCCTCCCTTTCTCTCCCCTCCCTTCCTCCCTTCCTTACCTCCCTAACCTCAATACATTCATCCTTCAGTTCCCTTCCTCCCTTTCTCTCCCCTCCCTTCCTCCCCTCCTAACCTCCCTAACCTCAATACATTCATCCTTCAGTTCCCTTTCTCCCTTTCTCTCCCCTCCCTTCCTTACCTCCCTAACCTCAATACATTCATCCTTCAGTTCCCTTCCTCCCTTTCTCTCCGATCACTTCCTCCCCTCCTTACCTCCCTAACCTCAATACATTCATCCTTCAGTTCCCTTTCTCCCTTTCTCTCCCCTCCCTTCCTTACCTCCCTAACCTCAATACATTCTCCCTTCAGTTCCCTTACTCCCTTTCTCTCCCCTCCCTTCCTCCCTTCCTTACCTCCCTAACCTCAATACATTCTCCCTTCAGTTCCCTTACTCCCTTGCTCTCCCCTCCCTTCCTAACCTCCCTAACCTCAATACATTCATCCTTCAGTTCCCTTCCTCCCTTTCTCTCCCCTCCCTTCCTTTCCTCCCTAACCTCAATACATTCTCCCTTCAGTTCCCTTACTCCCTTGCTCTCCCCTCCCTTCCTTTCCTCCCTAACCTCAATACATTCTCCCTTCAGTTCCCTTACTCCCTTTCTCTCCCCTCCCTTCCTTACCTCCCTAACCTCAATACCTTCTCCCTTCAGTCCCCTTACTCCCTTTCTCTCCCCTCCCTTCCTTACCTCCCTAACCTCAATACCTTCATCCTTCAGTTTCCTTACTCCCTTTCTCTCCCCTTCCTTTCTCCCTTCCTTACCTCCCTAACCTCAATACCTTCTCCCTTCAGTTCCCTTACTCCCTTTCTCTCCCCTTCCTTTCTCCCTTCCTTACCTCCCTAACCTCAATACCTTCTCCCTTCAGTTCCCTTACTCCCTTTCTCTCCCTCCCTTCCTTACCTCCCTAACCTCAATACCTTCTCCCTTCAGTCCCCTTACTCCCTTTCTCTCCCCTTCCTTTCTCCCTTCCTTACCTCCTTACCCTTAATACCTTCTCCCTTCAACTCCATTATTCTTGCAGACTCACTTCTTTCCTTCCCTTCACTCACCTCTCAACCCATTATGCTGTCACTCACTACTCACAACATATATCGTCACCCTCATAAAATAATCGCCTAAGTCATTTTTCAGCAATTTCCAGGTTCTTGTCTACATCAATTTTTCAACAGGTGACGCCCATTTTTGTATAGTTGCCTTCGTCATTCAGGGTTTGAGTGTTCTAGAATTGGCCTTTTCATTTCTCCCTAAATCTTAAGCCAAATGAGATGATGACAGTTCTTTTATGATATCCTGTATAGTAGAAAATATTGACTTAGGCGGTTTGTTTACGAAGGTGACGATAATCCCTTCCTCCTTCCCTTCCCTCCTCCCCTTCCCTCTCTTCCTCCCTATGCACTCTTTCACGTCTCCAGAGTGTCCATGGTGGCGTGTGGAATGCTCTGAAAGATGATATAGAGAAGAGCAAGAAAGGGGACAGGAATTCTATGTTTTGTGTGTACAGGAAAGTGGAATGTTGCTGAGAGTAAAAGAGGAAAGGGAAACGGTGGATGGTAAAGGGGAGGAAAAGGTAAGGGAGAAGCAGGGTAAAGGGTTAGAGCTTAGAGGTAAGGGGTGAAGGGGGCAAGGGAAGGGAGGGTAAGAGGGGGAAGGAAGGGTCAGGGGGAGGGGGGAGAGGTAAGGCGTGACAAGGGGGTAAGGGAAGAGAGGGTAAGGGGGGAAAGGGAGGGTCATGGGGAGGGGGGAGAGGTAAGGGGTGAAGGGGGTAAGGGAAGGGAGGGACAGGGTGAGGGGGGAGAGGTAAGGGGTGAGGGAGCGGGATTCACGGAAGTGTGTGTGAGGGACCGTTCCAAGCAGTTGACCCTGAGAGAGAGAGAGAGAGAGAGAGAGAGAGAGAGAGACAATCTGACTCTCTCTCTCTCTCTCTCTCTCTCTCTCTCTCGTTACGTATATTACCTTCCGGCCCACTTTCACCTTTGCTCTCTCTCCTAAAATATTTCCTCCTCCTCCTCCTCCTCCTCCTCCTCCTCCTCCTCCTCAGTCAGTCTCGCCTGACCTCCTCAGTCTCGCCTGACCTCCTCAAAGGGACAGACGTTGACCTTGCTGCTGCTGCGGCATCAAACCTTAACCTTGCTTTTCACCTCGTCTGGTGAAACGACACTTGTTATTTTGTGTGTGAATCGACTCCGTGTGTTACATTTTAACGTCACAACTTTTGAAATCCGTTCATCCACGTTTTTAATTAACCGTTACTTAAATAGGCCCGTACGCCTTCTCAGAAATCGAACGACTAACTGTGCTTGTTTACTTTTCTGATGTAGCACCACTCAACTTAATTAATTAACGTCTAACTCAGTGCTGTGACGCGTCTAACTAGTGTTTGAAGTGTTGCGAGGATTACCTTACAGTGAGAGGACTTCCCTGCTGAGCTGAGCGGTTAAGTTATATATCGACTTTTTTTGTGTTTCCTGTCTTTCCCCAGTAGGATTACAACTGCACGACCTAACACAGCACCCAGTGAAAGACAGTGAGCTTCTTGTGTCTAACTAACGTAGAAAATCTGTCACTAACGTAGAAGTACAAAGCTTGACCCGTATACCAGCACACCTGTTTTGAAAAGGAGGAAAAGTTTAATCCCCCAGAGAATTTTAATCCCGGAGGGAAAACACGTGCGGGCCCTCATAGACGCCACACCTCAAACTCTCCCGCGTGACTCGACCGATTTAAAGCCGCCTCCCTCCAGGTGTTGACCTTAGTCCACGCGGATACAAAATTCATCTTAACTGCAGTTAACACAATTATATCGTCTTGCAACAGTAAATAAAAATTAAAAAAAGAAGTAATCATGCCGTCCAACTATCTCAATTGCTGTAATTGTTCAAAGAAATATGCTGCGATTCATTACCAAGCCAGCGACTCGATGTGTAGGTACTGTGTCTTAGACTTACGTATTCAGGCACTACAAAAAACCAACGAGGAACTACAACGCTCCAATGCGTTGATCTGGGACACCATGATGGCCTTCCCTCAACTCCCTACCCCTCATTCTTCTTCTTCTTCTTCTTCTTTCCCCGCCCTTCCTACTCCAGCTTCCTCCTCCTCAAACTCATATTCTGACGTTCTGACCCAACTACATACCCCCTCCTCCTCCTCTGCCTCGCCTGAACCCGCCTCCATCCTTACTAATCCTTCCGCCCCATCCACCTCCCTTGCTACCTCATCCACTCCCACTCCCTCTTCTCCCTCCACCACCCTTGACTCCTCCCCTATCCTCATCACCACTCCATCTTCCCCTTCCACCTCCAACACGATCTCCTCTGCCTCGCCTCAACCACCCCACTCCTCTGCAACGCCTGATCCCGCCGCCACCCTTACCATTCCTTCTACTCCATCCACCTCCCTTCCTACCCCATCCACCTCCATCCACAGTACCACTCCCCTTTCTCCCGCTCTCCCTTCCTCTCCCTCCAACACCCTTGACTCCTCCCCTATCCTCATCACCCTCCATCCTCCACTTCCACCTCCAACACGAACTCAACCGCCGCCGCCTACTCCACTTCTGATACCACATCTCCCTCCATCCACCTCACCCTCCACCCTTTCCCAGCCACCCACTACTAACACCACCACCACTTCCAAACCCACCTTAGCCCGCGCTCCCTTGTACCTCGCGCCCTTCCAGAAGAAATCACAAGACCATTCTACCAGCTGTCACTTGTACAGAACCAGACGCTGTTTCCTGGTATGGGCAAACTAACTACTAGAGTCAATTTAGTTGGAGACAGTGTGGTGAGAGGCCAACTTACGGAGTTTTGTGGTCGGAATACGTTGACACGGCAGCGTTTCTGTATCCCCGGAGCCAAACTGGACGATATTGAATCAGCTGTCGATGCAGTTTCAGTAAATGCGAAGGACGACACAGTGTATCTGATCCATGCGGAACCAACGACCTTCAGTCAACTCAAATTCAGGACCTGTTAGCAAAATACCGTCAAGTCATTCGGAAATACAAGACCAAGTCCCCCCATCATCGTCTCTGGAATTCTACCGAGAGTCAATACGTTCGCCGGATACAACAACAGTAAAGCGTACGGCGTCAACACTAGTCTAAAGCAGTTATGTAACGATGAAGGCGTAGGGTTCACGAACGCATGGCATCACTTCAACCAGCGCCCAGATTTGTTTTGGGAGGACGGACTCCACTTGAACGAGGTTGATTCGGCGCGGCTAGGAAGGCTCCTGAACGATGCAGTTGAAAGCTTCTCGAAAGCTATTCAAAAACTGGAGGCGAGGGCAAGGCAAAGGCAACCCTTGATCAACCGAACCGTAGCGTCGATGCGGCTTGCAAGAAACTGTGTAACCAACGACGCCTCCGACAAGCGAACTCATTCAACTCAACGCGGCCAAACCAGTAGTCACATTTCCATTTTGTACACAAATGCACGCAGTCTATTACCCAAAAGGACGAAATTAGGGCGTATATTGCAACTGAGAAACCAGATGTGGTAGCCATCACAGAGACTTGGGCCAACTCTGCACATCTAGTATCTGAACTGTCATTTCCCGGGTACAGCTTCCAAAAAATCGAATGCACAAGAAAGGAGGAGGTAATTTGCTACGTAAAAAGTACGCTCCCTGCCATAAAATAGACAAACAGGATGCAGAGAATTACGACTCCGTCTATGTGGAAATAACTGCGAATAATAAGAAACTAACACTTGCGACCGTATACAGGCCTCCAAAACAACAAGCAGCCGATGACACTGCCCTGTACGAAGAGCTTCACTCTTTAACACAAAGTAAACAAGCAATAATAATTGGGGACTTTAATTGCCCTAACATTGACTGGGGACAATTGACTGGAGATCAAGAGGGTAACAGGCTTATAGAAATGGTGGAGGATTCGTTCCTCACTCAAGCTGTAACTCAACCAACAAGAGAAAACAATCTGCTGGATCTGGTATTAGTAAGCGACCCCGACCTCATTCGCGACTGTGAAGTTGGTGAAAAATTAACGGTTGCGATCACCACTTAATCCGTTTCAATGTCAACATAAGTCACAAACTCGTAGACAATCCGTCAGTGATACCAGACTACAAAAAAGCAAATTTCAACCTAGCCCGTGAGCTGCTTCCCTCCGCGACCTGGGACCAACTTCACCTAACCGACAATACAATCGACAACGTGTGGAACAACTTCAAAGATAAGCTTTTGGGAGTAGAAAAGGCTACAGTGACGAAACCCAGGCGAGTAAATGGTGCCGTAGATCCACCGTGGATGACCAGAGAAATAAAAGGGCGGTAAACTTAATAAAGGAATTATAACCTAATGAAAGAGAATGACACGGCCGAAGCCCGTACTCAGTACCACAACAGCCTCAGAGCTTGTCGCACCCTTATTCGGAGTAGTAAACGCAACTACGAAAAACAAATAGCGCGTGACATCAAGACAAACTCAAAAAATTCTTCACATACATCAGATCGAAAAAGAAAGTAAAGTCAATATTGGTCCCCTGACAGACGAGACTGGAGCTGCAACTCAGGACAGTAAACAGATGGCCAGAATCCTCAACAGTAACTTCGCATCCGTATTCACAGTCGAGAACATCGAAACCATGCCCGAGAACCCTGACCCGCCGAGGGAATCACGCCCCTGAAAATTGACTCAATATGCGACCAAGAAGTGAAAGAGTATTTGGATAAACTCGACACGAACAAGTCAACAGGACCTGACGGTTTGTCCCCGCGGTTATTAAAGAGCTTAAACAACAAATACTTCAGCCACTCACTAACATATTCAACCAGTCTGTTCAATTGAAAAGGTCCCGGAAGACTGGAAGATGGCGAACGTAACACCAATTTTCAAAAAGGAGACAAAAGCGTTGCATTAAACTACAGGCCCATAAGTTTGACATCAGTGGCAGGAAAAATACTCGAAAAGATTATTAGAGACAAACTTGTTAAGTTTCTAGAAGACAATAATGTAATCTCCGACACCCAGCATGGCTTCAGAAACAAGCGCTCCTGCCTAACGAATCTATTAGACTTCTTCCAAGGCATATATAAGAACTGGGATGCCCACATCCCCAGTGATGTTATATACCTGGACTTTCAGAAAGCCTTCGACAAGGTACCGCACGAGCGACTCCTTAAGAAACTGCACTCGGCGGGCATTGGAGCCAATCTGATCGCGTGGATAAGAGATTGGCTCACCGACAGAAAACAACGAGTACTACTCAACGGACAGCCTTCCGATTGGCTTCCAGTCACTAGTGGAGTGCCTCAAGGGTCAGTGCTGGGACCCATTCTCTTCATCATATATATCAACGACCTCGAATCAGGACTGAAATCCACAATATCGAAATTTGCTGATGACACTAAGGTGGGGGGAAAGGCCTTCACAAAGACCGACTGCGAAATCATTCAGAAAGACCTCAATCACATTATCGAATGGTCGGAAAAATGGCAAAAGTCCTTTAATGTTGACAAATGCAAAGTCATGCACATCATGAATGGGAGACCTCTGCAAGCGATGCAGGAGGAAAAGGATCTTGGAGTCACTATCAGCAGTGACCTGAAACACGCGAATCACTGTAAAAAAGCATACAACAAAGCCAACACTATGCTCGGGTTCATAGCGAGGAACTTCGAGTGTAAAACGCCAGACGTGATGCTATCCTTGTATAATTCCATGGTAAGACCGCACCTCGAGTATGCAGTACAGTTCTGGTCTCCTAATTACAGAAAGGACATTGATTTACTGGAAAGGATTCAACGACGCGCCACGAAAATGATACCAACCTTAAGGGCTCAACCGTACGAGGAACGACTCAAGCGACTCAATCTCTTTACATTGGAGAAAAGACGCCTACGAGGAGATATGATTCAAGTCTTCAAGTATCTAAAAAAATTCAATAACGTCGATTACTCCAATTTCTTTGAATTGCAAACCAACCTAAGAACTAGAAATAACGGTTTACCCATTCAGTCTAGTCGATGTAACACAGACATCGGAAGGAGTTTCTTTTCAAACCGAGTCATCCGTCACTGGAACAATCTTCCTTCAGAAGTAGTAAATGCGAATACTATCAACTCCTTCAAATATAGAATCGACCGTCACTTCGCTGCGTCGGGAGTAAACTGAATATTGAGTTGCTTTCATCTGCTCCTCAATATCGAGGCGCTTTCATCTGCTCCTCAATATCGAGGTGCTTTCATCTGCTCCCCAGGCCCCAGGCTGTCGAGCAGATTAAATCACCAGAACGGGCAACCTCGTAATGAGCCAATAGGCTTTCTGTTGCCTGCGTTTCCATGTTTCCATGTTTCCTCCTCCTCCTCCTCCTCCTCCCTCCTCCCTCCTCTTCCCCCTTCCCTCCTCTCTGTTCATTCCTCCCATCCCTTCCCTCCTATCCTCCTTCCTTCTTTCCTCCTTCCTTCTTTCCTCCTTTGCTGCTCCCCCGCTCTCTCCTTTCCTCCTCCCCCTTCCCTCCTCCCACCCCCCTCAGGACAGGTAACACGGGCTGAAGGGCACACGTAACCTCACCTGGCGGGCCGTCCTTTGTCTAATTAGCATATTGCCACACCGTGCATTGTTAGGTGTGCTTTGAATGGCTGTTTTTTTTTCTTTTTTTCTTTTTACTTTTTTGTTGTTTTGTTTTGGCGTTATTCAGTCACGTTTTGTTTTGTGTAGTTTTGTTGTTCTTGTGCTGGTTGGTGTTTATGTTGTGGTGGTGGTGGTGGCGGTGGTGGTGGTGTGGTGGTGTTACTACTGGTACTGGTGTTGGTGGTGCTATTACTAAGCTGCTACAACTACTACCACTACTTCTACCTCTACCAACACCACTACTATCACCTCTACCACCACCACCACTACTACTACTACTACTACTACTACTACTACTACTACTACTACTACTGATGTTGCTACTACTACCACCACCACCACCACTACTACTACTACTACTACTACTACTACTACTACTACTACTTCCTCCACTTCACCGTTACGCAAGCCCATCCCACCATCGCTTCTCTATCCCTCCACCTCCTCCTCCACGTCTCTTTATCTCCACCACAGCGCCTCTCTGTCGCCGCCCCCCTCCCCCCCTCCTCTTCTCCCCTGGGTAAGGGAGAAGAAGTAGGAGGAGGAGGGAGGAAAGGTGCTGCTCCTCAGGACACTCCCTCACCCCCTCATGGCCGCTCACACCCTCAGTAATGTCAGATGCAGCGCTATGAATAGTGTGTGTGTGTGTGTGTGTGTGTGTGTAAATATTCAAGAGGATGTAACTTTTTCTTTGCTCAGATATTCAGCTTTCTATTTTTTTTTTTACCATACTAAGTTATTTATGATTATTTGTTGACCCTGATCTCGTGTTGTTTCTGAGTTCATCTTTTTACTCTACTGAACCACTTTTCCTTTTTATTTATTTATTTATTTATTTTTTTACATGACAGTGGCAGATGCGGCGCCAAGACCTCATGCCCCAATCGATCACTCTTCTCTGTCTTGCCGCTTAACTCATTAACTTATAAATAAACCAACTATCTAACTAACGAACTGACAAGGTAAATTTATAGCTAAGTGTTAGGTCGATAAACTGTCTGTCTAATTAACAGACTAACTGATAAAGCAACTTCCCATATGGTCACCAAACGAAACTGAACAGATAACTAACCGAATAAGTAATGACGTGGCCGATAAACACACTAATAACTAACCGTGTGCGTCGTGGTATCAGGAGTGTTCTGTGGCCTCGGGGAATGGCTTGGTCAGTCGGCTATCATTATAATAAACTATATGGTAAATCAACTAACTCAAGGTAGGGAGGGGAAGAGGGAGAAAGGGAAGGACAGGGTGATGGGAGAGATCTAAGGCTTAAGGGGGGTGAAGGGTGTAAGGGAAGGGAAGGGAGGGACAGGGTGAGGGGAGAGATGTAAGGTGTGAGGGAGAGGATGGAGGGTGAACTAACTGATAAATAACGTGGCCAATAAACACGCTAATAACTAACCGTGTGCGTCGTGGCGTCGGGGAATGGCTTGAACAGTCGGCTATCAAACTAATTAATTATATTGGTGAACAAACGAAACTGAATAACTAGCCAACTAACTGATTAATGATGTGGCCAATAAACACGCTAATAACTAACCGTGTGCGTCGTGGCGTCGGGGAATGGCTTGAACAGTCGGCTATCAAACTAATTAATTATATTGGTGAACAAACGAAAGTGAATAACTAGCCAACTAACTGATTAATGATGTGGCCAATAAACACGCTAATAACTAACCGTGTGCGTCGTGGGGTCGGGAGTGTGGTGTGGCCTCCGGGAATGGCTTGTGTCCGCGCGCTATCTCCAAAG
The DNA here is from genome assembly GCF_024679095.1 of Eriocheir sinensis. Lineage (NCBI taxonomy): Eukaryota > Metazoa > Arthropoda > Malacostraca > Decapoda > Varunidae > Eriocheir > Eriocheir sinensis. The sequence continues at coordinate 3,168,053 of NC_066513.1, read as the reverse complement.
GCAGCGTGTGTGTGCCATGTGTGTGTGCCCCGCTGTGGCTAGTTATGGGCAGGAGCACCCTCGAGATAGCCCTGTTTACTGTTCACTCCCCGACACCCGCAGCCTTGACGGGAGGGGCGCAGGGATGATGGTAGTCGTGGTAGTTAGGATAGTAGTAATGGTTGTGATAGTTGTAGTGGTGGTGGTGGTAGTGGTGGTGGTATCAGTAGTTATAAGTTCAAAGTGATAATTTTTTCAGGCCATCTCTATATCGTACAAGTAGTAGTAGTAGTAGTAGTAGTAGTAGTAGCAGCATCTTCATTCAAAAGTGGTAAAATCAATAAGACCATCTCGAAATAGTAGTAGTAGCAGTAATAGTAAGTTTTAAAGGGATAATTTAAATCAGACCATCTCCTGAATTTATTAACTTCTCGCTATTGTGTTCTGATGGCAGTGTTGGGAAGCCTAAGACACGAGATAACATGCTGTGTCGTGGCTGTTGGGGGGGACAAGATATGCTTTTGTGTGACTTGCATTGAGGCAGGAATGGACTCTTAGTAATGGAATGCTGGAAGTTTTAAAATATGCTGTGGCTGAGCTGTTGTGGGCTTAAGATATGCTGTGGCGTGGTTAGGATGACGCCCTGGGAGGTTTGATATGCTGTGGTGTAGGTGTTAGGAGTCTTAGGATATGCTGTCTCGGGGTCTTTCTGATGTGAGCGTTATGAAGAAAGATATGCTGTGGTGTGGGTGTTAGGATACTTAGGATATGCTGTGGTGTGGGTGTTAGGAGACTTGGATATGCTGTGGTGTGGGTGTTAGGAGACTTGGATATGCTGTGGTGTGGGTATCTGTGGTTAAGTGCTGGGAGGTTTTATGCTGTGGTGTGGGTGTCTGTAATTGAGTGCTGTGAGGTTTGATATGCTGTGGTGAGGCTGTTAGGAATCTTAGGATATGCTGTCGCCTGGCTGTAATGAAGTTCTGGGAGGTTTTATGCTGTGTTGTGAACTTGTGGATGTTGGGAGACTAAAGATATGCTGTGGTTGAGTCCTAGGAAGTTTAGAATATGCTGTGGTGAGGGTGTCTGTGGCGGGCCCGAAGCAGCATCCCTCACAGCCACAGCCTCGGGACTGCCACAGATCACACCACACCTGTTCTCACCTGTCTCACTCACCTGTTGTCATCTTCTTTTCCTTTTTTCTATTTTTATTCTTATTATTTTTTTATGATTTCTACAGTCAGTCGTCTTGAAGGTTATGGAGTTCGTGTGTGTGTGTGTGTGTGTGTGTGTGTGTGTGTGTGTGTGTGTGTGTGTGTGTGTGTGTTCCTTTTACGGTCAGTTGTGTTGAAGGTTATGAAGATCACGTGTGTGTGTGTGTGTGTGTGTGTGTGTGTGTGTGTGTGTGTGTGTGTGTGTGTGTGTGTGTGTGTGTCGCATGCTGCACCTGTTTATGTCTCCCCTGTGAGCTATATCTCCTCTTACCCTCCTCTTTTCTCTCTCTCTCTCTCTCTCTCTCTCTCTCTCTCTCTCTCTCTCTCTCTCTCTCTCTCTCTCTCTCTCTCTCTCTCTCTCTCTCTCTCTCCCCCCCCCTTCTTCCCCTCCCTTCCTTCCCTTTCTTCCCCATCACTTTATTTTTCCCTTTTTGTGACAGTTCGTTATAAGACTCGAACCGTCATGCAAAAATCCTTGAGCCGCTAAAAATAGTTGTGGTGGTGGTGGTGGTGGTGATGATGCAGGTGGTGCGTATATAAAGGTAGTGAAGGTCGTGGTGATGAGGGTGGTCGTGGAGGTGATTTGTGTGGTGTTGGTAGTGAAAAGGGTGGTGGTGGTGGTGGTGGTGGTGGTAATTAATAAAGGTGGTGTTGATGACGTTGTTGGTGATGGTGTTGGCAAGTGCAGTGGTGGTGGTGGTGGTGGTGGTGGTGGTGAGGTGTTTTGGAGGTAAGGGAGGATACGCCATGCACCTCCTCCTCCTCCCTCCCTCTCCCTCTCCCTCTCCCCTCCCTCTCCCCCTCCCATTTTCCTCCTCTTCTCTCCTCCCATTTTCCTCCTTGCTCCTTTTCTTTCCTCCCATTTTCCTCCTTGCTCCTCTTCTTTCCTCCCATTTTTCCTCCTTGCTCCTTTTCTTTCCTCCCAATTTTCCTCCTTGCTCTTGTCCTTTCCTCCCATTTTCCTCCTTGCTCCTATTCTTTCCTCCCAGTTTCCTCCTTGCTCCTCTTCTTTCCTCCCATTTTTCCTCCTTGCTCCTCTTCTTTCCTCCCATTTTCCTCCTTGCTCCTCTTCTTTCCTCCCATTTTCCTCCTTGCTCCTCTTCTTTCCTCCCATTTTCCTCCTTGCTCCTTTTCTTTCCTCCCATTTTTCCTCCTTGCTCCTCTTCTTTCCTCCCATTTTTCCTCCTTGCTCCTCTTCTTTCCTCCCATTTTCCTCCTTGCTCCTCTTCTTTCCTCCCATTTTCCTCCTTGCTCCTTTTCTTTCCTCCCATGTTCCTCCTTGCTCCTTTCCTCCCATTTTCCTCCTTGCTCCTGTTCTTTCCGCCCATTTTCCTCCTTGCTCCTCTTCTTTCCTCCCATTTTCCTCCTTGCTCCTTTTCTTTCCTCCCATTTTCCTCCTTGCTCCTCTTCTTTCCTCCCATTTTCCTCCTTGCTCCTCTTCTTTCCTCCCATTTTCCTCCTTGCTCCTTTTCTTTCCTCCCATTTTCCTCCTTGCTCCTCTTCTTTCCTCCCATTATCCTCCTTGCTTCTCTTCTTTCCTCCCATTTTTCCTCCTTGCTCCTCTTCTTTCCTCCCATTTTCCTCCTTGCTCCTCTTCTTTCCTCCCATTTTCCTCCTTGCTCCTCTTCTTTCCTCCCATTTTCCTCCTTGCTCCTCTTCTTTCCTCACATTTTCCTCCTTGCTCCTCTTCTTTCCTACCATTTTTCCTCCTTGCTCCTCTTCTTTCCTCCCATTTTACCACATTGCTCCTCTTCTTTCCTCCCATTTTCCTCCTTGCTCCTTTTCTTTCCTCCCATTTTCCTCCTTGCCCCTCTTCTTTCCTCTCATTTTTCCTCCTTGCTCCTCTTCTTTCCTCCCATTTTCCTCCTTGCTCCTTTTCTTTCCTCCTATTTTCCTCCTTGCTCCTCTTCTTTCCTCCCATTTTCCTCCTTGCTCCTTTTCTTTCCGCCCATTTTCCTCCTTGCTCCTCTTCTTTCCTCTCATTTTCCTCCTTGCTCCTCTTCTTTCCTCTCATTTTCCTCCTTGCTCCTCTTCTTTCCTCCCATTTTCCTCCTTGCTCCTTTTCTTTCCTCCCATTTTCCTCCTTGCTTCTCTTCTTTCCTCCCATTTTCCTCCTTGCTCCTTTTCTTTCCTCCCATTTTCCTCCTTGCTCCTCTTCTTTCCTCCCATTTTCCTCCTTGCTTCTCTTCTTTCCTCCCATTTTCCTCCTTGCTCCTTTTCTTTCCGCCCATTTTCCTCCTTGCCCCTCTTCTTTCCTCCCATTTTCCTCCTTGCTCCTCTTCTTTCCTCCCATTTTCCTCCTTGCCCCTCTTCTTTCCTCCCATTTTCCTCCTTGCTCCTTTCCTCCCATTTTCCTCCTTGCTCCTCTTCTTTCCTCCCATTTTCCTCCTTGCTCCTCTTCTTTCCTCCCATTTTTCCTCCTTGCTCCTCTTCTTTCCTCCCATTTTCGTTCTTGCTCCTCTTCTTTCCTTCCATTTTTCCTCCTTGCTCCTCTTCTTTCCTCCCATTTTTCCTCCTTGCTCCTCTTCTTTCCTCCCATTTTTCCTCCTTGCTGCTTTTCTTTCCTCCCATTTTTCTTCCTTGCTCCTTTTCTTTCCTCCCATTTTCCTCCTTGCTCCTCTTCTTTCCTCCCATTTTTCCTCTTTGCCCCTCTTCTTTTCTCCCCCAATTTGCCTTTCTCCACCACACCCTCTCGCCACCTCCCCCATTCTCTCCTATCTTTTTATGCATTCTCCTTTACCACGCTTCCCACCTCCTCCATCTTCCCCTTCCTTCTCTTCTTCATTTCTCTCATTTTTTCTCTCCACCCCATCTTCCATACCTCTGTCCCATCCCCTCTTTCTTTTCCGTCCTCTCCCACCCCCCCCATTCCGTCCCTCCCATCTCCTCTTCTTCATTTCTCTTCCATTTGCCTCTTACCCCAGTCTCCTTCCCCTTTTGTCCCTTCCTCGCCTTCCCCGCCCTCTCCCTCCCACCTTCACGCCCACCTCCCTTTCCATGCCTCCCACCTACTCCTCTTCATTCCTCGACCCTTCCCGCCTCCCATCGCTTCGTACCCTTCTGGCGCACCTGTTCCCTCTGTTACCTGTGTACCGGCCGTCATCTGTACCTGGCCCCTTTTGCTCCTCGCCCATGTAATGCACCGTGCCCAAAGATCTTTCCCTCCAAGGCTCTGCTCGCTATGATATTTCTGTGTACCGGGTTCCGACGTTTTTTTCGACCATTTGTGTACTCTTCTTAACCTGCCTACCTCGCCCCTCCTGTCCCTGCCCGCCCGCCGCCCACTCCTGAACCTGTTCCTCAGTTACCTATTCTCTCCCCAGCACACCTACGCCTCCCTGTACACACCTGGGTCCTTGTAATCACCTCTACTTGCACACCTTGCCTCAAATACGCCTGCTTGTTCTTGAGTCACCTGTCCTCCCTCCAGCACACCTATGACTCCTTGTACACACCTGGGTTTACTTGTCTACACACCTTGTAATCACCTGGCTACTTGCCTCTAATCTCCTCACCTCACTTGAGTCACTGTCCTGTCCTCCCTCACCCACCTGACTCTTACACCTCACACTCCACACACTTGTTCCCTAGTTACTTGTCTGCCTCACACAACACACACCTGCTGGCTTACTGGCCTGTCCTTACCCCTGCCTCCGCACCTTTCCTCTATTATACCTTGTTCCTAGTTTACCTGTATTCTCTGCAGCAAACCTTTGACTACCTGTGATCACCTGGCTCTTAGTGGTCCCACCTTACCTTCAATACACCTGTCTGTTCTTAGTTTACTGTCTTATTTGCAGCACGCCTTTGACTACCTTCACACATATGGCATCTTACAATCACCTTTACCAGTTTGCCTTCCTTCTAGCACACCTGTTTTCATAGTACACTGATCGGGCATGTTCCTCATTTGCCTGTCTTACCTGCAGCATACCTTTGTCTACCTGGCTCCTTTGAATCGCCTTTACCTGTCTACCTTCCCTCAAGCACACCCGTTTTCCTAGCACACCTGTCTCGTTTTTTGGTTACCTGTTTGCAGTACACGTGAATGTCTGTACTCTTACCTGGCTCCTTTTAATTACCTTTCCCTGTCTACCTTCCCTCAAGCACACCTGTCTTGTTTCTTGGTTACCTGTTTGGAGTACACCTGAATGTCTGTGTACTCTTACCTGGCTCCTAATATTCACTTCTCTACCTGTACACTTTCCTTTAAGTGCACCTGTTTACCTGAGTACAGTTGCCCCCAATTTGTCTGTCTCTGTCTCCTTATGAACGACAGAATAGAAAGACCAGAAATCATGGGCGTTGTGGACCGTTAATGGGGTATGTTTTAGTCTTCTCGTGTTGGTTTATGCTCGAGGTTAGGAGGGAATGTCTTGGCTGGCCGTGAACGTAAAGCTTGTGAATGTTTTATATATTTTAGTCTTCTCGTCTTAGTTTATGCTCGAGGCTAGGAGGGAATGTCTTGGCTGGCCGTGAATGTATAGCTTGTGTACGTCTCTCCTCGCTTAGGCATAGTCCGGGATAACGCAGAGTCCAGTCCAGGATCAACATAAGTTCAGTATATGTTGATCCTGGGCTTATCGGAGTGTTCCCTGTCCTCCTCGCTGCCGGATCTCCTTCCCCTCATCTTTATTCCTTCTGCCTCCTCATCCTCCTTGCAATTACCTCTGCCTCCACACCTTTCCTCTATTATACCTTGTCCCTAGTTTACCTGTATTCCCTGCAGCATACCTTTGACTACCTGTATACACCTGGCTCTTAGTAGTCACCTCTATACCTGTATCTATACCTGTATGCTTCATCATTCACGAGTAACCTACTGTTTCTTTCTATCTTGCTACGCCCCTCTACTTAACCTGTCATCCTCCACCTCTGTTCCCTTTACCTGCCCGTCTAGTTCGCCTATTCGTCCTTCTTCCTTATACATTTATTTATCCACCTCTTTCATCATTCACGAGTAACCTTTCTCTCTGCCTTGCTACGCCCCTCTAACCTGTCATCCTCCACCCCTGTTCTCTTTACCTCCTCATCTAGTATACCTATTCGTCCTTCTTCTTCCTTATCCATTTATTTATCCACCTCTTTCATCATTCACGAGTAACCTTTCTCTCTGCCTTGCTACGCCCCTCTAACCTGTCATCCTCCACCTCTGTTCCCTTTACCTGCCCGTCTAGTATACCTATTCGTCCTTCTTCCTTATCCATTTATTTATTCACCTCTTTCATTGTTCACGAGTAACCTTTCTCTCTGCCTTGCTACGCCCCTCTACTCAACCTGTCATCCTCCACCCCTGTTCTCTTTACCTCCTCATCTGGTATACCTATTCGTCCTTCTTCCTTATACATTTATTTATCCACCTCTTTCATCATTCACGAGTAACCTTTCTCTCTGCCTTGCTACGCCCCTCTAACCTGTCATCCTCCACCCCTGTTCTCTTTACCTCCTCATCTAGTATACCTATTCGTCCTTCTTCCTTATACATTTATTTATCCACCTCTTTCATCATTCACGAGTAACCTTTCTCTCTGCCTTGCTACGGCCCTCTACTCAACCTGTCATCCTCCACCCCTGTTCCCATTACCTGCCCGTCTAGTTCGCCTATTCGTCCTTCTTCCTTATCCATTTATTTATCCACTTCTTTCATCATTCACGAGTAACCTTTCTCTCTGCCTTGCTACGCCCCTCTAACCTGTCATCCTCCACCTCTGTTCCCTTTACCTGGCCGTCTAGTTCGCCTATTCATCCTTCTTCCTTTTACATTTATTTATCCACTTCTTTCATCATTCACGAGTAACCTTTCTCTCTGCCTTGCTACGCCCCTCTAACCTGTCATCCTCCACCCCTGTTCTCTTTACCTCCTCATCTAGTATACCTATTCGTCCTTCTTTATCCATTTATTTATCCACCTCTTTCATCATTCACGAGTAACCTTTCTCTCTGCCTTGCTACGCCCCTCTAACCTGTCATCCTCCACCTCTGTTCTCTTTACCTGGCCATCTAGTACACCTACGTATTATGCACCTGTTCCCTCATCTATACATGCCTTCACGAGTACCTGTCCTTCCTGCCTCGAATACTCCTCTCCACCTGTCCTCCTCCACTGTTCCCCCGTCCCTACTATCTACCTCACCTATCCCCTCACGCACCTGGTTTCCTCATTAATACATACCTTCACGATTACCTGTCCGGTCTGCCTTGTTATCTAGAAAGTCCACGGCCTCACCTTTCCTCCACTAAAGTACCTCCATGTATACCTGCCTTGCCCCCCCCCCCCCCACCCCCACCCCACCCACCCACCCACACCCACCCACCTGGTTGTATACACCTATTGACGGTCAGCTTGGGGGCGGTGCTAGTGTGCTGTGGTCACCTTGAGCGGCGCCCAGACCGTGCCGTGAATATCGAGCAACTGTGTGTGAGAGAGAGAGAGAGAGAGAGAGAGAGAGAGAGGATAAAAGTGGAGTTGCAAGTGGCTATACCCCCCCCCCCCTTCGCCTTTTGCTTCAGGAGGTGGAATGATGAACCCTGGGTGGAGGAGACGGTGGAAGGGTGAGGGAGGGGGCGTGGGAAAAGTGGAGGGAGGAGAGGACTGGCGCCGGAAGTGGAGGGGTAGCAGGAGGGAATATTGAGTGGTGGAGGAGGAGGAAAAGGAGAAAGAGAAAGAAGAAGGAGGAGGAGGAGGAGGAGGAGGAGGAGAAGATGGAGAAGATGGAGAAGATGGAGAAGAGAGAGAGAGAGAGAGAGAGAGAGAGAGAGAGAGAGAGAGAGAGAGAGAGAGAGTGTCGCTGAAAAAAATTAAAGAAAAAATAAAAAGTAAAAAAAGAAAATGAATTTGAAGTTATGAGACGCCGCATTTTTCTCCTCCTCCTCCTCCTCCTCTTCCTCCTCCTCCTCCTCCTGCTCCTTCTCCTCCTTCTATTCTCTCCAGGTTACAAAGATTTTTTCTGTGCCGACTTGACCTTTGCCTCGGTGCTCACTGTCTCTTTCTCTGTGTCTGTCTCTGTCTGTCCGTCTGTCTGTCTTGTTTGAGATTCTTCCGTCTTTTATGTCTTCAATGGTTTCTCTCTCTCTCTCTCTCTCTCTCTCTCTCTCTCTCTCTCTCTCTCTCTCTCTCTCTCTCTCTCTCTCTCTCTCTCTCTCTCTCTCTCTCTCTCTCTCTCTCTCTCTCTCTCTCTCTCTCTCTCTGTGTGTGTGTGTGTGTGTGTGTGTGTGTGTGTGTGTGTGTGTGTGTGTGTGTGTGTGTGTGTGTGTGCGCTTCATATTTTTGCTGCAATATGAATGGAGGAGGAGGAGAAGGAGGAGGAGGGAGGTGAAAATGTGAAATGTGTAGGCGGAGAGAAGAAAGAGGGAGGGAGGGAGGGAGGGAGGCAAGAGATGAAAGGAGAGAAACTATATTGAAGATGGAGGAAGGAGGAGGAAAATTTGGAAGGGGAGAGAGAAGGAGAGAAGAGAGAGAGAGAGAGAGAGAGAGAGAGAGAGAGAGAGAGAGAGAGAGCAAAAACTGGGATGGAGAGAAAAGGGAGATAAAAGTGGATGTGGAGGTAAAAAATGAGGTTCGGAGAGAGAGAGAGAGAGAGAGATAATAATAATAATAATAATAATAATAATAATAAACTTTATTTCCACTTAAAAGTGGTTATTCTAAACATCTAAATAGACATGGTAGATTATACATATAAATATACATGGTGGATTATACATATAAATATACATGATAGAATATACATAAGGCAGTGGAGTACACAATACATTCATGCAGAGGTCAACAGCTTCCTTTTAAAATTTGATTTTAATGTGGTCAGATTATGAGAGTCTTTTATTTCATTTGGTAGTTGGTTCCATAATATAAGACCTAATACATGAAAGGCTCTTGCACCTGTGTCGGTGTTGGTTCTCGGGACGTAGAGATTGTTTTGTTGTCTTGTTGTTGAGTCAGTCATATAGTTAACAGTTGGGAGAGAGAGGATGTGGTCTGGGTAATCTTTTATTTTCTGCTTAAACACTTTTGTGATGAGGTTAAAGGTGATTAAGTCTGATTTTGAGCCATTGTAAATCTATAAATAATGGAGTTACATGATCTTATTTCCTTGCTTTCCCATCTGCCACTTTTATCGCGAAGTTTTGTAGTTTTTGCACTTTGTTTATTAAAGTTGAGTTTGTTGTCCCCCATATTGTGATGCCGTATTTTATGATGCTTAATACCAAAGTCTGTATAACCATTATGCGTGTTTCTTTGTTGAAAAGATCTTTGTGTCTGTTAATGAAAATTAAGGTTCCCATTGTTTTCCTAGTCATTTCATTTATGTGTCTGTCGAAGGTCATGTGTGAATCCAGATGTAAGCCAAGGTGTTTAACATGGAGGAGGGTCTGTATAACGCCGTCGGCACATCTGATGGCGGTGTTGTTAGGGATGTGTGCCAGGAGTTGGCGTGTGCCTAGGAAGATACATTGTGTCTTATTGATGTTTAGCTGAAGGCCGTTCTGTAGAAAATAGGTTCTTATTTGTTTCAAAGTGATCTCAGTTTTATTAATTAAAGTATTTATTTCGTTGATATTACCGCTGTGGAGGAACTGTGTGTCGTCGGCGTATTGTACTAGAAGGCAGTTATTGATATAGGTAGATATGTCATTTACATGGATATTGAATAATGTTGGGCCTAGTATTGAGCCTTGGGGGACTCCAAAGGCTACTGATTTCTTGGCTGAGACGATGTTTTTAATGCGGACTGACTGTGACCTGTCATCGAGGTAATTGTTAAACCAGTAGGTGTCAACATTAATCTGTTGAAGTTTTCGGAGTAAGATGGTGTGGCTGACACTGTCGAAGGCTTTAGAAAGGTCACAGAGTGTTAAAAGTGATATTTGTTTGTTATCTATATTATCATAAATTTTATTGGTAATGACTTGCAGCGCTGTCTCTGTAGAGAGTTTAGGTCTAAAGCCGTGTTGGGTCGGAGAGAGAGGTTTGTTACGTTCCAGGAATGACATTAATTGACTGGCAACTACCTTTTCTGGTATTTTTGAAAAAAATGGAAGTAGAGAGATGGGACGATAATTTCCTATTTCGTCTGGGTTTCCGTTTTTATATATAGTTTTTCCAGGAGGCAGGAAAAATGCCTGTGACGATTGAGGTATTTATGATGGTTGTGAGGTAGAAGATGATAGCGATAAGTGAGTCTTTGATAAACCTTAGGGAAATGTTATCACAACCAAACGATTTAGTATTTTGAAGCTGTTTTACAGTTAAGATGATTGTGTTCTGGTCTACTGGCTGAGGTCTGAAAAGCGCGAGATTGGTGGGGGTAGAGGGCACGATCGGGATGATAGGAGCTTAGTTAAGGTGATTACGGTTTTCGACTTTTAATAATTTTTGAGTTGATTCGTATGTGGTTAGGCCGACGTTCGCAAAGAAGTTATTAAAATCTTCAGCTTTTTCACTTATGTTCTCAAGGGGCGGGTGGGTCGTGCTCTGTGTTTTACTAGGAATAATAGTTTTTAATGTGTTCCAAGTTGCAGCTGTGTTATTTTTGCACGTGTGTAGTTTTGGGTGGTAGTCATTTTTCTTTGATGTGGTTATTAGACGTTTGACGTTTTCTTTATTTCTTTATATTTTTGCTGTATAATCATGTTATATCTGTGATTTTTTAATATCCTCTGAGCTTTCTTGCGAGAGAGAGAGAGAGGTGAAGAGGCGGTAGGGAAGAAAATATGGAGGTGGAGAGAATGAAGGGAGGGATGGAGGGAAATGAGGAAGGCAAAATGTGGAGATGACGAGAAAGGAGGGAGGTAAAAGGTGGATGTGGAGGAAAGAGAGGGAGGGATGGAGAGGTGGAGGGAGGCAAAATGTGGAGGTGGAGGAAAGAGAGGGAGGGGTGGAGGGAGAAATATTGATTGGGTGAACCTACGTGCCACTCATCACCACCTGGACGAGAGAGAGAGAGAGAGAGAGAGTCATCTGGGAAATACCTTTAGACTCATTAACTTTAGGTCAACAAAACATTTTTATTCGCCGGAAAATTCGTGGAAAGCAGAACTAATTTGGCTTATAGCCCCCCCCCTACTCCTCTCCCCCTTACTCCCCTCCCCACTCCCCTTACTCCCCTCCCCACTCCCCCTTATTCCCCTCCCCCCTACTCCTCTTCCCACTTCCCCTTACTCTGCTGCTCTCCCAACTCCCCTTCTTACTCCCCTCCCCACTCCCCCCTTACTCCCCTCCCCACTCCCCCCTTACTCCCCTCCTTACCCCTCCCTACTCCTACCCTGATCTCCCCTCCCCACTCCTCCCTTCCTTCTTACTCCCCTCCCCACTCTTCCCTACTCCCCCCTGAGCTCCCCTCCCCACTCCTCCCTTCCTCCCTACTCCCCTCCCCACTCCCCATTACTCCCTCCCTACCCTTGTACTCCCTCTCCTCATTCCCCCCTCACTCCCTGTTTTCACTGCCCTCCCCTCCATCTGTTTACTCCCCTCCCTTTTTCCCTTCCCATTCCCCTCGCCCTCGTTTAATCCTGTTTCCACTCCCCTCCTCACTCCCCATTTTCACTCCCCTCGCCCATTCCTCTCGCCCCCTCCCCTCACTCACTCCTCTCCCCACTCCCACCACACACCTCCCCTCTCATCACTCCCCAATTAACTCCTCGCCCACTCCCTCCCACTCCCACCACTCCACAGCTTCTGACAACCCTCGTACTCACTCCTCCGTCTCCTTCAGTTCTCTTTGATTTATCTCCCCCTCATCTCCTCCTCCTTGCCCCTCCGCTTCTTTCTCCTCTCCTCTCTCCCCCCCCCCTTTTCTCCCTCCCTTCCTTCCTCCTCCCCTCCCTCCTTCCTTCGTTACTGTCCTGCCTCCCTCCCTACCTCCTTTTTCCCTCTCCCTCCATTCCTGTCTTCCCCTCCCTCTCTCCCTTCCTCCCTGACCTGCCTCACACGCCGCCTTGAGGAGCTCTAAGGATCCTTCGCCTTTAAGTGGGAAGCGTCGGCAAACGTTCCCCGAGAGTAACGTTTTTGGACTAACGTTTCAGAGCTCGCCACCGCCTATGTATTACTTGAGGACCGTTGCTGTTATGTATACGTGATCTGCACCTTTCTCTCTCTCTCTCTCTCTCTCTCTCTCTCTCTCTCTCTCTCTCTCTCTCTCTCTCTCTCTCTCTCTCTCTCTCTCTCTCTCCACAGCAATAATTCAAACTGTATTTTCTATTTCGTTTCTCCAAGCTTCTCTTTTCTTTTAAACTTGAAGGACAGAGGAGGGACGCAAATATCTCCTACATACTGACTTATTTCTTGCTTAGGCCAAACGTTCATAATATAATCCACAATAATGATAACTCAAGCTTATTTTCTATTTTGTTTCTCCACGCTTCTCTTTTTTTTTCAACTTAAGGGACGGAGGATGGACGCAAATATCTTCTACATACTGACTTATTTCTTGCTTGCTCAGCCCAATCGTTCATAATATAATCCAATCACGTGTTGTTCAAGTACTCGATCCTCTCTCCCGCCTCTCCCTAGTGTTCGATCCTTTGAGCTTTGCGAATAGTGATGAAAAGAATGGAGAATGGGAACTTCGTGCTGTCCCTCCCTCTCCCCCTCTCCCCTCCCCCCTTTTGCTTCCCCATTGCCTGCCTGCCTGACTGATTGATTGATTGAGTGAATGACTAATTGATTGCTTCATTGATTCATTTCCTCATTAATTTGCTTCCATTCTTCCTTCCTTCCTTCCTTTCTTTTTCCTTTTCTCTTATTTTTCCTTCACTCGTCTTCCTTCCTTCCTTCCATTTTTCCTTCACTTTCTTCCTCTTTTTCTCTTCTTTTCCTTCTTCCTTTTTTCCTGCCATTCAGTTTCCCTTCCTTCCTTCCTTCCTTACGTCTTATTTTCCTTCCTCTTTTCCTTCTCACGAGTCCTCTTTACTTCTTTCCTTTATTCCTTCTTTTCTTCTTCATTTTCTCTTTGTTTTTCCTTCACACGTCTTCCTTCCTTCCTTCTTTCCTTCCTTTTCCCCCTTAAAACATTCCCCTTCCTTCCTGCTTATGTCTCCATTCTTTAATCTCACTCTCCTTCGTCCCTCCCTCTGTTCCATTCATTCATTCTCCTTTTCCTTCCTTCCTTCCTTCCTTCCATCCTTCCTTCCTTCCTTTTCCCCTTTAAAACATTCCCCTTCCTTCCTGCTTATGTCTCCATTCTTTAATCTCACTCTCCTTCGTCCCTCCCTCTGTTCCATTCATTCATTCTCCTTTTCCTTCCTTCCTTCCTTCCTTCCTTTTCCCTTAAACATTCCCCTTGGGGCTTATCTGTCTCCATTCTTTAATCTCACTCTCCTTCGTCCCTCCCTCTGTTCCATTCATTCATTCTCCTTTTCCTTCCTTCCCTCTTTCCTTCCTTCCTTTCATTCACTCCTTTTCTTCACCTCCTTTCCTTTCTTCCATTTACTCCTCCCTCCCTCCTCCCTTCCTTTCATCCATTCATCCCTCCCTTTCCCTTCCTTCCTTCCTTCATTTATTTATTATACACAAGGGGAGTACAAGACTATAGCGTGTGTGTGTGTGTGTGTGTGTGTGTGTGTGTGTGTGTGTGTGTGTGTGTGTGTGTTCATTAGCGGATTTGCATCATCATCTGGACAGTGAAAAGGGGGGAGGGTGAAGGAAGGGGGGGAGGGAGATGAAGAGGGGAGGAGGAGGAAGAGGATGATGCGGAGGAAAGTAAGGGAGAAGTGTTTGTGAAGAGGGAGAGAAGAGGATGAGAGAGAGAGAGAGAGAGAGAGAGAGAGAGAGAGAGAGAGAGAGTAAAGAAACGGAAGGAAGTGGAAATGGAGAAAGGGCAACGTAGAAAGAGAGAGAGAGAGAGAGAGCGTAGTAGAGAGCCACAACGTAGAGAACAAGTATTGATTTTCAGACCGAGACGAGAGAGAGAGAGAGAGAGAGACATGAGGGGAGAGAGGGTGCATACCCTCCGCCCCCCTTCCCCCTTTTTCTAGTACGCACAACCACCAGCAGCGTACGCACACCGCCCCCCGTACTGCCCTCCCCTCCCCCCTCCTCCTCCTCCCCCAGCGTAGTGATTCATCCCCCCCCCTCCCCCCCCTCCCCCATACGCCCCCAGCCACGCTTTCACTGTCATTATTAAAGGTCTTGTTTCTGCCATAATCCTCTGCGTGTTATTTTTTTATTCTAGTTTAATTTCTTTCCTGTGTGATTTTTGGTTTGATTAATTTTCTTATTTTTTCTGCTCGTTTTTTTCCCGTTTTCTCATTTTTTTTTGTTTGATTTTTGTCGTTATTTCCTTTGTTTTCTCGTTGTTTTGTTCATTTTTTCTCGTTTTTCTGTTTTTTTCTCGTTTTTTTCTTGTTTCCTGTTATTTTTTGGGGGGGGGGTTTATCGTGTTTTTTTTATTTTTGTTTTGTTTTGTTTTTCTTTTTTTGTTTCATGTTTTATTGTGTTTTATCGTGTTTTTTTATTTTTGTTTTGTTTTTCTCTTTTTTTGTTTCATGTTTTATTGTGTTTTATCGTGTTTTTATTGTTATTTTCTCATTTTTTCTTTTGTTTCCTGTTTTTTTTGTGTGTTATATCGTGTTTTTTTCTCGTTTTTTTCTTGTTTCCTGTTTTATTTGTGTTTTTTCTCCGTTTTCTGCCTTCTCATATTTTCTTTGTTTTTCTCGTTATTTTTAAGTGTTTGTTTCCTGTTTATTTTCTGTTCTCTTTTCTCTTTCTGTTTGTTTTCTATTTTTTCTGTTTTTCCAATTTTTTTCTTGTTACATAGTTTTTTTTCGCGTTATGTTTTGCCTGTTTGTATGTTTTTCTGTTGATTTGGCGTTTGTAATATGAGGGTTGACGGGTGTGTTTGCATATATACATTCTCTCTCTCTCTCTCTCTCTCTCTCTCTCTCTCTCTCTCTCTCTCTCTCTCTCACACACACACACACACACACACACATAAACACACAAACACGGATATTTGGATAGTGACTTTGCACTCGAGGAAGAATAGTGACGAGATGCGTAATGGTGATGTTGGCCTTGTAGAGAGAGAGAGAGTGTGGGGTGTGTGTTTACTAGTGGGTCAGATGATGTGTTGGCTAGGGATGTGAAGGACTGGGTGTGGTTGTGTATGGTTGGGTAAGGTTAGGTGAAGCTGGAATGAGGTTGAATAAGGTTTTTTAAGGTTAGGTATGGCTTGGGCGAGGTTGAGTAGGTTTGGTAAGGTTAGGTGTGGTTGTGTGTAACTTGGGTGAGGTTGAGTAAGGTTGGGTAAGGCTAGGTCTGTTTGGGGCGAGGTTGAGTAGATTTGGTAAGGTTAGCTATGGTTGTGTGTAACTTGGGTGAGGTTGCGTAAGCTTGGGTAGGGTTGGGGTGAGATTGGGTAAGGTTAGGTCTGACTGGGGGAAGGTTGAGTAAAGTTGGGTAGAGTTGGGGTGAGTTTGATCAAGGTTGGGTAAGGTTAGGTTAGGGTGTGTAGTTTTCGAAGAGGGATGAGTATCGAGGGCTGGGGGTTACACACACACACACACACACACACACACACACACACACACACACACACACACACACACACACACACACACAAGGGCGTTCCGGGAAGGGATAAGCAGCGAGTGTCTCAACAAGGCTTTCTCTGTAGCGCCCCGCCTTGGACGAGTGGCCGAGGCAGGTGAAGAAGAGGCGGCGGAGGGCAGGAAGGGAGGCAGGACATGACACAAAGAAGAGGGATGGAGAGGGAGAGAGAAAGGGAGATAGAGTTTAATGAAGGATATAAAGGAGAGGCGGCAGAGGGAAAGAAGGAGGCGGGACATGACACAAAGAAAAGGGATAGAAAGGGGGAAAGAGAAATGGAGATAGAGTTTAGTGAAGGATATAAAGGAGAGGCGGCAGAGGGAAGGAAGGAGGCAGGTCATGATACAAAGAGGGATAGAAAGGAAGAGAAATGAAGGATATAAAGGAGAGAAGGCAGAGGGAAGGAAGGAGGCAGGTCATGATACAAAGAGGGATGGAGAGAAAGAGAGAGAGAGAGAGAGAGAGAGTTTACTAAGTGAGGGAGTGATGATGAAACAAGAGGGAGGGAGGAGGGGAGGTGGGGGTGGGGAGGAAGGGTCAGGAAATTCACTTAACCTTCCCCTCGCTCCCCACAGCACATGTTCCTCTCTTTACGTGGTGATTCTGGGCCGCGTCTTGCATACACGCGGCGCCGGCTCCTCACCCAGCCAGACCAGGGCCGTTTAAACATTTTCATCGCCCAAGTAGCCTCCACATTGAACAAGGCTTTCCTAGGAGTTTTGGGCATTTCCAGGGGTATTTCAATGACCCTGGTGGTAGTTTGACCCTTCCTCTGTACCATGAGCCTAAAAAAATCACTCATTATAACCCGATTGATCTCCTTCGGTGCTCATGTACACATATTTGACAAGGCTTTCGTTGGAGTTTTTTGGGGGACTTTCCAGGGGTATTTCAATGACCCTGGTGGTAGTTTGACCCTTCCTCTGTACCGTGAGCCTAAAAAAATCACTCATTATAACCCGATTGATCTCCTTCGGTGCTCAAGTACACATATTTGACAAGGCTTTCGTTGGAGTTTTTTTGGGGCATTTCCAGGGGTATTTTAATGACCCTGGTGTTTGTTTGACCCTTCCTCTGTACCGTGAACCTATAAAAACACTCATTATAATCCGATTGATCCCCTTTTTTGGGCTTTGTAAGTAGTTGATGGGAGAGGCGGAAGCGTCTGAGAATTCCCGCCCTGGCCTCGCATGTTCAAAAGCTTGGGGCTGTTCTTACGACTATTTTCGAGGGCTTTAGAAAAGATGAGTCGGGTTATCATGAGTCTTCCCGTCCGCACGTTACCAATCTCTATGGGTATGTGGTCCCCGGGTAAAGACGCTGGGCTGTAGCTTCGAAACTAACCACGGGGAGTTCTTTAAAATACTCTTGTGATTCCCACCCTAAATCATCCGATATTTTCCAACTTAACCACTCTTACCTAGCCTAACGTAACCTGCCGAGTTCAAGAGTGAGCGCCACATACCTGTCCAGAGAGGGGAAATCCGCTACCTGGCCAGCGCTCACATGTTCAAAAGCTTGGGGCTCTCCTTGCGACTATTTTCGAAGGCCTTAGAGAAGATTAATCGTGTATCATGAGTCTTCCCGTCCGCATGTTACCAATCTCTATGGGTATGTGGTCCCCGGGTAAAGACGCTGGGCTGTAGCTTCGAAACTAACCACGGGGAGTTCTTTAAAATACTCTTGTGATTCCCACCCTAAATCATCCGATATTTTCCAACTTAACCACCCTAACCTAACCTAACGTAACCTGCCGAGTTCAAGAGTGAGCGCCACATACCCGTCCAGAGAGGGGAAATCCGCTACCTGGCCAGCGCTCACATGTTCAAAAGCTTGGGGCTCTCCTTGCGACTATTTTCGAAGGCCTTAGAGAAGATTAATCGTGTATCATGAGTTTTCCCGTCTGCATGTTACCAATCTCTATGGGTATGTGGTCCCCGAGTAAAGACGCTGGGCTGTAGCTTCGAAACTAACCACGGGGAGTTCTTTAAAATACTCTTGTGATTCCCACCCTAAATCATCCACAATTCTCCAACTTAACCACCCTAACCTAACCTAACGTAACCTAACGTAACCTGCCGAGTTCAAGAGTGAGCGACACATACCCGTCCAGAGAAGGGAAATCCGCTATCTGTCCAGCGCTCACATGTTCAAAAGCTTGGGGCTCTCCTTGCGACTATTTTCGAAGGCCTTAGAGAAGATCAGTCGGGATCTCAAGAGTGTTTTCCCGTCCGTATGTTCCCAGTCTCTATGGGTATGTGGTCCTCGAGTTAAGACGCTGGGCTGTAGCTTCGAAACTAACCATGAGGTGCTCTTGGAAATACTCTCAGTGTGATTCCCACCCAAAATCATCCAACATTTTCCAACTTAACCACCTTAACCTAACCTAACGTAACCTGCCGAGTTCAAGAGTGAGCGCCACATACCCGTCCAGAGAAGGGAAATATGCTATCTGGCCAGCGCTCACATGTGCAGAAGCTTGGGGCTCTCCTTACGACTAATTTCGGGAGCCTTAGAGAAGATCAGTCGGGTTCTCAAGAGTGTTTTCCCGTCCATGGCGCAGAGGCTTTGTCAAACTACCAACTGGGACACGAAAACCAGCCATAGATATCCCTATAATTATAAATACTACGAGAGCCTTTTTAATAGGACCCTAACTTTTAAATAGGATCCTAACTACACCCCTTGCACCCCATAAACCCCAGCCCACATAACCCATGGAGAGAGGGACCCCAGCTAGCCCGCACCCCACTCTTGCAGCCCATAAACCCCAGCCCACATAACCCATGGAGAGAGGGACCCCAGCTAGCCCGCACCCCACTCTTGCACCCCATAAACCCCAGCCCACATAACCCATGGAGAGAGGGACCCCACCTAGCCCGCACCCCACTCTTACACCCCATAAACCCCAACCCACATAACCCGTGGAGAGAAGGACCCCAGCTAGCTCGCACCCCACTCACTCCTACCCATAAACTCCAACTTTTTTATGTTAGTTTTGTTGTGTGTTTTAAGATATTACCCCGCCCCTCTGTGCCTCCTTTTCTGTAATCATTTATATTATTTCCTCTTTTTCCTTCTCGCATTGATTTTACATCATTTTAACTCTCTCTGTTTTTTTGTTGTGTATTTTGATATAGTTTTCACCCTCCCACTCCATTCCATATTCTTTTAATCGTCTATATTATCTTGTCCTTTTTCTCTTTCTCCTTCACTTATTGCTTTTTATTTTCTCTTTCTCATTTTGTTTGTTGTGTATTTTGAGATATCTAGTACCATCCCTCTCTATTCCATATTCTTTTAATCTTCTATATTATCTTGTCCTCTTTCTCTTTCTCCTTCTCTTATTGCTTTTTATTTTCTCTTTCTCATTTTGTTTGTTGTGTATTTTGAGATATTTAATACCATCCCTCTCTATTCCATATTCTTTTAATCGTCTGTATTATCTCGCCCTCTTCCTCCTCCTTCTCTTATTGCTTTTTATTTTCTCTTTCTCATTTTGTTTGTTGTGTATTTTGAGATATTTATTACCATCCCTCTCTATTCCATATTCTTTGATCTTCTATATTATCTCGTCCTCTTCCTTCTTATCTTATTGCTTTCTTTTATTTTCTCTTTCTCATTTCGTTTGTTGTGTATTTTGAGATATCTAGGTCGATATTATAAGGCACTTTCGCTTCTCACATCAACTATTCCTGAAGGTCAAAGAGGGGATCAATCTTAATGTTTCTTAAGGTTCACGGTACAGAGGAGGGTCAAACTACCACCAAGGTCATAAAACTATCCCTGGAAATGCCCACAACAACTACGAAAGCCTTGTCAAATATGTGAACTTGGGCGACGAAATGTTAGTAATTCGGCCATTAATGTCCTCCCTCCCTCTGCTATATTCTCTCCTCTTTCTCCTTCTCTCTCATCGCTTTCAACCATTTTCTCTTTCTCAGCGTCTCAGGTGCTTGGGGGCTGCTGAACAGGCGGGTTAAAGTGTCCACATTCCTCCCTTTCTACCTACCTCTCGTCTCTTATGATAACGACAATGGTAGTAATAATAATAAGAAGAAGATCCTAGCTATCCCGGACATGAGAACTCCCCCTCCCTAGAAACCCCAGCCTGCATAACCCCCATAAGACTATATAGCCACCCCGGATTGTGACTCCCCATAAACCCCGTGAAACTATCCTAATGAGAGAGAGAGAGAGAGAGAGAGAGTTTTAGTGTGTAATGTAATGTCGAAGCTTAAGTCACTCACCTCTTTTTTTTTTTCTTTTTTTTTTTTTGTGTGTGTTCCCGTCGTCCCTCGTTTCCGCCTGCCTCCTCCTCCTCCTCCTCCTCCTCCTCCTCCTCCTCCTCCTCCTCCTTCACCTTCTACCTTTCCTTCCGTCTCATCATGCTTCAGTTTTTCATTGGGTCTTTTTTTTCATCTTATTTTCTCTTTTTCCTTTCCATTTTCCTTCCCTTTCCTCTTTCCTTCTCTCCCTTCTCTCGTCCTTATTCTACTGTACTCTCTCTCTCTCTCTCTCTCTCTCTCTCTCTCTCTCTCTCTCTCTCTCTCTCTCTCTCTCTCTCTCTCTCTCTCTCTCTCTCTCTCTCTCTCTCTCTCTCTCTCTCTCTCTCTCTCTCTCTCTCTCTCTCCAACCATGACTTTTTACCTTTATTTCCTCCCATGTTTCTCTCCCTCTCTCCCTCCCTCTGCGGTGTGGCCAGGTGTGGTGAAGTAGCAGGTGTGTGGAGGAGGAGGAGGAGGAGGAGGAGGAAGTGGTGAGTAGCGGGCAGATGGGTAAGGAAGGGGAGGGTGGGGTGGGGGAGGAAGGGAAGGGAAGGGAAGGGAAGGGAGGGGAAGGCGATGTTTATGTATGTTGGTGGACTGTTTCCTGCTTCACCCTTACCCTTTCTCTCTCTCTCTCTCTCTCTCTCTCTCTCTCTCTCTCTCTCTCTCTCTCTCTCTCTCTCTCTCTCTCTCTCTCTCTCTCTCTCTCATTGTCACTCTTCTTCACCTTTTCCTCCTCCTCTTCCTCCCTTCCTTCCCCTCCACCCTCCCTTCCTTCTTTCCCTCCGTCCCACCCTCCTTCCCTCCACATCCCCACTATAAAACCTCGTCTCCTCCCTCCCTCCCTTCCCTCCTTTCCTCCCTTCCTTCCCCTCCATATATTATCTCAGTCCCAACACACCACCTTCACATTTTCCTCCTCCTCCTCCTCCTCTTCCTCCTTTTAGCCTCCCTTCCATCGCATGTCTCCACCACCTTTCTTCCCCCTCCTCCTCCAACCCCTGCCCCCCCTCCCCCACCCCCTTTTAAGACGGGCGCCCCCTCCCTCTAGCAAGCTCTTGTCTGTGTGGTCGGTTTTAAATAATTGCGACCCTAGCCTCTCGCTACACGAATCCACGCTTAGTAGTAATAGTAGTAGTAATAGTGGTGGTAGTAGTAGTGGTGGTAGTGGTGGTGGTAGTAGTAGTAGTAATAGTAGAAGTAGTAGTAGTAGTAGTAGTAGTAGTGGTGGTGGTAGTAGTAGTAGTAGTAGTAGTAGTAGTGGTGGTAGTGGTAGTGGTGGTAGAACTGGTAGTAGTAGTTGTAGTAATGCTGGTAGTAGTAGTAGTAGTAGATGAAGAAAGGGAGGAGGGTCATTAACACCTCTGTGCAATATCCGCTTTCTCTCTCTCTCTCTCTCTCTCTCTCTCTCTCTCTCTCTCTCTCTCTCTCTCTCTCTCTCTCTCTCTCTCTCTCTCTCTCTCTCATAAAGGTAAGCTTGCAATAATCTCAGCGCCGCGAGGTTGAAGGGGATCGAGGAATGCCTGTGTTGCTGTTGTTGTTGTTGTTTGTGTTGCTGTGTTGCTGTGTTGCTCCGATCTCCCGTTAACCTGAGGAGGGGGGTGAGAGAGAGAGAGAGAGAGAGATGTATGGATGAGATAGATACTCGACTTTTTATTTTATTTTATCATTTTATTCTTTCATTCTTCATACATCCTCTTCTGCTACTTCTCCTTTCTTTTACTTCTTCTCCTCTTTCCTCTTCTTTTACTCCTCCTGGTCCTCCTCCCCTTATTGTTATTATTATTATCATTATTATTATTTTCCTTCGTATTCTTAGCAGTAGTCTTCAGCAGTATGAGCAGTAGCAGTAATACCAGTAGTAGCAGCAGCACCATCCTAGCAGTAGTATTAATAGTAACATTATTATGCCGCTAGTCTTGAAGCATGTTGTGTATTTTTCTTGACGTGGATAAAAACTTATGCCAACACTATCAACAGCACCGCCTTCTACCCTGATTATTATTATTATTATTATTATTATTATTATTATTATTATTATTATTATTATTATTATTATTATTATTATTATTATTATTATTATTATTATCATTCCTCTTCGCCATCTGTGCTTTTTATATACCTACCCCAGAGAGCAGCAACTGGTGGCAGAACACACACACACACACACACACACACACACACACACACACACACACACACACACACACACACCACGCTGTTTATTTTGATTTTCCTGTATTTTGTTTACCTTAAGCGAGTGACCTTTGTATTGTGGTGTTTTGACTAAGTGTGTTTTTGTTTCCCACAGGTGCGTGTCGAGTTTGGTGCGTCAGGTGAAACGAGACGGGGCGGGGCCAAGGTGAGTGCCCGGGGACGCTGCTGGGGGGACTCGTAATGGGGACTTGTAAATGGAGACTTGTGAAGGGGGACTCCTAAAGGGAACTTGTGAAGGGGGACTCATAATTGAGACTTGTAAAGGGGGACTCGTAAATGGGACTTGTGAAGGGGGACTCCTAAAGGGGACTCCTAAAGGGGACTTGTGGAAGGGGACTCCTAAAGGGGACTTGTGTAAGGGGACTCCTAAAGGGGACTTGTGAATGGGGGCTCCTAAAGGGGACTTGTGAAGGGGGACTCCTAAAGGGGACTTGTGAAGGGGGACTCGTAAAGGGGACTTGTGAAGGGGGACTCGTTAAGGGGACTCCTAAATGGGACTCGTTAGGGAAGAGGATGATTGACATGGTGGTTGAAATGGAGGAGAAGGAGGCAGATATATGTACTTAGAGAGGAGGGGAAGTTTAGGGGGACTCGTAAGGGAACAGTCGGATTGACGTGGTGGAAGAAATTGAGGAAGTATGGGGAGGAAGAGGAGACGGAGGAGAGGGCAGTGAGATATGGAGTGGGAGAGGAGGGGAAGTAAAGAGTAACTAAATAAGCCATAAGAAGAAAGAAGTAGATGTATAGCACATTTTACGCTAAGAAGGTGTTGTTAAAGATTGACATTGAGGCAGAAATGAAAAGGAGGACGAGGACGAGGAGGAGGGGGAAGTAAATTTGGGGTGTCAGAACATGTCAGACCTTACACACCCACATTTGATCGGGCTTGGTGGAGGTTGTGTTGTGTTGGTACTATTTCCATGGGTCACTTTATAAGCCTAGTGATAGTTCGACAAGGCTTCTGCACCAAGAACATAAAGAAACACTCACGAGAACCCTCTTCCCTTGTGGCCTGTGATATAGGGTTGTAATTTAAGACATTTCGCCGTCCAAGAACTCGCCAAGGCTTTCGTAGGAGTTGTGGGCATTTCCAGGAGTAGTTTTATGACCCTGGCGGTAGTGTGACCCTTCTTCTGTACCGTGAACCTGAAGAAACACTCATTTTAACCCGATTGACCCTCTCTTTGACCTTTAGAAATAGCTGATGTGAGAATCCAAGGTGTCTCATAATACCGACCATAGAGACGAACATTTAGCTGGGAAGTTTTTGGCAAGATAGAGAGGCGAGGTATTGATGGAAGTGATCTTTTGGGGGCGGGATAGGGAGGGAGAGATCAAGGTGGGATAAACAGGGAAGAGGAATCCGGCAAGAAGGAAGAAGTCGTGTGAAGGAAGAGAGACAGACAGACAAACCTTGAGCTGGGAAGTGAGAGAGAGAGGGAGAGGGAGAGGGAGAGGGAGAGGGAGGTTAGGTGCCAATTTGTAGAGGTGGAAGGAAGGAAGGTAAAGATCGGAATAGACAAGGAATGGAAAAATCGTGATAGAGCATTAGTTGAAGATATGAAAGGAAGAAAAATAACAAGGAAGGAGGAAGACAAAGAAGAAAAGTAAGAGAGAGAGAGATGAGGAAGGACTTAAAGAGGAGCGTCCTAATACTGGAAGGAGGATCAGGAGGAGGAGGAGGAGGAGGTGGAGGGGAGAGGTAGAGTATTGGAGGGAAGGAGGAAAAGGCGATGACTGGAGGAAACCTAATCATGGACGAAGAGAAAATTAGGAGAGGAAACTGTGGTGAGAGAGAGAGAGAGAGAGAGAGAGAGAGAGAGAGAGAGAGAGAGAGAGAGAGAGAGAGAGAGAGAGAAACGTCAGAATTGTGGTTTATATTGGTTGTTTCCAGGATGTTGGTTGAAACGGAAGCAATAGAAGTGGTGACGTAAGGTTGATTGTGGTTGTAGGTATGGTGATGGTGGAAGAGGTTGTAAGGGTGGTATTTCAATGGTGGTAGTGGTGGTGGTGGTGGCTATGATGGTTGTGGTGGTGGTGGTGATGATTGTGGATTGTGGTGTGATTATAGTGGTGGTGGTGGTGTCGGTGTGGAGTTCTTATGGTTGTGTGATGGTGGTGGTGGTTGTGGTAGTATTGGTATTAATATTGAAGGTGTTGGTGTTTGTAGTGGTGGTGACGGTGGTGGTGTTAGTATTGGTAGTGGAGGTGTTGGTGTTGGTATTTCTGGTGGTGATAGTTGTGATGGTAGTGGTATTGGTGATGATGGTGATGGTGGTGGTGACGGCGTGATTGGGTTCGTCAGTGGTGGTGATGGTGTTAGTATTGGTATTGGCAATGGAGGTGTTGGTGTTGGTATTACTGGTGGTGATAGTTGTGGTGGTATTGGTATTGGTGATGGTGGTGGTGGTGGTGCTGGTGGTGACGGCGTGATTGGGTTCGTCAGAGTGGTGGTGGTGGTGGTGGAGGTGGAAGGCCGGTTCATCGATCCTCAAAGCTCGCTGCTCCACCCGGCCTGCTGCCTCCCCTGCACCACCGCCACCATCACCACCATCCCTACTACCACACAACACCATCACCACAGTAACCACCATCACCCCCACCACCACCGTCCCTACTACCACACAACACCATCACCAGAGTAACCACCACCACCACCACCACCACCATCCCTACTACCACACAACACCATCACCACAGTAACCACCATCACCACCACCACCACCATCCCTACTACCACACAACACCATCACCACCACCACCACCATCCCTACTACCACACAACACCATCACCACAGTAACCACCATCACCACCACCACCACCATCCCTACTACCACACAACACCATCACCACAGTAACCAGTACCACCACCACTATCATCGCCACTACCACACATAACACCACCACCTTCTCGAACACTACCACCACTGCTGTTCCCCCCCCCCCCCCTGCACCCTCACACATAGCAAGCAACAACGACAACAACAACATTAACAAAAAAAAATCTCCGTTTACTACTACTACTACTACTACTACTACTACTACGACACCACTCACTGAATCAATAACTTCTTCACCATCATCAATGTTAAGTATTTTCAACATTCCTCACCACCACCACCATCATCACTATCACACCGAGCAGCAACCACTATTTGTCATTGCATATTTAACACCCACCACCACCACCACCTCCTCCACCACCACCACCACCACCACCACCACCGTCACTGCACTCAATCACCGCCAGCACTTTTCTCTCTCGCCAAGGACACTTCCTCAAAATACAAGTTGTCTTCCCCCTTCTTCTCCTCTCCCTCTCTTCCTTCTTTCTCTTCTTCTCCTTCCTTTCTCTCCTTTCACTTTTTACCTTAGTTCATTGCTCCATCTTTCGTTCATATTTTCCTACTGCTTTATTTTTCCTCTTTCCCTTCCTTTATCACTATTTCCCTTCCCTTTCCTTCTCTTGCTCTGTTTCGTCCCCCTGTCGGTGTGTTAGTGTGAACCGTGGGGTGATATTTATGTTAATGTGACTGGCGGCTGTCGCAGGAGGCAAAGGGGAGGGTGAGGGGGGGAAGAGGGAGGCGAGAGGCGGAACAATGAGAGGAAGCAATGTAGATTTAGCCAGACAATCCAGAGCCCATATCTAACATTTCTGGGGTTATACACGGGCACACTTACTGAGGCTTTTGTAGGAGTTGTGTAAGTGTTTCCATGGGTAGTGTTATGAGCCCGGTGGTAGTTTGACAAGGCTTCTGCACCGTGAATGTCAAAAAACACTAATGAGAACTCGGCTAATCTTCTTTGTGGCCTTTGGAAATAGTTGTTGTGAGCCGGAAGCGTTTAGAACTACGGGTTGATGGAAGGTAAGGTAGTGAAGGGGCAAGGAGAGAGGATGATAGAAGGGAGTAAGTGGAAAAGAGCAAAGGGAGTGAGGAGACCAACAAAGGGAAATGGCAATGGAATGGGGGTTTAGTGAGACAAGCCTGAAGGGGAGGAATGGAAGGAAGGAAAGGGGTAAGGAGAGGGAGTAAGGGAAAGGAGTGAAGCGAGGGGGTGAATGGAAGCAGAGGGGGTGAGGAGAGGAACATAGGGAGAAGGCAGTGGAATGGGGGTTTAGTGAGACAAGCCTGAAGGGGAGGAACGGAAGGAAGGAAAGGGGTAAGGGAAGGGGGTGAGAGAAGAAACAAAGGGAGGAAGCACTGGAGGTTTAGCAAGACAAGCCCGAAGGTGAAAAGGAGGAAGCAAATGATAAGGGAAGGGATGTGGAAGGCAGCAAAGGGAGGAAGCACTGAAGGGTTAGCAAGACCAGCCTGAAGGAGGAGAAAAGAAGCAAGCAAAGAGGTGAGGGAAAGGGGCAAGGAGAGCAACAGAAGGGGAAGGCTCTGGAGGTTTAGCAATACCAGTCCGAAGGAGGTGAAAAGAAGGAAGGGAAGGGGGTGAGGAGGGCAGCGAAGGGAGGAAGCACTGGACGTTTAGCAAGACAAGCCCGAAGGAGGAGAAAAGAAGGAAGGGAAGGGATGAGGAGAGCAGCAAAGGGAGGAAGCACTGGAGGTTTAGCAAGACAAGCCCGAAATAGGCGAAAAAAATGAAGCAAAGGGGGGAGGAGAAGGATGTAAGGAGAGCAACAGATGGAGAAGGCACTTGAGGCTTAGCAATACCAATCCCAAGGAGGTGAAAGAGCATTACACCGAATTACAGAGCGACTCCAGTCAAGTGCGTGCATCCCTTTATTAATCCTGTTTGCTGAGTATGTCCGCTGGGGAGGCCGCGGCATTCATCAAGGGGTGTGTGGGGGGAGTGAGCCTCTTGCATTGAACCGGAGAGGGGGGCCAGGCAGGGGTAGGGGAGGTAGGAAGGGGAGGGGGTGGGGATAGAGGGGGGAGTTCTTTATAGGGTTTTCAAGGGGAACGCTAAAAACTCGTGGAAAATGGGAGATGAGGAAGTGCCAATGTGAAGTGAGTGAGTGAAGTGAAGTGAAGTGAGCTGTTTCGTAATGTTATGTATTGCTTCGATTTTTTTTTTTTTTTTTAAGGTGGTTTGGTGCAGTTTCTAAGGATATGTAATTTCGTTTATGTGTTTTCGTTCAATTTTTTTTTTTTTAATAGGTTTGTTAATTTTTAGGTCGTGCTCGTGATTTTTATTTTTATTTTTTAGGTTGTGTTCGTTCAATTTTCTGAGGCATTCGTTCAGTTTTCGCGTTCTATTCAGTTTTCAGGAGAACGCTAAAACTCATGGAAAACAGGAAATGAAGGGAGTGAAGTGAGCCATTTCGCGATACTGTTCTCCGATTCTTTTTTTTTAGCTTATTTTCGTTCATTTTATTCTTCATACAAGGGTGAAAGTCTCTGCTTGTGCTTGTGCGGGGAGACTTGGTGGATGTTCTGCCCTGTGCTTGTGGAAGACGCTTGTAAATATGCCTCGCGCGTGAGTCTGTGGGGGCAAGTTAGGAGCAGTGAGTGGCGGGATATTTTTTTTTTCATTATTGTTTCTTTTTTTTCTTTTTCCTAGAACTGTTTCATCTACTGTAAAAAAAAGGGGGGAAGTGGGGAGTAGAGGTGTGAAAGACTTGTAAATGTGTCGTATGCTTGTGGAAACCTTGTAAATGTGTCTTGTGCTTGTGAAAAATGCTTGTAAATCTGTCGTATGCTTGTAGAACCCTTGTGAATGTGTCATGTGCTTATGAAAAATGCTTGTAAATGTGTCGTATGCTTGTGGAAACCTTGTGAATGTGTCTTGTGCTTGCGAAAAATGCTTGTAAATCTGTCCTGCTCGTGAGTGTGAAGAAAAGGACGATGGGGAGCGGAGGTCTGGAATATTTGTTGTAGAACTTTTAAATCACCTTGTAAAAAGAGCTTGTAAATGTGCACATGGGAAACTCTCGTAAATCTACATGTTAGGAATCTTGTAACTTGTAAACCTCGTGAACTGTTAAATCTGCATGGTGCGTAAGACCCTGGGGGGGGGGGGGGGGAGCAGAAAGGACGTGAGAGGAATTTGGGCAGGGGAGAGTAGGGGGAAGGAGGGGGCATAAGGGTCACTAAGCTCCAAGGCCATGAGGTGAAGGGGGCGGAGGGTAAGGAGGGGAATTTTGGCAGGGGAGAGTAAGGGGAAGGAGGGGGCATAAGGGTCACTAAGCTCCAAGGCCATGAGGTGAAGGGGGCGGAGGGGAATTTTGGCAGGGGAGAGTAGGGAGGAGGGGGCATAAGGGTCGCTAAGCTCCAAGGCCATGGGGTGAAGGGGGGCGGGGGTGGGGGGAGGGGACCATTGTTACACTAGGATTTTGCGGCAATAAAGTGTTGTCAAGTATGAAGGATGTCCCGCCCTGCCCGCCTGTTGCTGGGTCTGGCCGCGCCCCAACGACCCAGCGACCAACACCATCTTCCTTCTGCCTCCTTCTTCCTCCTCTTTCCTCCTTCCCTCCCTCCCTCCTCCTCCTCTTTCCTCCTTCCCTCCCTCCCTCCCTCCTTTCATCCAAATTCTTCCTCCCTTTCTTCCTCTCTCCCTCCCTCCCTCATTTGTCTTCTCCTACCTTCCTCTCCTTTCCCGATCTTGCTTTCATATCTCTCTCTCTCTCTCTCTCTCTCTCTCTCTCTCTCTCTCATTCATGCTATTATTATCCTTATTATTATTTTCTACTACTATTACAATCATTTTATTCAGTTATTATTTCTATTATTATCTATTACATTTATTACTCGCTGTCATTATTATCATTATTAAAGAATAGTGTCACAACAGGCTAGATTCAGCTGCATAATTTCTTTGCCTTCTTTTCTCCTTTATTTTCTCACCATAATATTCGTATCTATTGCCTACCACAACATGTTTCCTGCCTTCCTAACGTTCCTCTGATCCCTAGTCTCGTCTTCCACTCCTACTGAAAAGCCCTTCCAATAAATATGTCAAGGATGTCACCCCGTTCAGTTTTTTTCTCCCTCACTCATTCTTCCTTGAGCTGAGGCATCGCGGCAGCCTGTCTCGTAACGTGCAGCGTGGCCCGGGATGACGATATTGGCGGGGCGGCGTGAAAGGCTGTGCTGGCGCCGGTGTGTGCTGATGCCGCGAGATTGTGTGCGATCCTTGGGGCTGGTATTGTGCGGGAGTCGAGCGAGGGAGGGCAAGGAGGGAGAGGTATAAGGAGACAAGTGAGGGAGGGGATGGAGAGATTTTATGGGGCATTATCTTAAACATTTCGGCGCCATTTGGGTTGGTGGTGGCTGAGTGGTAGCGTGCTGGGCCCACATTCACCACGTGATGGACGACGCGAGTTCGAATCCCCACGCTATCACCTCGAATTTTTCAGTCACAGCCGAGTGGTTTAAAACTACCCACATGCTGTCCTGAAGACCACCCATCAACCCGGACTCTAGAGGAAACCGTCCAAGTGAATCAAGAACGAGTTCCGGGGGCAGCATGAGCCAAGAGAAGATGGCGCCACTATAAACACTTGCCTGCGCCATGACGGGCTGGGGCCGAACACCATCCAGGCCCCTCAAGCAAGCCTACCGGCGCTATAGGCGTAGACGTAAAAAAATAAATAAAAAAAACATATTTGATAAGACTTCCGTTCCATGAGTTTTGGGGTAGGTAGTTTTATGACCCCGGTGATAGTTTGACCCTTCTTCTGTACCATGAACCAAAAAAAACACTCACTAGAACCCGACTGATTTCATTTTTGCCTTTTGAAATATCTGATGTAAGGGGAAGGAGAGAGACAGAAGGAGGCAAGCGAGGGAGGGGAAGGAGAGAGAGAGAGAGATTAGGAAGGAGGTGAGCAGACAGTGGGTCGTATACTTGAACATTTCGGCGCCAAGCATTTCCATGGGCAGTTTTATGACCCCGGTGGTAGTTTGACCCTTAAGTACAATGAGCCTAAAAAAAACACTCATTAGAACCCAACTGATCTCCTTTTTGGCCTTTGAAAGTGCTTGATGTGACGGGTGGAAGCGTCCGAGAAATTCAAGTTGCCAGATTGCCTTACTCAGCCTCTTATATTAACCGACTTCCGACCCAAAAACTGTCTCGTGGACCCCAATAAGGAGATTCACTCAAAATTATCGTTAAAATAGTTAATTCCTGATGTTTCTTGGCAATAGTTAGGCGTCAGAAACCGGTAAATACTATGGTCTGAGTATGACAATCTAGCAACGGTGCCGAGAATACCAACCAGTATATGTGTGTGTGTGTGTGTGTGTGTGTGTGTGTGTGTGTGTGTGTGGAGGGGTTTGCTTAGCCGACAGTCAGGTGTTTACAATAGAACAGCTACGGCTCCCTTTTGTGCGTTGAGTGGCTGTGACAGGCTTTTCATGTAGGCGTGTTTCGTGTCTCCAGAAGCTGCATCTCTTGGGCAGCGGCTGAGTCATGGTGGCGGTGGTGGTTGTCAAGTGGTCTTTTGTGTTGGCGTTGTGGTTGTGGGTTATCGTTTGGGGTGTTTGTTCAACTGACCGAAGACGTTTTAGAGAGAAGCGACATACGTTTGTGATTCTGAGGAGGAGAAAGAGAAGGAGGAGGAGGAGGAGGAGAAGAACAAAACAGACATACCACTGCCACTGCTAATGATAACAATGATGATAATGATAAAATTCCTTGTGGTGATCGCGGAAAGAATCGGCAATAGACACAGTTCATTTTGTCCACACGCCGAGACTGTACTTCAAGGGGACCGTTCTCAGGCGCCGCACTTCCCAATCCCCGACCAGGCGGTGAAGAACCTTGACTACACGAGGCGAAGAGAAGCGGTAGAAGAAGAAGGAGGAGGGCAAGAAAGAGGAGGAAGGAGGAGTAGAGTGCCGGTCAGGTGTCTTGTTTGGCCGGAAATAGTGACCCGAGGAGGCGCTACGGGAGTCCACTGAGAGGTTGTAACATTGCCTTCACCTTCCCTCCTTCCCCTCCAGTTTTCCCTCCCCTGCCTTCCCCTCCTCCTTCCCTCCCTTTCCTCCTTCTCCTTCCCCTCTGTGCTCGATCCTGTTTTCCCTCCCCTGCCTTCCCTTCCTCCTTCCCTCCCTTTCCTCCTTCTCTTTCCCCTCTCTGCCCCTGTTTCCTCTCCTATGTCTTTCCTTCCTCCTTCCCCTCCAGTTTCCCCTCCCCTGCCTTCCCTTCCTCCTTTCCTCCCCTCCCTTCCCTCCTCTTCTTCCTCCTTCTTTCCTCCTCCTTCCCCTCTGTGCTCCTGTTTCCCCTCCTGCCTTCCTTCCCCCTCCCCTCCCCTGCCTTTCCTTCCTCCTTCCCCTCTGTGCCCTCCTGTTTCCCCTCCCCTATACCTCCCTTTCCTCCTTTCCTCCCTCTCCTTCCCCCCCTGCCCCCCCCACCCCAGTTTTCCCTCCCCTACCACTTTAACCACTATCCTCCCCAGTTTCCCCTCCCCTGCCTTCAATCCCCTTTTCTCTCTCTCTCCTCGCCCTCGTTTCCTCACCCCTTCCTCCTTCCCTCCCTCTCCTCCCTCTGTGTGTGTGTGTGTGTGTGTGTGTGTGTGTGTGTGTGTGTGTGTGTGTGTGTGTGCCATCCCTTACCTGCCGCAGCGTCCCTCCCGCCACCTGTCCACCTGTGCCACACTAACGCCGCCAGGTGGGCCGCGCCAGCCTCACAGCCACGCCCTCCACCCTCCCCTTCCCTCACTCCACCTAGCCGCCGCCTCCACCAAGCTGCAGAACTCCGCTTTCCCTCCCCTCCCCTCCCCTGGCACCCCTCCGCTTGAATAACCCCCTACTCACTCTCTCTCTCTCTCTCTCTCTCTCTCTCTCTCTCTCTCTCTCTCTCTCTCTCTCTCTCTCTCTATCTATCTATCTATTTCTATCTATTTATCTATCTATCTATATCTACCGGCCTCTTGCAGACTCCTTACGTTCTTATGCTTTGTCTATCTACCTATCTATCTATCTATCTATCTCTTATTGTCTATCCTTCCTTCACTGTACTTTGCTCGGTCTCATTTCTTTTATTCTTTACCCTTTCATCTCTTTTTTTTCTGATGTCACGTTTCCCGCACTTCATCTTCCGTTCACTGTCTCTCGATTTGGCACTTCACTCATGTCTTATTTATGCCTGACCCTTTCATCTTTTCTTCTCTGTTGTTGTTATTGTTGTTGTTGCTGTTGTTTATGTTGTTGTTGTTCTTCTTCACCGTGTCTCAATTTGCCACTCCACACTTCTTTATATTCCCCCATTCCTCTTTTTTTTTTTTTTTTTTTTTTTTTTACGCCACCTCCACTCCACCTCCACTCCACCACCACCACCACACTCTTGTACATCATTTTCATCACCACCACCACCACCACACTCTTGTACATCATTTTCATCACCACCAACAACAACCACTCTTGTACATCGTCATCTACATCACCACCACCACCACCACCACTGTACCACCTCTCTTGTTTGTCTCCACCACATCATCACCACCACCACTTGTAAATACGTCATCTACATCACCACCACCACCACCACCACCACTGTACCACCACTCTTGTTTGTCTCCACCACCACCAAACCAAAGAGCCCCACCCCACCCCCCCATCCCCCGATAAAAAAAAATGCCCGCTAACGAAAAAAACAAAGCCTGTTCCTTATTCATTCGTCGGTTCCGTGCGAGTGACCTTTTTTTCTACCTCTTCCGCCGCTCAATCACTCTTATCTCCTTCATCTCTCACTGTCTGTCACTTATCTTTGTTGTTGTTGTTGTTGTTGTTGTTGTTGTTCTTCTTCTTCTTCCTCCTCTTCTTCACACCTTCGCTCCACTTTCTCCTCCCCGACGCAGGTATTTGGTTGCATCGATTCGGATATTGACTCAGACCCGACACTTCCAACCCGCCTCTCTTACATGGGCTGAGGAATTTGGGAAGGGGGGTACACTCTTATGTTGATGAAATACCCCCTGTCTTGCCCTAACCATACCCCAGTGCCCAGTGCCCTTCTCGGCAAAACATTCACTTTTCCTTATTGTTTTGTTGTTAAGGAAGTACCCCACAGTGCCCGTTTTCCTTCCCTTTCCATCAATCATTAGCCTTTTCTTTTTATTGGTTGTTAATGAAGTACCCCACAGTGCCCGTTTTCCTTCCCCTCATCATAACATTCACCTTTCCTCATTGTTTTGTTGTTAAGGAAGTACCCCACAGTGCCCCTTCCCTTCCCCTCATCAAAACATTCACCTTTCCTCATTGTTTTGTTGTTAAGGAAGTACCCCACAGTGCCCGTTTTCCTTCCCCTCATCAAAACATTCACCTTTCCTCATTGTTTTCTTAATGAAGTACTCCACAGTGCTCATTTTCCTTCCCTTTTCATCATAATATTCGCCTTTCCCGTTTTCTTGTGTTCATAAAGTACCCCAGTCGTGCCCTTACCATACCCCAGTGCCCATGTCTCCTTCCCATCTCATACGTGGACCTAGGCATTTGAGGGGCACTTTCGTTGATGAAATACCTCTGTCGCCCCCTTACCATACCACAGTGCCCATTCCCTCCCCTTCTCATCAGTCACCCTTCCTTTTCTTTTGTTAATGGAGTACCCCTGCAGTGCCCATAACCTACTCCTATACCCACTTCCTTCCTTTCTCATCCAATTCAACTTCCCCTTCTGTGTCCATATCCTGTTTCCGTTCGTGGCTTTCCCTCTCTCTCCTGCCCTGCCCTGCCCTGCCCTCCCCGCTCAGTCTTTGCCCCGGCCTCTGTGACGTCACCTGGAGGGCTGGGGAGGCAGGAAGTGACGGTCTCATGAGCTCCTTCAGGAAAATTTGTGATCCTGAGCCTTGTGTTGTGCCTCTTCTTCTTCTTTATATTCTTGTTTCTTTTGTACCTTCTTCTTTCTTCTAATCTTGTACTTTTCTTCTTCATTTTCTTATCTTTTCTTTTTCTTCTTCATCTTTCCTTCATCTTCTTCTATCGTCTTTTTACCTTCTTTCATCTAATCTTGTATTTTGTTCTGTTTTCTTATCTTTTCTTCTTCTTTCTCCTTCTTCTTTACCTTTCTTTTCATCTTCTTCTTCTTCTTCTTCTTCTTCTTAACCTCCCTTTTCATCATCATCATCTCCTTCTATCTTCCCTTTTTCCTTATCTTTCCTTCTCATCTTATTCTTTTTTACCTCTTTTCCCGCCCCTTGCCTAGACAGCGACCCATTTGGTAAGAACATGACGCCTGGAAAGAAGCTGGCCAAGCTCTCCTATTCTATGGCTCTGATGGAGTTCCCAGTCGAGGGGAGGAAGGTGGTGAAGGGAAGGAAACATGGAAACATGGAAATGCAGGCAACAGAAAGCCTATTGGCTCATTACGAGGTCGCCCGCTTGGGTGATTTAATCTGCTCGACCGCCACTTGGGGCTTGGTGAGCAGATGAAAGCACCTCGATATTGAGGAGCAGATGAAAGCCCCTCGTTATTCAGTTTACTCCCGACGCAGCGAAATGACGGTCGATTCTATATTTGAAGGAGTTGATGGTATTCGCATTTACTACTTCTGAGGGAAGATTGTTCCAGTGGTGGATGACTCGGTTTGAAAAGAAACTCCTTCCAATGTCTGTGTTACATCGACTCGACTGAATGGGTAAACCGTTATTTCTAGTTCTCGAGTTAGTTTGCAGTTCAAAGAATTTGGAGTAATCGACGTTACTGAACTTTTTTAGATACTTGAAGACTTGAATCATATCCCCTCGTAGGCGTCTTTTCTCCAGTGTAAAGAGATTGAGTCGCTTGAGTCGTTCCTCGTACGGTTGAGCCCTTAAGGTTGGAGAGAGGTAAGATAAGGAGAGAGGGAGGGAGGGAGGGAGACAGAGGCAGAGGCAGAAAAGTGGGTTGCGCAAGTGGGTGACAGATTAAGGCGACAGCGGCATGATAATAAACGATATGTGGAAATGCCTAAGTTAGCCTCGTGTCCTATACCCATTTCCCACACTCGCCTATACTTCTTTCTTATACTCACCCACGCTATTCCTTCAGCCCCTAGAGACCCCAATTTCACTCCTGCCCCACTTATTTCAATCCCCATATAGTCCCATTCGACAGCCCAATAGCCCCCATTTGTAGTCCCTCGTCTCCTAAATCTCATCCTCACCCCATCCCTTCAGCCCTATAGACCCATAATCTCCATCTTCAGCCCCTCCTCCATACATCATTCAGCCCAATAGCCCCCAGTTTGTAGTCCCCGTCCGCAAAGTCTCATCCTCACCCCGTTCCTTCAGCCCCCATAGACCCATAATCTCCTTCTCCAGCCCCTCCTCCATACATCCTTCAGCCCCTTTGTCTCATTCTACAGCCCAATAGCCCCCAGTTTGTAGTCCCTCGTCTCCTAAATCTCATCCTCACCCCATCCCTTCAGCCCCATAGACCCATAATCTCCTTCTCCAGCCCCTCCTCCATACATCCTTCAGCCCCTTTGTCTCATTCTACAGCCCAATAGCCCCCAGTTTGTAGTCCCTCGTCCCCTAAATCTCATCCTCACCCCATCCCTTCAGCCCCCATAGACCCATAATCTCCATCTCCAGCCCCTCCTCCCCACCTCTTTCAGCCCCCCTTTGCTTCATTCTACAGCCAAATAGCCCCCAGTTTGTAGTCCCCGTCCGCAAAGTCTCATCCTCACCCCATCCCTTCAGCCCCATAATCCCATTTTCAGCCCCATTGCCCCTACTGTTCCTACCATCAACATCTCTCCCCCATTACTGCCCCATCCCCTCCCAGCCTCAGCCTCCATTACCTCGTCACCCCTCCCCTCATGCCCCCCTCTCCTCCCCTTCCTCTCCCCATCCCCTACCATTAGCCTCATTTCATCCCCCATACTGCCTCATCCCCCCCCTCCCCCCATATATCCTTCCTCATCCCCACCAGCTTCAGCCTCACCTCCTCCCCCCTCCCTCCTCATGTCCCCTCCCCCCCCTCCTCCCCCTCCCCTCCCGCTCCCCGAAGCACTGCAGTGAAAGGAACGAAAAAAAAAAGTTGTGTGCGTGTGTGTGTGTGTGTGTGTGTGTGTGTGTGTGTGTGTGTGTCGCGTGGAAATTAATTAATTGCCTTTGTCCGTCAACACCTGTGAGCCGTCCACCACCCCCACCACCACCACCACCTTCACCTCCCCCACCACCATCACCTCCACCACCACCATCACCTCCACCACCACCATCACCTCCACCACCACCACCATCACCTCCACCACCACCTTCACCTCCCCCATCACCATCATTTCCTCCACCACCACCACTACTATTCACTATCATCACCATCACCACTACTTCCATCACCTCCGGCACCATCTTCAACACCACAACTACTGTCTACTCACTTTCATCACCCTCACCACCACCACCACGGCTCACCATCCCCACCACCATCAACACCACTATCGCGCTCACCACCACCATCACCTCCCCACCACCACTACCACCACTACGCCACTTTCAACGACCTGTATTTCCCCACCTCGCTACCATGCATTCTCCTCCTCCTCCTCCTCCTCCTCCTCCTCCTCCTCCTCCATGCATTTCCTCCACCACTCGCTCCACCTCCTCCTTCTCCTTTCCTTCACCACACACCACCGTCTCCACCACCACTCTTGTCCATCCTCACCACCATCATCATCACCACTATCCCATCAACCTTGTCTCTGCCCTTCACCACCATCACCACCACTATCACCAACACCAACACCCGGGAAGCTCATCACCACATACCGTACCTATCTTCTTCAGTCACCACCCGTCACCTACACTATCTATATCACTAAGACAATGTTGTATCCTAAGTAAACATTTATTTTAGTATTCTTTCTCTCTATCTATCTTTATCTATCTTAATCCCTTAGACCCATTTTGTATCTCACATTTACTCATTTTAGTATGCTCTCTATCTGTCTATCTGTCATTCTATCTATCTATCTATCTCATCCACCGTCATCTGTAAAATCGGCTGCGTACGTCTTTATATGGAACTATGCGTGACCAACCACTGAGTGACCTTCACGGAGGCCTGAATGTTGCATCGGCGAGTGTTTGAAATTCCTCTTCCTCCTCACCCACCAACGCACAACTTTTTGACCTACCCTACTTTTCGCGGTGTTCAGCACATGTCTGTGTCGCAGTTTTGACCAACCATCAGTTTGGGGTCCTCTGACACTACAGAAGACCTTATATATAAGTAAAATATGATATGTAGCAGAAATAAGTATCGTAGAGGCCGCCGCCAACGGGACAGGAATCAGAGCGCCTCCCGGAACGTGTGAGAAGCAGATCAGATAGTGTTACAGATATGCGTTTGTAGGCACCAAGGATGTAGAACAGTGGTAGTGAACAACATAACTGATGGAGATGTACATACGGCCACTCGCAGTATCCACTAGTACTCGTGTATTACTTGTTGTATAATCACACACTGTCCTGCCTGGGGGTTGGGATGGCATGTTCCTCCCTTCTCCCTTGTTGTTTACCTGCAACAATAAACTATCAATCAATCAATCTTGCGCCGCCACATCACTGTTTTGATCTGCTGACCTGCCTCGTGACGTTCTATTTTCGCAGGACTCACATTTCCAGACGCATCCGACTCTTACGACAAATAATTCAAAAGGCCTCAAAGGAGATTAGTCTTGTCCTCATGAGCTCGTTCACGCCCATGGTGCAGAAGCCTTGTCAAACTATCACTAGGCTCCTTAAACTACCCATGGAAATACTCACACAACCTCTACGAAAGCCGCGCTATATGTGGGTGTGTAAGCCCTGGAATGCTCGAGAATATGGCCCCAGATTCTTATCCCGACTGGAGCTGATTGGAGTTTTAAAAAGAAGAGGTCTCAGAGAACCGTTGTCGCACCCATGGGAACGCCGGGCAGAAGCCGCTCAGAGGGACGCCGCGTGTGCGTAAAAAAACGAGAGAGAGTGACGTCATTTTCCTCGTCACGTTCACAGGAGGGTGACGCACGCTGGAGGGAGCAGAGGGGGAGGGAGGGGAGGTGACGCATGCTAGGAATAGGGAATGGAGGAGGAGGAGGAGGACTCCTCTTCCTCCTCCTTCTTCCCCCCCCCTCTCACCCGCCGCGGCCGCGTTGGTGGTGGTGACGCAACTCGGTGACTCATTCATGTGTTGTTTCCCCCCCTCCCATTACCTCCCGTGTCTTCCCTCTCCTCCACCTCCTCCCTCGTAACCCCTCGCTTAGTGTGTGTGTGTGTGTGAAGGTATTTTC
Organism: Eriocheir sinensis; assembly: GCF_024679095.1. Lineage (NCBI taxonomy): Eukaryota > Metazoa > Arthropoda > Malacostraca > Decapoda > Varunidae > Eriocheir > Eriocheir sinensis. The sequence continues at coordinate 3,129,685 of NC_066513.1, read as the reverse complement.
CTACTTCTCAACTCCTCCTCCTCCTCCTCCTCTTCCGCAGCCGCTTCTTCCTCCTTCTCTTCTGTAAGACAAAAATGGATGTAACTGTTGAACCATCTTCCTCTTCTCCTCCTCCTCCTCTTTTTTTTACTTTTCTTCCTCCTCCTCCTCCTCCTCCTCCTCCTCCTCCTCCTCCACCTCCGCCTCTTCCTCCTCCTCCTGTAAGACAAAAATGTATGTAAACGTTGCACCATCTTCCTTCATCCTCCTCCTCCTCCTCTTTTTTTTTACTTTTTCTTCCTCCTCCTCCTCCTCCTCCTCCTCCGCCTCTTCCTCCTCCTCCTCGATGACAAAAATGTATGTAAACGTTGCACCATCTTCCTTCATCCTCCTCCTCCGCCTCTTCCTCCTCCTCCTGTAAGACAAAAATGTATGTAAACGTTGCACCATCTTCATTCATCCTCCTCCTCCGCCTCTTCCTCCTCCTCCTGTAAGACAAAAATGTATGTAAACGTTGCACCATCTTCATTCATCCTCCTCCTCCGCCTCTTCCTCCTCCTCCTGTAAGACAAAAATGTATGTAAACGTTGCACCATCTTCATTCATCCTCCTCCTCCTCCTCCTCCTAAGCAAGACGCAAGTGGATGTAAATGTTGCATCACTTTCCTCCTCCTCCTCCTCCTCCTCCTTGATGCTAATGTCTTCCTCCATCCTGTTCCTCACCCCTTTCCTTCCCTCCTCACACCCAGCCTAGTCATACGCCCCTCCCCCCCTACACGGAGTCAAGGACAAACTCGTCACCCACATCACAACAAACCAGAGAGAGAGAGAGAGAGAGAGAGAGAGAGAGATTCAACAGGCAACATCATGTCCTGTTTAGCTCCACTTGTCTTGTTTTTTTCTTTGTTTTTCTTCTTCAGTATTAGCATTTCCTTTTTTCCATCCTCCCTGTCAGCATTGCACTTTTTCTCATTTTTTTCTCTATTATTGACATTTTTACTTTTTTTTACTTTTTCATTTTCATTTTTTTCTTATTTCACTTTTTTCTCCTTAGTCATATTTATTTTTTTCTCCTTTTCGTTTACATTTATTTTTTTCTTGTCTCCTTTTTGCTCATCTTCAACATTTCACTCGCTTTTTCCTCCGCCCTCCGCTGCCCCCCACCCCCACCCAACCCCCCGCCCCTATTCCCGCATGACACACACACTACTCCCCCCCCCCCCTCCCACACACACACACACACACACACACACACACACTTTCACCATTCCATTCACTCACCGCCCTCATCCATTTTCCTCTCTCGTCATGTTGCATTTCTCTCCTCCTCCTCCCTCTTCTCTGCTTCTTTCTGTCTCCTCTTTCGTGGTAATTTAACAGATTGACACGAGTATTTTGTCTTTCGAATCGAATCATCCATCAGTGAAACAAACTTCCTGCGAAAATTGTCAACGCCTTCAAAAACTGCGTTAACCACAGCTTCGTCGCGGCAGAAGGGAATTGAACGTCCCCATTCTTATTACGTAGAGCAAGGGCATTAACCTGTTCTGGATGCTGCCTTGTGACTGAGGGATAGATTGAGGGCTGGATGATTAAATAGTTCGACATCCAAGCACATATATTGGACAGGGCTTTCGTCGAGGTTGTGGGCATTTCCTTGGGTAACTAGTTTTGTGACCCTGGTGGTACTTTGACAAGGCCTCCACTATGAACGTGAAAAAAATGCATGAGAACCCGATTAACCTTTCTTCTCGGTTTTTAGTGTTGTGAGAGGCGGAAGCGTCTAGGGGTCATATTCTTAAACATTTCGGCGGCCAAGCACACGTATTTGACAAGGCTTGCGTAGGAGTTTTGGGCGTTTCCCTGGGCAGTTATTTGGCCCTGGTGCTAGTTTGACCATTCTTCTGTACCGTGAACCTAAAATATCGCTCATTAAAATCCTATTCATCCACTTTTCGGCCTTTGGAAGTAGTTGTGAGAGCCCAAAGCGTCAAAATATAAGGGCCGAGGAATACCGACATGGATCACCAACGCAGGCAGCCTTGATTGTTATACGCCAAGTCTTTCTGCTGGCCGCCCTTCCCTGCCTCCCCGTCGTGTCATGCCGCAGCCTGTCGCAGCATCTCCACGCTCACCAAACAGCTTCCTCCCACGCCGGCATGCGAGGTCACCTTCCCATAGCCACAGGAATGCTAGCCACGCCGCCCCTCGCCCCGCTCACACGCCGCGCCGCCTCGTTGTGCCGCATCAAGCCCCGCGGTGTGTTGTCCTTGCCGTCATCTGTACACCCGGTGACGCCTCGGTATATATACACACCTCTCGTGCCTCGCTGCCTGCCTTTGTTTCTGACCTGGGTGTGGGTGTGGGTGGGTGGTTTTATCATAATACTTTTCGGCCCTGCGTATATCTTAGGTGTCCTGAGGGGAAGGGGAGTACGGGATAAAGCCATTTTTTTCTGCATCCTAGCACGAACAAGATAGAGATAAATAGCTTGCTGCCTTTATTCCCTAGCTTACGTGTGTGTGTGTGTGTGTGTGTGTGTGTGTGTGTGTGTGTTATAAGGGAGGGTTAGTCACACTTCTCCCTGACACACCTCACCTTCCTTCAACACCTATCACTTAACCTCAGCTGCTTGTCTCACCACCTCCCTCTGCTCACACCTCCCCCCTGACACAACACACCTGCTAACTTGCCCTTGTGTCGTCACCTGCTTGTCTCCACCTTCCCCTGACACAACACACCTGCTGACCTGCCCTTGCCTCTCGTCACCTGGTCCCCTCCTCACCTGCCGTCCCGCCACCTCGCCCTGCTCACCTCATTCCCCGACACACACACACACACACCTGTTGGGTCGCCGTGAGTCAAGGTCATCCCAGAACACCTGTGCGCCGGGCGTGACTCATCGCACTCCAGTTACCGTGAATACCTGGACACGTCATACACCTTACGGGGGGGGGGGGGGGTGAATGGGAGAGGGGGCGAGCATGTGAAAGCTTCTAATTGGGGGAGAGAGCAAGCAAGATGTGTCAGTGGTGTAAATATGTGCACTGATGAAGTAAGGAAGTGAAGTAGGAAGCGATTTTTTTAACTATATGGACTAATAGTTTTCTTACATTCCCTACTACTATTACTACTACTACTACTACTATACTACTGGGTCCATTATGTAAGCTTTGGATCATGTAAGCAATAGGTAACGTGCGAGATGTGGAAAATCCTACCTATATCAACTAAGGGAGAAGGCAAGGAAGAAAGGAAGGGAGGGAGGAAAAAGAAGAGAGAACTGAGGGGAGGAGTGCAGAGGGAAGCAGAGGTGTGTTTGGAAGGAAGGTAAAGCGTGCGTGGTGAGGGAGGCAAGTATGTTTGTGCGTGTTTGAGTTGAAGGAAAGAACAAAATGAGTAAAAATCTGAGTATGGTGGGGAGGAGGGAGGCAAGAAGGAAGGGGAATAAAGAAAAGTTTGAGGGGGTTAGATGTGTGTGTGTGTGTGTGTGTGTGTGTGTGTGTGTGTGTGTGTGTGTGTTAATGGAGAAATTACAGAGAGAGAGAGAGAGAGAGAGAGGAGTTTGTGGTATAGTTAAGAGTGTGTGTGTGTGTGTGTGTGTGTGGAAGAGAAACCTATTACGAGGGGGAAAGTTTGCATGGTTTTAATGGAGGGGGTGAAAGCTTGTGGTGGTGGTTATGATGGTGATGGTGGTGGTGGTGGTGGTGGTGATGGTGGTAGTTAACATAATAGCAAGGAAAAAGGAAAAGGGAAAAAAAAGAGGAAAAAAAGAAAGCCACTCCAGGGTGTTGGGCGGGGCGTGAAGATAAGAGGTGGAGGGGGAGGGACGGAGGGGGGGGGGGAGGTGATGGGGGGGCAGGGGGGTTGTGTGCATGGTAACGTGACTACAACTCGCGTCCTCACCTCATGACTCACCGTGAAGGGGGTGAGAGGGGGGGAAGGGTGAGGCAGGAAGGGGAATGGCCACTGCTGGTTTTTTGTCATGCTAATGCTGTCTTGATGCCTTTGTCTTGTGTGTGTGTGTGTGTGTGTGTGTGTGTGTGTGTCATGGTAGCACTGGCCTGTTTCCATATCCGTTTATATCTAACTTTTCCTTATGCTCGTGAATGTTGTTTGAGTGGTCCGTAGTTATGTGTGTGTGTGTGTGTGTGTGTGTGTGTGTGTGTGTGTGTCCCTTTTTTTATAACACTGACGATAAGGAGAATGAAGGGCAGGCGGAAGTGGCTGTCCCTGCTTATCTAGAGAGAGAGAGAGAGAGAGAGAGAGAGAGAGAGAGAGTAATGTAACAAATGAATAACATAAGGAATGCCAAGATAAGGTTGCCGTACTTATGTGATGGTTCCCTGACGTTCCTCTTGGCCCTCTGTTGTCCTTGTCGGGTCAACTAAACGGTGGAGTGACGTTGAGAGTTTGCCTTGAGTTGGGTCGTCAAATTAATGTGAAGAATATTAAAATTAGGTTTTCCTACTGAAGTGATGGTGCTCCGAGGCTCTTTCTGTCCCTGTGTTGTTCTTGGAGGGTTAACTAAGCAATGGAGTGACGTTGAGAGTTTGCCTTGAGTTGGGTCGTCAAATTAATGTGAAGAATATTAAGATAAAGTTTTCCTGCTGAAGTGATGGTGCTCCGAGGCTCTTTCTGTCCCTGTGTTGTTCTTGGAGGGTTAACTAAGCAATGGAGTGACGTTCAGAGTTTGCCTTGAGTTGGGTCGTCAAATTAATGTGAAGAATATTAAGATAAAGTTTTCCTACTGAAGTGATGGTGCTCCGAGGCTCTTTCTGTCCCTGTGTTGTTCTTGGAGGGTCAACTAAACGGTGGAGTGACACGTTCAAAGTTTGCCAAGAGTTGGGATGGGGCTCGCAGGGCTACATTAATACGCTGTGCAGATGCTGTATAACTGTTCCTGGACTGACCGCTGCATGCCCCCCATCCCAGCCAAGGCACAGTCCAGAACTTGAACTTGAGCTTGAGGTAGAAGTCACCCAGTTGACGCTCCCGGTGTACTCTTTGGATCGGCGTTCTCCCGCGGGACTCTGATGAAAAAAAGGAAAAGAGGCGAAGCTGTGGGTGTGTAACTTCCCTTTCTCACCTCATTCAGCAGCCCAATCCCCCTTCGCGACCTGCCATGGAGCCTTGATCAGTACAAAGCTCGTATCCTCAATCGCTTTCGGCTCCCATAACAGATATTTCCAAACGCCACACAGATCATTCGTCGGGTTCCCGTGACTGTTTTTTCACATTCATGGTTCAGAAGCCTTGCCAAACTACCATCAAGCTTATCATCGTTCCGGCCTCGCTGGTAAATTGTTTCGCTGATCTGACTGACCTCCATGTTCGCTCGTTAATTGAAATTGTAGAGAAAGTAGAGCGCCACTCCTTGAACTATAACACTCGGGCGGGGCAAGGCTTTGACCTGGCCCCGAACACTGAGCTGACACGCTGAAACATTGCCGCAAACGTTGCCGCCCCGCGAGTCAAAGGGCCGCTAAGCTCACCTGTTTGACAAGGCTTTCGTAGGAGTTTGAGGCATTTCCAGGGATATCCATTGACCCTGGAGGTAGTTTGACCCCTTCTTCTGTACCATGAACCTAAAAAAAAATAATAATAATAAAATAAAAACACAAGAGAAACCTACTAATCTCTTGTGGCCTTAGGAAATATTTGTCTTGAGAGCCTAAACCGTGTGTGGCCGGCCGTCCCCTGGGCAGACCCGGGCGTCAGCGTGGACCAGGCACCGACACCCGCCACTTGACCCCCGCCTCGCCCTGACCCTCTGCTCGGCCCCAACCATCCACTCATCCCGTCTGTCACCACCAAGATCCATGTGTGTGTGTGTGTGAGAGAGGTCAAGGGTCATGTCGTTGCTCTACCGCTGCTCGCCTGCCTGGGAGCACCAAGCACCTGCCCGCCGCGTACCATCCTCGGGGTCATCGTGCCCGCCGCCCTCCCCGCCGCGCCGCCGCCACCGCCTCAGGCCTCTTACCTCACCGCGGGAACACGGTGTCGTCCAACGAGTCTGTGCTACATGTGTTCACGGACCCCTCCCCTCCTCCCCCCCGGCCAGGTGTCCTCTGCGCCTTCCTGTTCTCCCCGACCACTCCCTCAGTCCAGCGTTTCGTGGTGACTGTATGACCCGTATCCTCAGACGCTTTGGGCTTTCGCGACCAATGTTTCCAAAGGTCACAGAGGGGTTAGTCGGGCTCTCATGGGTGTTCTTCACGTTCACGGTGCAGAAGGCTTGTCAGGCTACCACTAGGCTCATAAAACGTAGCAAGGAAATACACATGATCTCTGCCTGAGTGAAGGCTTGTCAGGCTACCACTAGGCTCACAAAACGTAGCAAGGAAATACACATGATCTCTTCCTGAGTGAAGGCTTGTCAGGCTACTACTAGGCTAATAAAACGTAGCAAGGAAATACACATGATCTCTGCCTGAGTGAAGGTTTGTCAGGCTACCACTAGGCTCATAAAACGTAGCAAGGAAATACAAATAATCCCTACCTGATTGTGTAAGCCCCAAAATGTTTGATAATATGAGCCACACTGTATGTCTCGCCGCCTCAGCGCTGTCGAGGGCCCAGGACAACGCTGGTGAAGCCTACTCCATCACGGGGCCGTCAAGAGTCGTACGCAGGCCAAGGTGTGTCCCGCTTGCGTTGTGTGGGCAGCGGTGCGTGGCGGCCAGCCCAGCACCCACCGCGCCCTATACGTGGGGAAGGGTCACGGGCATCACGAACCCTGCAGCGCCGCGCCACCCCGGCCTGGGAACGAACAACGGTGGGAACTTATGTTGATGCTGATGGTTGTGCTTGTGATGGCGGCACACAACACCTCGGCCCACTCCTTCCATGCTTGTGGTGGCGATGCTGCCCCACTCAGCGCTGCGTCACTCCTCGTCAGCACTCCCAGCACCCAACGCCTCGCCTCACCACGTGCTTGAGTGCTAAATCTTTGTTTGAAAATCCGCCTGACCACTCATGTTGCCGCCTTTGTGGCATATCACGCCGAGGCTGTGGTGGTGGTGGTGGCTGTTTTTCTCTTCTTTTTTCTTCTAAGTTATTTTGAAGGAAGTGAGTTGTTTTGATGCTACGTGCTGTGTGTGTGTGTGTGTGTGTGTGTGTGTGTGTGTGTGTGTGTGTGTGTGTGTGTGTGTGTGTGTGTGTGTGTGTGTGTCATCCATTACGCAAATGTTTGTTGAAGCCTCATGTGTATATTTACTCTGCTTCTCTTATTCTTCTTCCCTGCTCCTCCTCCTCCTTTCCCTCTCCCTCCTCCTCTTCCTCCTCCTCCTTCCCTCCCTGACCCCCTGCAACATCTTAGTTCGTTCATGTTGATTTAATCCAGAAGTGGCTGCGTCATGCTATCTTGGGGGTGAAGGGTGAAAGGGGGGGGGGGTAGGAAGATGTCAGAAGTGAAAAAGGAATTAAGAGAGAGAGAGAGAGAGAGAGAGAGAGAGAGAGAGAGAGAGAAGGAAAGTGTGTTGGAGGAAGTATGAATTTAGGAGAAATGATAAAGAGGAGAAGGAAAGAAGGAAGGGAGGTTAGCAAGAAGAGAAGGGAAGGAAAGGGAAAGAAGAAAAGGAAAGGGAGTAAATGGGGGGAAGAGAAGATAGAGGGATGAAAAGTTAATAGACAGTTGAAAGGGAGGTAGAAGATGGGTGGGAGAGAAAAGGGAGGGAGACACGGAGATACACAGAGGTAAGGAGGAAGGGAAAAAGAGAGGAAAATGGGTAGGAGAGGGAAGGGAGGAGGAAGGTTAAGGTAGGCAAGATTATAAGAGAAGGGGAGGTGGGGAGAGAAGGGAGGAAAGGAAAGGTAAAAAGTTGGCTGAGGGAGAGGAGGAAGGGGGGGGGGGGGAGAGCGGTGAGTCATCCATGTTGTGTCTTGGGGCGATGTGTTGAGTTGCCTCCCTCACCCCCCCTCCCCTCTTTCCTCCTTCCCTCCCTCCCTCCTCACCTCCTTCCTCTCCCTTTGTCACATCTCTCCCCTCCCTTTCCCTTCCATTCTCATCTCCTTCCCCTCCCTTCCTTCCTCACCTTCATTCCCCTCCATCTCTCTTCCTTCCTCCCTTTTCCTCCCTTAGTTAGTGAGGCCCCACTTAGATTATGCTGTCCTGTTTTGGTGCACACCTTTCAGAATGGACATCACCTTGCTAGAATCAGTTCAGAGGAGGATGACCAAGATGATTCAGGGGCTGAGGAACCTGCCATACCAAGATAGGCTGAAACATCTAAACTTACATTCACTAGAAAGACGAAGAGTGCGGAAAGATCTGATAGAAGTGTTCAAATAGGTCAAGGGTTACAACAAAGGCGATGTAAGTAAAGTACTGAGAATTAGCCAGCAGGATAGAACACGCAGTAATGGATTTATATTAGAAAAGTATAGGTTTAGGAGGGAAATAGGCAGGCATTGGTTTAGTAATAGGGTGGTGGGGGAATGGAATAGACTCAGCAATGACAGTGAGTGCAGGGACGATAGCTTGTTTTAAGAGTAGACGATAGCTACATGGACGAGGATGACAGGTGGCAGTGGGGGGAATCTGGAGCTGCCGTGTGTAGACCATTCTTGCAATCTCCCTATGTTCTTATGTTCTTATGTTCTCTCCCTGCCTCACATCGTTCCCTTCCCTCATCTCTCACCTTCTCCCTTTTTCCCTCCATTCTTACCTTACCACTCCTCCCTTTCCCGCCCCTCTCTGCCTTCCCCTCTTTTCCCTCCCTCTCTCCCTCACTTCCCTCCCCCTCAGCATCCTTTCTTCCCTACCTTTTTTTTTATCTTTTCCCTTCCTCCTCCTCCTCTCCTCTCTCCTCACCTGCATCTTTCCTTGCTTCCTCCCTTCCCTTTCCTTCTCTCATCTCTCCCTCACTTCCACACATCATCTCTTGTTGACTCATTCCCCCCCCTCTCTCTCTCTCTCTCTCTCTCTCTCTCTCTCTCTCTCTCTCTCTCTCTCTCTCTCTCCCCCCCCCCCACCCACACTACTTCCTTTCCCATTTCCTCGTTTTTGTTTCTTCTTTTTCTTCCTTTCATGAACAAGCACACTTCCTCTCCTCACCTCCTCCCTCTCCTTCCCTTCCCTCTTCGAAACTCTGCTCTTCTTTCCTCCTTTTCTTTTCCTCATTTTATTCTCCTTCTCCTTTTCCTCGCTTGCTGTCTTCATTCTCTTTATTTTCTCCTTCTTTTCCCTTCTTTTCCACCATTTCTCCTCCTTCTCCTCTTCCACCTCCTATATTTTCCCTTTTCCTCTCCCCTTATTTTCCCTCCCTCTCCATTTCCTTTACTTCTTGTTCTCTTTTTCTCTCCACCTCCCTTAGTTCCCTTCCCCTCCTCATCTTCCCTCTCCTTCTCCCTTCTTCCTTCCCCTTCCTCCTTCTCCCTTCTTCCTTCCCCTTCCTCTCCTTCTCCCTTCTTCCTTCTCCCTTCCTCCCTCCTCCTACTCGTCTTTCGCTTTGCCACTTCGTCGCTCACATGGTTGCTCTCCTTTCCTTCCCTTCCTCTTTATCCTCCTCCTCCTCCTCCTCCCCCTCCCCTGGGTGAGAAGAGGAAGGGACCGCTTTTTGTAACGGTGTGGCCACGCGGTGGTCTTCTCACCCCCCCTACCTCCCCGCCCCGCCCCGCCAGGTGTGTGTGTGTGTGTGTGTATGTGGCTACAGTGCAACGGACAAAACAGAGACCTTTAAATCTTCTTTTCGCCGGACAGAAGAGGGACACACACACACACACACACACACACACACACACTGAGATGAATAGATGAAATGTGAACCTTCGGCGGGTTAGAATCAACTATCCGAACATGATATCGAAAGCCGTGCACACGTTGGGAAAGGCCTTCGTGGTAGTCTTCATCAACACTGTGGCTTATGTGTCTTCTTGGGGCCGTTTTTCAAGGCGTGGTTCGTTGGTTTTCTTGATAATTGTTTCACTTTTTAGAACTAAGCACCGTAATATTCAACCTTTCGGCGCTCAAGCTCATATATTTGGGAGCGGGCTTTTATTATTTATTTTTATTTATTTATTTATTTATATTTTTACTCATTTTGTTGCCCATGAGCCGTGTCCTTTGATGTAAAAAACTAAAGGGCTTTTGTAGGGGTTGTGGGCATTTCCCGGGGTGGCTTAATGACCCTGGTGGTAGTCTGGCCCTTCTTCTGTACCATGAACCTAGAAAGAACACTCCTGAGAACCCGACTGATCTCCTGTTTGGCCCCTGGAAATAGTTGAAGCGCGAGATGGCAGCGGCCGAGAACACCGACATAAGTTTGTAATATGTCGACTTAACTGTGAACATCCAACACCTCCAACAATCACCGTCACAAAAATTTAATAAAAAAAAGCCAAACGAACCACAGAACTTATATACTAACACAACTTTTGAAAATCTAGTCTTTGTCCTGCCTTGGTCAAGTAACGGCTGATGATGATGACGATTATGACCCGCGACAGCTGAGCCAAGTCTGTTTGCTCAGTGTGTCGCGGGAAAGCTGGCCTCGAGGGTCCCGCGGCGCGCCCAACGGTACCGGATGATCGCCCTTCCCATTGTATTTTCACTGCGGGCCGATGCGACGAAGATGAGCACCGCAGCCACGCGCAACTATGGCGTACGCACCCAACTTTACATTACATGATATTTTTACGATTCCTGTCTCATAATTATTCCAAACACACATGGATAATTAACGGTTTGAACGAGAACTTTAATTGAATAGCGTTGTATGTGTGGGTACGACAGTTTTGGGGTATGAAACTGATAATGTTGTGAGTACGATAATGTGGTATTGCTGGCCGCGCCCTCCCGTGCCTGACGCGGCCAAGTTCTTATAAATGAAATAAAAAGGTAAAATAAATAGCCCTTGGACGCGGCGACCCTCAGCGGGGGATTAGCGGACCACACCACCGTGACCACACACACACACACACACACACAGCCATGGCGTGCACTACTTTCTGTGTTTTCGCTTGAGTGTTATCCTCGTGCCTGGCGTGTGCCGTGCATTGCCCAGGAGCCTCCGCCCCCTCCCTCGCTGCACCGGGGATGGGCCTCGCCGCCGTGGCCGTCGTCTGCCCCGTGGTCTGCCCCCCAAAGGGTTCACCTCGATTGTCTCTTCTGATTTTTCTCACCTGATTTAGCTTCAATGCTCTGTGCGCCTCATTAGGCACGGCTGATTAGTCCCCTCCGGAGCTGCCCGCGACCTGCTCACCTGATACGCCGCACCTCACTCACCCACCTGGCTGACTCACTTGCTGTGACTCACAGCGCCGCGGCCGTTACCTGGGCCGGGCAAAAACAGGCCGAGTGGGCGCCGACATGCAGACGACAATGCAAGACCAAACCGCCCTTGAAAAGCAAGGAACAGGAAGTCCTGCCTAGGCCGCGCTATAAATACTGAGCACGCACACAGGTGCCGCGGAAAATAGCACGGGCACGCCAAGGAGGAGGCGAAGCCCTCTCTCTGTGCTACTCTTGTGATGAGCTGTTGAAGATGACCCCCGCCCCCCCCTGCCACACTGCACTCTTCCTTCCCTTCTCAAGGGTGCCACTCACTCCTCCCCAGCATCCGGCCGGGCCACACTGGGCCGCTGTGGCACACTCAAGGGAGCCGTGTTAGCGTGTTTGCACAGGGCCATTGTTGCCTCACCAGCCGCGGCCGCCGCCGCTACCTGTGCGGCGCCGGCACGCACCAGGACGCTGCGCCTCGTAGTACAACACCTTGCCTCACTTCGCCGCGCCTGCACGCCCGCACGCCTCAGACAACGACACCAGTGATTTCGGCGCCGCGTATCGGGAACACTTCGCGAGCCCGCCGCCTGAGTCTGGCCCAGGGTCTCGCCGTATCACTGGGCGGGGCGGGGCTGGGTGTCGCTGAGGCTCGGCGGGTAAACATCGCAAGGACAGGTGTCAGTAAGGAGAGTTAGTCCGCAAGGTCAGCTCCTGTCAGCCTGCCGCCAGCCAGCCCGCCGAGCCTTGGCTGCTCAACATTATCCTAAAGATGTCTCGTAACTGCACTCAACCCATGACACCACCTGCGACGCCCATGTGATAGTGACATTACCCGCCCGACACCACGCTAACCACCACCACCACTACACCACAACAGTACCGGCACCGCCACGACCCCCCCACCCACCCCCGCCCTCCCCTGCGGCTCACCTCGGCCCGGAAACACGGCCGAGTTCGGGAAAATATTTGCTGATAAATATTCCGTCTCGCCTTGTTTATTATGCACGCCGGGCGCTCTACCTTGTGCTGAGGACGGTCCGGGGGGGGGGGGGGGTCTGTGTGTGTGTGTGTGTGTGTGTGTGTGTGTGTGTGTGTGTGTTGCTCTAACGGAGATAAAGAGATAAGCCCCGATACACATGAGTCAAAGTGCTGATCTCTCTCTCTCTCTCTCTCTCTCTCTCTCTCTCTCTCTCTCTCTCTCTCTCTCTCTCTCTCTCTCTCTCTCTCTCTCTCTCTCTCTCTCTCTCTCTCTCTCTCTCTCTCTCTCACACACACACACACACACACACATACTTGGTTGTCATGCCTCGCCGCCGACCCTTTCTCCCCTCCCATCGCTTTCCTTCCTCCTCCTCCTCCTCTTCCTCTTCCTCTGTGTTCTGCTTGTCCTTCCCGTTTCCTTTCCCACCGCGAAGACATTTATTACGCATTTCATTTCGTATTTATTTCTGTATTTCTTGTCCTGGGTGTTTCCTCCTCCTCCTCCTCCTCCTCCTCCTCACTCAAATTTTCAAGTCATATTTTTTCACTATATTCAGTAGCACGAAACACACACCCACGCTTTCTGACTTAACCCTCCTCCTCCTCCTCCCCCTCCTCCTCCTCCCTTCTCTCTCCCCTCTTCCGTTCCTACGTTACTCCCTCTCTCCTTCCCTCCCTCCCTCCCTCCTTTCCTCCAGCTGGCGTGGTTGATTCCCTCCCATTGTCTCCAGCAAAATGGCCCCCTCCTCCTCCTCCCCTCTTTCTCCTTCTTATCCCATTTTTTTTGTTTGTTTTGCATTGATTTTTACTTATCAGATTCTCTCTCTCTCTCTCTCTCTCTCTCTCTCTCTCTCTCTCTCTCTCTCTCTCTCTCTCTCTCTCTCTCTCTCTCTCTCTCTCTCTCTCTCGAGTGTGTACGCTGCGACAATCCACGAGTGGGGAGAGAGAGAGAGAGAGGAGTAATGGAGGAAAGGTTTAGAGCACGGAGAGAGAGAGGAGGAACCGGAAACAGGTGGAGGAGGAAAGACGGGGAGGAAGTGGAGGGAAGGAGGGAGAAAGTTTATTGTGATGTGGAGAAGAGACGGGAAGGAGAGGAAAGGGAGTGGATGGAAGGGGGAAGAGAGGGGGATGGAGGTAAGTGGCTGGGAAAGGAGGAAGAATGGAGAGAGGAGGAGGAAAAACGGTGAGGAGGAGGAGGGAAGAAGCTGGAGAGAGAGAGGAAAGGGAGCGGGAGGGAGGAAAAGATGGTTGTTAGAAGGAGAGAGAATTTGGAGGAAAAACGGTGAGGAGGTGGAGGGAAGAAGCTGGAGAGAGAGAGAGGGAAAGGGAGAGGGAGGAGAGAGGAAAAGATGGTAGTGAGGAGAGATACTGTGGAGGAAAAATGGTGAGGATGTGGAGGAAAGAAGCTGGAGAGAAAGAGGAAAGGGAGAGGAAGGAGGGAGTAAAGGGAAGTGGAAGGAGGAAAAGGTAGTAATTAGGAGAGAGAATTTGGAGGAAAAACCGTGAGGAGGAGGAGAGAGAAAAGGGAGAGGGAGAAGGGAGGAAAGGGATGTGGGTGAATGGAGGAAAAGTGGACAGTGGAGGTAAACGGCATGGAAGTGGAGGGAGAGTGGAGAGAAAATGAGGAGGAGAAAGGAATGGAGAGAGAGAGGAAGAGGCAAGTGAGGTGAGGACTGAAGGAGTAATGGAGGAAAAGATTGCAGCTCCCGGAGTCAGTTTTTATGGAGGAACATTTTAGACCCGGCGTCGAGAAGGAAGAGGCGAGGAAGGAAGTTGAAAAATATATACGAGCCATTATCCTGAGAGGGCGGCGGAGAGGGGTAGGAGTTGAAAGGGTTGAGAGGAGAGGAGGATGCTGGGAGGGATGGAGGACGGAAGAGAGGCTGAGGGGATGCTGTAAGTTGCCTCCCTCACCTTCCTTTCCTCTCTCTCCACTCCCTCCTTAACCATTCCCTTCACCCTTTCCTCCATCCTACGAGTGTGGTGTAGCGCTGAGATGGCTGGAGGAAGGGAGGGAGGCTGGGGCAGTGCTGTAAGTTGCCTCCCTCACCTCCCTTCCCTCTCTTCCCCTCCCTTCCTCACCATTCCCCTTACCAGTCCCTCCATCCTAGAAGTGTGATGTGGCAGTGTTGTGTAGCGTAGTGCCGTGTAACCGTTTAGTAGTGTTGTGCAAAATATTGTCGTCTGAATGAACTAAAAATAAAAGTTGTGATGGAAGTAAAAACGGTCGGCGTGTCACCTCGTCCTCCCCCGCTCCCTCTCTGTGCTTTCCTGTATAGCGCGTCGTGTGTTAAAGGGGAAGGAGGGACTGATGCCAGCGTGCTCGAACCCAAAATTGTATAAATGTCATCCGGCAAGTTTGGCTTTTTACTTCCATTTCTGGGACGTGGTTACCTAAAAATGCTGGATTTTCACAGTTGAGTCGACAGTACAAACTCATTCGCTAAAAAGTAATATACGAATCAACAAAACTGAGTAACCACGCCTTGAAAAACAGGTAAAAAAAAAGACAAATCAGCCACTTTGGAGTTTATACAGACCAACACGACGTTTCTAGAATGAGGCGTGTGTGTGGACGGGGTTGGGTGTGAATGGGAGGTTAGTGAACACAGTACTAACTCGTTCGCTAAAAAAGTAATATACGAATCAACAAAACTGAGTAACCACGCCTTGAAAAACAGGTAAAAAAAATGACAAATCAGCCACTTTGGAGTATATACTGACCAACACGTCACTTAAAAATTATGCGTGTGTGTGTACAGTCTTGAGGGTGGATGGGAGGTTAGTGAACACAGACTCATTCGCCAAAAAAGTAATATTAAAATCAACAAAACTGAGTAACCACGCCTTGAAAAACGGGTGAAGGAGGACAAATCAGCCACATTGGAGTATATACAGACTAACACGACGTTTCTAGAATGAGGCGTGTGTGTGGACGGGGTTGGGTGTGAATGGGAGGTTAGTGAACACAGTACCAACTCATTCACAAAAAAAGTAATATAAAAATCAACAAAACTGAGTCACCACGCCTTGAAAAACAGGTAAAAAAAATGACAATTCAGCCACATTGGAGTATATACTGACCTACACGGCGTTTAAAAATGAGGCGTGTGTGTGGACAGGGCTGGGAATGGATTAGATACTAGTGAAGGGGGGAGGGGAGGGGAGGGAGGAGGTTTCTAGTGCGGGTGTACTTGGGTGGGGGGTGGGGGGGGGGTTGGCTGGTGATGGGTTGCAGTGCCTCTCAGTGCCAGTCACGCCCCGCCTCTGGCACCACCGATGGACGCCTCAAGTTGTAAGTGGGGTGTGGATGAGGGGCGGGGGCAGTGGGGGGCTGTATTGATAGGCCTATGTAATTGTGTGGGGGTGGAAAGGGTTGGGGAGGGGAACGCGGGGACTCCACATCTGCTTCTGAGCTAAGAAGTGTCTTGATAGCTCCTCCAAGTTTTTTTCTTCATTAACTTCTTTTTTTGTTTTTGTTTATTGCCTTTGAGCTGTTTCCTTCACTGTAAACAAAACAAAAAATGGTAGCCCTGAGTTAGTGAATTGGGGGTAAGCGGGGACTCCACATCTGCTTCTGAGCTAAGAAGTGTCTTGATAGCTCCTCCAAGTTTTATTTTCATTAACTTCTTTTCATGTTTTCGTTTATTGCCTTTGAGCTGTTTCCTTCACTGTAAACAAAACAAATGATAGGCCTTAGTTAGTGTATAGGGGGAAAACGGGGACTCCACATCTGCTTCTGCGCTAAGGAAGTATCTTGGTAGCTCCTCCAACTTATTTTCTTTATTAACTTCTTTTCATGTTTTCGTTTATTGCCCTTGAGCTGTTTTCTTCACTGTAAACAAAAAAAATCATAGGCTCGAGTTATAGTGAGTGCCTGTACTTGTATCTATGTGTCTCTGTCAATATCTGGTCATATGTGTCTTGCTTGGAATTGAGTTTTCGTGTTTTATCGTAAGTTTGGGTTGGTCGCGTTTGTCTGTGCGTCGGTTCGTTGTGTGCCTTGCCTCCTGTGTGTCTGTCTGTCTGTCTGTTGTTCGTATAAGTCACGTGCTGTCTGTGTACTTGTTTGACCCGTCTGGCTGATGGTGTGGCGTATTAGTATTACGCACACACACACACACACACACACACACACACAGCTATCTAATCCTCACTGACACTACCTCCACCACCACCACCTCCACATCACCACCACCACCACAGGCCCTCGAGCACCAAGCCTTAATATCCTTAGTGCCATAACAGTCTCATTAGCTCTGATTACGCTTTTGTGCCATCTTATTCAGTTTCCTTTTGGCGGCCGGACCAGCATGTGTGTGTGTGTGTGGGGGGGGGGGGTGTTTTGGTCCAAGAATCAACACCAGGTTTAACAGAACATAGTAAAAATAAAAAAAATACTCCAGCCTTATTCACAAACACCATCCAGTAACAACGAATAGAATAAAAAAAAAAAAAAGCACATTATGTTTCCAGTAAGTTATTCTCCGACATGAACGCGTAAGTATTCCAAGCGTAAGATTTAAAGAAGCGTTTGTAAGAAGGATGAAAAAGAGAAACATTAAAAGAAGAAATGAAAGGGAAGAAACTGAAACAAGGGACTGAACAATGGCAAGGTAACGTCGGAATCACTCGCTGTAGCTCACCCTCTGCCTAAAAGATAAAACATTGGGACATATTCTAAAACATCTCGCCATCCAAGCACACATATTTAACAAGGCTTTCGTAGGGTTTGTGGGCATTTCCAAGGGTAGTTTCATGACCCTGGTGGTAGTGTGACCCTTCCTCTGTACCATGAACCTAAAGAAACACATATTTAACAAGGCTTTCGTAGGGTTTGTGGGCATTTCCAGGGGTAGTTTCATGACCCTGGTGGTAGTGTGACCCTTCCTCTGTACCATGAACCTTAAGAAACACATATTTAACAAGGCTTTCGTAGGGTTTGTTGGCACTTCCAGGGGTAGTTTCATGACCCTGGTGGTAGTGTGACCTTTCCTCTGTACCATGAACCTAAAGAAACACATATTTAAGAAGGCTTTTGTAGGGTTTGTGAGCATTTCCAGGGGTAGTTTCATGACCCTGGTGGTAGTGTGACCCTTCCTCTGTACCATGAACCTAAAGAAACACATATTTAACAAGGCTTTCGTAGGGTTTGTGGGCATTTCCAGGGGTAGTTTCATGACCCTGGTGGTAGTGTGACCCTTCCTCTGTACCATAAACCTTAAGAAACACATATTTAACAAGGCTTTCGTAGGATTTGTGGGTATTTCCAGTGGTAGTTTCATGACCCTAGTGGTAGTGTGACCCTTCCTCTGTACCATGAACCTTAAGAAACACATATTTAACAAGGCTTTCGTAGGGTTTGTGGGCATTTCCAGGGGTAGTTTCATGACCCTGGTGGTAGTGTGACCCTTCCTCTGTACCATGAACCTAAAGAAACACATATTTAACAAGGCTTTCGTAGGGTTTGTGGGCATTTCCAGGGGTAGTTTCATGACTGGTGGTAGTGTGACCTTTCCTCTGTACCATGAACCTAAAAAAACACATATTTATTTAACAAGGCTTTCGTAGGGTTTGTGGGCATTTCAATGGGTAGTTTGATGGCCCTGGTGGTAGTCTGACGAAGTTTCTGCACCGTGAACGTAAAGAAACACTCATGGGGACGCGTTTGACCTCCATTTTGGCCTGTAGAAATGATTGATGTGAGAGGAGACGTCTGAGAATACCTGCCTTAAAACTGACCATCGCACCAAAATGGCCCAAAAGCTTCAGATAATCAAAAAGACAACAAAACAAAACAAAAAACTTCATTATGGCGTAAGTTGACCGAGCGTAACAAGTTTCTAGGAGCAAAACAGACCATGGAATTAAATATAAGTGATCTTTTTTTCTTTTCTTTTTATTTTGCATCATTGTGTGTGTACTCATTTTTTCCC
Source organism: Eriocheir sinensis (assembly GCF_024679095.1). Lineage (NCBI taxonomy): Eukaryota > Metazoa > Arthropoda > Malacostraca > Decapoda > Varunidae > Eriocheir > Eriocheir sinensis. The sequence goes on along the minus strand of NC_066513.1, from coordinate 3,111,565 downwards.
TTCCTCTCCATTTCAGCAGCAGATTGCGAGGGTCATTTATTCACATTTATTTATTTATTTACATTATTTTTTTTTTCGTTGGTCTGTCTCCTGTAACGTAAGAATTTCCGTAACGCCAACAACACTAAGAACAAAAACAAAAAAAAAACAAAAAATAACAAAGACATCGACGATAACAGAAGCAAAACACAGTAGCAAAAAGTAACAAAAACAACAAAACAACAGTGAAAACAAAAAACTAACAAAAAACAAGAAAAGGTAACAAAAAAACAACAAAAAACAATCATATAAAAACAAAGCTATAAAATGTATCGAAAGCAACAACAAAAACAACAGCAACAACATGACAATCTTTAACAATACATCAAAGCAAACATTAACGATAACAAAAACAATAACTCAGAAGACATCAACAACAACAACAACAACAACAACAACAACAACATGACAATCTTTAACAATACATCAAAACAAACATTAACGATAACAAAAACAATAACTCAGAAGACATCAACAACAACAACAACAACAACAACAACAACAACAACAACATGACAATCTTTAACAATACATCAAAACAAACATTAACGATAACAAAAACAATAACTCAGAAGACATCAACAACAACAACAACAACAACAACAACAACATGACAATCTTTAACAATACATCAAAACAAACATTAACGATAACAAAAACAAGAACTCAGAAGACATCAACAACAACAACAAAAGCAAAAACATGACAGCGGCGTAAGTCCTAAGTCAAAGGTCGCATTCCCCGAGTCCTGTAGGATACGCCTCGCCCCTGAGGACTGTGGGAAGCTCCTTTGAGGGTGGAGGGGAGGGTCCTTACATCCTGTGTGTGTGTGCCTCCTCCTGGGTGGGCAGCTGCGGTGGCTTGTTATTGTGTGACCTGACCTGACCTGTGGAGGGTGGGGGAGGCAGGTGTTACAATGTGTGTGTGTGTGTGTGTGTGTGTGTGTGTGTGTGTGTGTGTGTGTGTGTGTGTGTGTGTTATAGAGAGTGAGAGAAGGGAAGGAAAGGAAAGGAAAGGAAAGGAAAGGGAAGGGAAGGGAAGAGAAGGGAAGGAAAGGAAAAGAAAAAAAAGGAAAGGAAATGAAAGGAAAAAGAAGAGAATAAAATAAAATAAAAGAAAAGAGAAGAGAAGAGAAGAGAAGAGAAGAGAAGAGAAGAGAAGAGAAGAGATGGAAGGGGGAACTACATGGGGGTATTGAGAACTATAATATATCTCATAATGTATACAGAAAGTGCACTTCAAGGGTTATGTGCCACATGTCCGCTAGATAGAGTGATGGACAGAGGGAAGTGGAGGGGCGGAAGAGAGGAGGGGAGGGAAGGAAAGTGGAGGAACAGAGGGGGGAGGGGAGGGAAGTGGAGTAAAATAGGGTGGAAGGGAGGGAAGGAAAGTGGAGGAACAGAGGGGGGAGGGGAGGGAAGTGGAGGGGCGGAAGAGAGGAGGGAAGGGAAGGAAAGTGGAGGAACAGAGAGGGAAGGGGAGAGAACTGGAGGAACAGAGGGGGGAGGGGAGGGAAGGAAAGTGGAGGAACAGAGGAGGGAGGGGAGGGAAGTGGAAGGGCGGAAGAGAGGAGGGAAGGGAAGGAAAGTGGAGGAACAGAGAGGGAAGTGGAGGGACGGACGGAGAAAGGGAGGGAAGGGAAGTGGAGGAACAGAGAAAGGGAGGGAAGTGAAATAGAAACCAGAGGGAGAAAGGGAGGAGAGGGGAAGGATGGAGGGAGAAAGGGAGGGAAGAGAAGTGGAGACAAGGAGAAGGGGAGGGAAGTGGTAGATCGGAGAGGGAGGAAAAAAAGGAAAGGAGGGGAGGGGATGCACTTCACTTTACCTCCCCGCCACTTGAGGGAAGAATGGAGGGAACTGTGTCATCTGGCTGGCGTCACCCTCCCCCCCTTTTTTTTCCTTCCTCCTCCTCTCCCTCGATCTCTGCATCTTTTTTTTTTTCCTTCAAGTACAATTTTTTTTTCTTCAAGTACAGTTATTTTTCCCCCTTCGTGGTTGGCTTTTTAATTTTTTTTCTTATTTTTCTGTTTTTAATATTTTTCAGTGATTTTCTCGTTTTTTTTCTCCGTTTTTTTTTCATTTTTTCCTTTTTTTTCGTGTTCTTATTTTTCCTCGTTTTTTTTCTTGTTTTTTTGAGTTTTTTGTTTCCTTGTTTTCTTTTTTCTTTGTTTTATTTCTTTCTTTTTTCGTCTTATTTTTTTCGTTTTTTTTTTTCATTTTTCCTATTGTCTTTTTTCCGTTTTTCGTTTTCTTATTTTCTTCGTTTTTCTTCAGTTTTTTTCTTATTTTTTCTTTTTTGTTTTTCGTTTTCTTATTTTTATCTCATTTTTTCTTCCCATTTCTTCACTTTTTTCGCTTTAGTTCTCATTTTTTTCATTTCTCCCGTTTTTTCTCCGTTTTTTTCACGTTATTTTTCCCCTTTTTCCGTTTTTCCCCATTTCGTTCTTATTTTTCGCCTTTTTTTTTTTTGCATTCCCATTTTTTTCCGCGTTCCTGTTTTCCCGTTTTTTCCCGTTTGTCTTGTTTATTTTTTACTTGCATTTCATTTTCTTTTTCATTTCGTGGTTTGCGATTTTATTTTGTCTTACTCTTTCCCGTTTGCTTGTATTATTTTCCACCTGTTTTTCACTTTTATAGGTGTAGGCCTATGTATGCTCTATTATTTTTTGGGGTGGTAGGAGGGAGCGTGGTTAAGGGCGTCACTAATTTGCCAGAGTGGGCGACGTGTTTGATCAGTGGAATTAGCTAACACCATTTTATTATCATCATTATCATTATTATTATTATTATCATCATCATCTACGATCTTTACTTATTAAGGTATTTAATTAGGTTCTCTTCGCCTTGCTTCATCCTTTCAGCTTACCAGTGAAAATACTACTACTATTACTACTACTACTACTACTACTACTACTACTACTACTACTACTACTACTACCACTACTACCCTTATGTCCTCTGTAGCCTTCTTTACGTGAACGCTGAATATTCTTAACAGGTAAACTACTCTTGCGGGAAACCTAATCAACATACGACGCCGGCCAGTCTGCTCTTTCAATTAGACGGGAACTTAATGGCCAGGTAACCGTGCGAACACCTGGGCCTGTTGTCTTGTGGAGGGGGAGGGAGGGGAGAGGCTGAGACGAGGAGGGGAGAGGGTGCAGTGGTAGTGATTTAGGGGGAGCTGTGTGCGGAGAGTGAAGGAGAGGGTGGTGGTGTGGGGGTGTACCAGGTGTGTCTGATGTGGTGGTGGTGGTGGTGGTGATGGTGGCGCCAGAGTAATGGTGGGACGACTCACAGCGTCTCGCCTGGAGGTGGTTACGTGGTCTTGTGTGTGTGTGTGTGTGTGTGTGTGTGTGTGTGTGTGTGTGTGTGTGTGTGTGTGTCAGGATCCTCTCTCGCCTCTCCCTCCCTCCCTCAGCATCCTCCTCCCCGTCAGCAGTGGTCAGGAAGGTCTCTCTGAAGGGCGCTGAGGCAGGTCACCATTGGCACCAGCATCAGACCAACTTATGATATCAGATTACAAGCCACCTTCAGAGGGTCGTGTTACCTTGCTTCTGCCGTCTACTATTACTGACACTGCTACTACTGATACTACTACTACTGATACTACTATACTACTACTACTACTACTACTACTACTACTATTACTACTACAACTAAGAATAATACTAATACCTATCTACTGACATTTCTTGTAAAGTTCAGCAGAGAGAGAGAGAGAGAGAGAGAGAGAGAGAGAGAGAGAGAGAGAGAGAGATATCACCTGGGGTCGGGTCCTGAGGTAACCCAACCCCCGTGGCGGCGTCTGGGGGGAGGGCGGCGCCGGGCACATGGTCACTCCCAGCCTGACCCTTCCCCTTGCCGCCACGCCGTCGCCGCCTCCTCCTCCTCCTGTCGCTCATTCTTTATCCCTTCTGTTTCTCCCCTCTGATTTCAGTAGCACTCTTACCCTCCTCTATCCTCTTCCTTTTCCACCTCCTCCTCCTCTTCCTCCTCCTCCTCCTCCTCCTTTTCCTCCTCCTCCTCATCATCATTGTCTTCATTCTTTTGTCATTTCTTCTTTATTTCTTCTGTTCTCCCTCTTCCTCAACCTCCTCTCTTCAGTAGGACTTCCTCTTCCTCCTTTCCTCTCTCCTCTCTTCTTCTCTTCTGCTGTCCCTCTACTTTCCTCCTTCTTCAGACTTTTTCCTCCCATAACTATAAGGCAGAGAGGTGAAGCTGAAATGTATCTCTCTCTCTCTCTCTCTCTCTCTCTCTCTCTCTCTCTCTCTCTCTCTCTCTCTCTCTCTCTCTCTCTCTCTCACACACACACACACACACACACACACACGAAGTCTGAATTATCCCCCAACAAGGTAAAGAGGCAGCAAGTGGACCCAAAAAGTGGTTCATGATACAACTCTTGGTCCTCTCCTCTACCACACGCAATGCATCCTTTCTTGAGACGCCTCCCACACTGCATAGTCTCAGGCCCGTAGTCTTAAATGCATCGCCACCTCTGCTCGACAGTTAGAGAAGCCTCGTAGAAGTTGCTGGTTGACAGTTTTGTGATCCTAGTGATGGTTCTACACAAGTTCTGCATCTTGAACGGGTCTATAACACAGTCTTAAATGCATCGCCACCTCTGCTCGACAGTTAGAGAAGCCTCGTATAAGTTGCTGGTGTTTTCATGGATAGTTTTGTGATCCTTGTGATGGTTCTACACAAGTTCTGCATCTTGAACGGGTCTATAACACAGTCTTAAATGCATCGCCACCTCTGCTCGCCCGTTTATAAGTTGCTGGTGTTTTCATGGATAGTTTTGTGATCCTTGTGATGGTTCTACACAAGTTCTGCATCTTGAACGGGTCTATAACACAGTCTTAAATGCATCGCCACCTCTGCTCGCCAGTTAGAAGAGCCTCGTAGAAGTTGCTGGTGTTTTCACGGACTGTTTTGTGATCCTTGTGATGGTTCTACACAAGTCCTGCATCTTGAACGGGTCCGTCACGCAGTTCCACCCTGTCAGTCATCTCTGTGGCCTTGGAAGATAGTCGCAATGGGAGCCCGATACGTTTAATACTATGGATCTCTAATATGGGGTCTGCACGTGTTCCCACATTCAATAAGGCTTTCGTAGAGGTTGTGTTAGCATTCCCATGAATAGTTTTAAAAGCCTGGTGATAGTTTGACAAGGCTATCGTTTTCACACCCACATTCAATAAGGCTTTCGTAGAGGTTGTATTAGCATTCCCATGAGTAGTTTTTAAAGCCTGGTGATAGTTTGACAAGGCTTTTGTTTTCACACCCACATTCAATAAGGCTTTCGTAGAGGTTGCGTAAGTATTTTCATGAGTAATAGTCTAGTGGAAGTTTGACAGGACTTTTGCACCGTGAATGTAAAAAAAAACACTCGTGACATTTAAAATTATTATATTAACTTTTTTTTTTTTTTTTTTACTTAAGTGACTGGTTTTGATTGGTATTGTAAAAGATGGCATAGTCCCTCAGTGAAATATGTTGCAATGTTATCTTTCGTGTTTACTAAGAAGTTTGTGTAGTGAGGAATAGGTGGTGTGTGTGTGTGTGTGTGTGTGTGTGTGTGTGTGTGTGTGTGTGTGTGTTTATCCAACCTTTCTCTCTCTCTCTCTCTCTCTCTCTCTCTCTCTCTCTCTCTCTCTCTCTCTCTCTCTCTCTCTCTCTCTCTCTCTCTCTCTCTCTCAAGGTAGCGACTGAGAGGGAGGAAGGAGGGGCGGCGGCGTGCTTTTAAAGGGGGCCTGTCCGTCGGCTGGAGGGGGGAGGGGAAGGAGGGGGAGGGGGGAGGGGGGTCGTACTTATTGGCTGCGGCACGTGATGGCGTCCGTCGGGGGGTTCAGCGGACGACTTGGCGGCGGCGGCAAGGGTGGCGGGGACGGCGGGGGCGGTCGTTCGTGTTAAGTCCCTGAGCTACTTCTTTCTGCATACCAACCCGTTGCATGTTGTGGTGCTGTGTAGTCGTATAAGAGGGGAGAGAGGGTGGAGGAGGAGCTTGTAGGGCTGAGATGGGCTTGAGTATGCTTGCGGGGCTGACTTGGAGGAGGTGGCAGCTATGTAGTCTGGTAGAGGGCTAGATTTTTTTTCTTCTTCTTCTTCTTTTGAGGAGGGGGCAGAGGGAGACTGGGAAGAGGCCTGACTGGCGGTTTCGTGGGGTGAAGGTTTGTCTGTTTCCTCATATAACTGTCTTGCTTCGTCCAGTGGTAGATGTCCGACTTTTATCACCTACGAGTATTATCCAGCTTGTTAACAACTGTCACCATTCTTCCTTTTCTTCTTCGTTTTCTTCTCCTTTTTTTCCTTCTTCATCATCTTTTTCTTCATCTTCATATTATTATTATTATTATTATTATTAGGGAGGGTGACGCGTGGTTTAGCCAAGGCCTCTGTGCTGTTAAAACGCAAAAGAATAGCAATTTATTTACAGAACGAGGTTGAGAGAATGGGATTAGTTGCTCGTTTACTATGAATGTGGAAGAAAACAGTTCATTATTTCACCCATCTCACATTCGCGGCAGCCGTAGTAGTAGTAGTAGTAGTAGTAATAGTAGTAGCAGTAGAAGTACGTCGTAACTCGAGGACTAACTGTAGTACTATAAGTGTTCAGATACTTAGATAGTTATGGCACCTATTCATTATACTTTCATAGGTAACTTACGTGGAAATTATCAAAATCGGGAGAGATATAAACGTGGCAGAACCATCTGAACATTCGTAAAAAAAATCTAAGAAGAATTAGTAGTAGTAGGTGAAGCAGCATTAGTAGTAGTAGTAGTAGAAGTAGTAGTAGTAGCCGGAGAGCATATCACGACACAAGTCAACTGATGTACATGTTTCATTCCATCAAAGTTGTCAAAAATAGTACAGAGAGTTTAGTTTCCGAGTTGTCTTGATACTCCTCGCCTAAAGAAGTTTGTTATAGAAGAGAATACATGGAAAAGAAGACTGTTAGTGAAAGGGATGAAAGGGTGAAGGTGCTGGCTAACTCTTTGCATTAGTAACTTGGACCGCAGGGGATGAGCTTGAATAAAGAAAAAGTAAAGTTAGAGGTAATGTTGGGGCATACACTATAATGCATGTGAAGAAGAGGTTTTTGTAGATACCGGATACTTGATGACATTGTATATATGTAATAAGAATATATTTTGTTGTTGCTTGTTAATGCAGTAGCCAGGATGGTGGGTAGGCATGGTAGGCTGGCGGCTACGATGAACGCTGAAAATAATTTAGTGTTGAATAATATCCACGACCGTGTCCTGGTGGAGTGAAGGAAGAGGCGTCATTATTCATACCATGTTACTTGTACTGTCATTATTATTATTATTATTTTTTCAGCGGGCTTTAATTTTCTAGCGGGCTTTTTCTTCAGCGAGCTTTTTTTTTCATTATTTTTTTTTTTTTTTTTTACGCCCTTGCACTGTCTCCTCTGCGGCTGTATTATTATTGTTGTTGATGTGGTGACATTATTACTAAGTTACTACTGCAATGGTTCCTTTTATTATCATTATTATTATTACTCATTGTTGTTGTTGTCGTTGTTATTGTTGCTCCTTAGCAAGCCCCCGTTCCACCTAACTAACTTCACGTCCCCCCTACTCCCGCCCACTTCCTCCCCCCTCTCTTCCACCAGTCCACTCCACTCCCCACCTGTCACCCACCTGCATGACCCCCTCCCCATCTTACACCCCTCCACCCTTTATGCTCCCCCCTCCCCCTTTCCCCTTACCCTTTCCCCCGCCTTGAACACCCCATCCCCCCACCCTCCCCATCTTACCCCCTCCACCCTTTATGCTCCCCCCTCCCCCTTTCCCCCTACCCTTTTCCCCCGCCTTGAACACCCCATCCCCCCACCCTCCCCAGGTTACTAATGTCCCGTCTTTGTGTTGCAGGGGAGAAGGGGAGCGGCGTGGGCTCTGGCGGGGCGGGCGGCGGCGGGCGGGAGCAGCGGCGGTCTGACCCTGGAGGCGTGGCGGCGCTGGCCAACCACGCGTCCTGCCCCGCCGCCACCACCTCCCCCGCCTCCACCAACCACGCCCTCAGCACCGCCCACCCCGGCCTCGCCTCCTCCCTGGCCGCCGGTGACCTGCCCAACAACGGCTCCGAGGCCCATGAGGAGTACGGCTCGCCCGACCCCTCCTCGCCCGGCCTAGGACCCCCCGACCCCTCGTGAGTACCCCTACCCCCTCATAGTCTCTCTCTCTCTCTCTCTCTCTCTCTCTCTCTCTCTCTCTCTCTCTCTCTCTCTCTCTCTCTCTCTCTCTCTCTCTCTCTCTCTCTCTCTCTCTCTCTCTCTCTCTCTCTCTCTCGCGTGTTTTGTGTAAGTATTTTTCCCTCCTTAACCCTGCCCGCCACTCTCTCTCTCTCTCTCTCTCTCTCTCTCTCTCTCTCTCTCTCTCTCTCTCTCTCTCTCTCTCTCTCTCTCTCTCTCTCTCTCTCTCTCTCTCTCGTTGCGTCTTTAATATTTCATCCCCTTACCCCCGCCCCCCTGCCGGGCCATGATGTCTTAAAGCTGCCCTCGCCTCGGCCCGGGCTATTTCCAGACCTGCTGAGACCTTCACCGCAACACTCTTCTTTATTTGGGAAGAAATCAACTTTTTTTTTCCGTCTTTCCCCTCTTACTCTTTATTACCTTCCTGCCTTCCTTCCTTCCTTCCTTCCTTCGCTCGGTTCTGGTTAGCTTAAGAATTTCCCACTTTCTCATTTTCTTCACCTCTTGTATTTTCCTTTTCTTTTCCTCTTATTTTCCATTCCTTTCCTTAACTTTCCCATTTGTATTTTCTTTTCCTCTTGTACTTTCCTTTCCTTTCCAATTTTTCCTTTTATTTTCCATTCCTTTCCTTTCCTTAACTTTCCCTCTTGTATTTTCCTTTTCTTTTCCTCTTATTTTCCATTCCTTTCCTTTCCTTAACTTTCTCTCGTATTTTCTTTTCCTCTTGTACTTTCCTTTCCAATTTTTCCTCTTATTTTCCATTCCTTTCCTTAACTTTCCCTCTTGTATTTTCCTTTCCTCTTCTTTTCCTCTTAAATTCTCCTTTCCTTTTCTTTTCCTCTCTTATTTTGCTTTCCTTTCCCTTCCTTTATGTCTGCTCTTGTATTTTCCTCTTAATTTATTAGTGCGTCAGTCGTAACTAAAATAACTTGTCGAAGGGTGATTTTTAAGTCTCAAACGACGAGCCTCTTCACATTAAGGTATACGTAACATCCTTTAAGAAAACTGTTGCCGTGTTGCCGACAGATAAAAACACGTGCGAGGAATAGTTATCTGCACTCTTTTTGTTGCCCTTGAGCTGTCTCCTTTGTTGTAAAAGAAAAAAAAAAGTATCTATCGTGTCTTGTCTCAGATTTACACAAGAGGGGAAACTGTCGCTCTTCGCATAACGTTTCCGCCGACACAGCATCGTCAACGTTTCTTCTCTGTAAACGTTCAAGAGGTAGCGTTTTAGATCTCGGTGATATTCTTGCATTTATTAAAAAGAAAGCAGATTTCACGAAGCCTTTCTAACAATGATGTAAGAGAGAAAGGGAAAAGGTGTGTGTGTGTGTGTGTGTGTGTGTGTGTGTGTGTGTGTGTGTGTCGCCAGGGGCCTTCGGAGTGAGGAAAAACGAGCTTGCGTGGCGTATGGTTAATCAATGTGTGTGTGTGTGTGTGTGTGTGTGTGTGTGTTGAGGAAGGGAGGGGTGCGTGCAGGCATGTATGGTTGTGTATGAATGTGTGTGTGTGTGTGTGTGTGTGTGTGTGTGTGTGTGTGTGTCATCGGATAGTTATTACCTTCATCGCCTCGTTAGTCAGCTGTTGTTCCTTTAATACGTGTTTGATAGACCCCCCACCCCCGCGCTCTCTCTCTCTCTCTCTCTCTCTCTCTCTCTCTCTCTCTCTCTCTCTCTCTCTCTCTCTCTCTCTCTCTCTCTCTCTCTCCCCCCCTTATCGATTCCCCCTACACCCCTACGCGAGGAAAGGCGCAGTACTGTCTCTACGCCGCCAGTCGCTCAGCCATTCAGGAACACAAGACGTTCTCGACATGTCACAAACTTGATCGTTAAAAGTGATATAAAAAAGATCAACGAAACCAGCTAACCGCGCCTTGGAAAACGGGTAAAAATAGGTTGATCAGCCACACTGTTGTTGTTGGCGAAGACTGAACTAATTCGATGTTTGGAGTATCAGGCTTGAGGGTTTTTTTTTTTTTTTCCAGTCTTGCGGAGCTTTACCTAGTTTGTCTGTCACCTCTCTAAAGGCAGACATACTGCAGAAATTGCCCCCCCCCCCCCCTCTCTCTCTCTCTCTCTCTCTCTCTCTCTCTCTCTCTCTCTCTCTCTCTCTCTCTCTCTCTCTCTCTCTCTCTCCTCTATAATCAATGAAGCCGGACATAAATAGTATCACCCAGAGAGCCTCCAAATTGCTTTTATGCAGATTACATTTTTTTGCCGGGAGAGTTGAGAGTAAATTTAGCAGAACTGGAAGGCTATTTTGGTCCTCGTGTTATCTATGTACGGTGCGGGAGTGTATGGCGCCGGCGAGTGAAGAACAAAAATCAATGTGAAAACTGTTTGCGATGTCCCTGAAATCGATGAGGAGACAATGCTTGGATGATTAACTTTATGCAGCCAAAGTCCTCGAACATTTCCTCCCCTCTCTTAAGTTGATAAAAATGGTGACTGGGTATCTTTTTCCCTCGCCACAATCTGCCTCCTTCCATCCCCGTCCCACATTTCCTCCCCTCTCTTAAGTTGATAAAAATGGTGACTGGCTATCTTTTTCCCTCACCACAATCTGCCTCTTTCTATCCCCGTCCCTCGCCACAGCTCTCCCTCCCTCCCGCCTCATCCCTCGCTACAGGCTGCCTCCGTCCACCCTCGTCCCTCGCCACAGCTTCCCTCCCTCCCGCCTCATCCCTCGCTACAGGCTGCCTCCGTCCACCCTCGTCCCTCGCCACAGCCTCCCTCCCTCCCGCCTCATCCCTCGCTACAGGCTGCTTCCCTCCACATCGATTTGTTTCCATGGGGGCAGGAGGAAATACAGACGAAGGAAGGCTGTTCAGAGTTGTGAGAAGGACGAAGGGAGGCTGTTAGGAGTTATAAGAAGGACGAAGGAAGGCTGTTAGGAGTTGTGAGATGGACGAAGGAAGGCTGTTAGGAGTTGTGAGATGGACGAAAGAAGGCTGTTAGGAGTTGTGAGATGGACGAAGGAAGGCTGTCAGGAGTTGTGAAATGGACGAAGGAAGGCTGTTAGGAGTTGTGAGATGGACGAAGGAAGGCTGTTAGGAGTTGTGAGATGGACGAAGGAAGGCTGTTAGGAGTTGTGAGATGGACGAAGGAAGGCTGTTAGGAGTTGTGAGATGGACGAAGGAAGGCTGTTAGGAGTTGTGAGATGGACGAAGGAAGGCTGTTAGGAGTTGTGAGAAGGACGAAGGAAGGCTGTTAGGAGTTGTGAGAAGGACGAAGGGAGGCTGTTAGGAGTTGTGAGATGGACGAAGGGAGGCTGTTCAGAGTTGTGAGAAGGACGAAGGAAGGCTGTTAGGAGTTATAAGAAGGACGAAGGGAGGCTGTTAGGAGTTGTGAGATGGACGAAGGGAGGCTGTTAGGAGTTATAAGAAGGACGAAGGGAGGCTGTTAGGAGTTGTGAGATGGACGAAGGAAGGCTGTTAGGAGTTGTGAGATGGACGAAGGGAGGCTGTTAGGAGTTGTGAGATGGACGAAGGGAGGCTGTTAGGAGTTGTGAGATGGACGAAGGGAGGCTGTTAGGAGTTATAAGAAGGACGAAGGAAGGCTGTTAGGAGTTGTGAGATGGACGAAGGAAATCTGTTAGGAGTTGTGAGATGGACGAAGGAGGCTGTTAGGAGTTGTGAGATGGACGAAGGAAGGCTGTTAGGAGTTGTGAGATGGACGAAGGAAGGCTGTTAGGAGTTGTGAGATGGACGAAGGGAGGCTGTTAGGAGTTGTGAGATGGACGAAGGAAGGCTGTTAGGAGTTGTGAGATGGACGAAGGAAGGCTGTTAGGAGTTGTGAGAAGGACGAAGGAAGGCTGTTAGGAGTTGTGAGATGGACGAAGGAAGGCTGTTAGGAGTTGTGAGAAGGACGAAGGAAGGCTGTTAGGAGTTGTGAGATGGACGAAGGGAGGCTGTTAGGAGTTGTGAGAAGGACGAAGGAAGGCTGTTAGGAGTTGTGAGAAGGACGAAGGGAGGCTGTTAGGAGTTGTGAGATGGACGAAGGGAGGCTGTTAGGAGTTGTGAGATGGACGAAGGAAGGCTGTTAGGAGTTGTGAGAAGGACGAAGGAAGGCTGTTAGGAGTTGTGAGATGGACGAAGGGAGGCTGTTAGGAGTTGTGAGATGGACGAAGGGAGGCTGTTAGGAGTTGTGAGAAGGACGAAGGAAGGCTGTTAGGAGTTATAAGAAGGACGAAGGGAGGCTGTTAGGAGTTGTGAGAAGGACGAAGGGAGGCTGTTAGGAGTTATAAGAAGGACGAAGGGAGGCTGTTAGGAGTTATAAGAAGGACGAAGGGAGGCTGTTAGGAGTTATAAGAAGGACGAAGGGAGGCTGTTAGGAGTTGTCAGAAGGACGAAGGGAGGCTGTTAGGAGTTGTGAGATGGACGAAGGGAGGCTCTCAGGAGTTGTGAGGGTTGTCAGAATACGACTGGCAGGGTCATAAAACTACACCTGAAAATGCCCACAACTCCTAGGAAAGCCTTGTCAAATATGTGTTCTGGGGCGGCGAAATGTTTATGGATACGAGACGGGGGCCTTTCCCAACTTTTTCCAAATCTCCACTTGCCACATCATATGACGTAACCTCACATTAGTACGCAGGAACTTACGCTCGCATTGTGTATCACTATTGCCCCCCGCCCCACACACACACACACACTCCCCCCCCCCCCCTCCTCCCTCCCCCCTCGTTTTCTGCTACTTAGGCTCAGTTGCAGCACGTGATGGCGGACTGGAGGGAAGGAAGGCCGAGTTCAGTATGTTAGGCTTTTATCTTCTCTTAGTCCTTGTTTTGCCTTACTCCGTTTTCAGTAGCAAGCCGATTCATTCCTGCCGTCACTACGACTACTATTACTACAACTTTTATATTTTCTTTAGTCCATGGTTTACCCTCCTCCGTTTTCAGTAACAAGCCAATTCATTCCTTCTGTCACTACTACTACTATTATTACTATACTACTACCACTACTACTACTAATACTAATACTACTTACTACTTACTACTACTATAAGGAATACCGTAGCTGATGATACCATTACTACTACGACTACCGTTTTCTTTTGCCTGCTGTCTCAGGTTAGCCAAGTTTCCCTTATAATGTCACGGTAACGCTCCCAACGAAGAAAACGGAGGTAAACAAAGTCTTTGCTTGGGGGACTATGCAATGAATGGATTGTTAACTTTATTCAGCCAACGTCCTCGAACATTAAAAATTTTCCTCCTCTCTCTTTCCCTTAAGTTAATAATAATGGTGACTGGCTATCTTTTTCCCTCGCCACATTCTGCCTCCCTCCATCTCCATCCCTCGCCACAGCCTCCCTTCCTCCCTTCTCATCCCTCGCCACAGCCTCCCTTCCTCCCTCCCTCCCTCCCCATCCCTCGCCACAGCCTCCCTTCCTCCCTTCTCATCCCTCGCCACAGCCTCCCTTCCTCCCTTCTCATCCCTCGCCACAGCCTCCCTTCCTCCCTTCTCATCCCTCGTCACAGCCTCCCTTCCTCCCTTCCTCCCTTCTCATCCCTCGCCACAGCCTCCCTTCCTCCCTTCTCATCCCTCGTCACAGCCTCCCTTCCTCCCTTCCTCCCTTCTCATCCCTCGCCACAGCCTCCCTTCCTCCCTCCCTCCCCATCCCTCGCCACAGCCTTCCTTCCTCCCTCCCTCCTCATTCCTCGCCGCAGCCTCCGTTCCTCCCTCCTCTACCCTCGCCACAGGGTCCCTCCTCCTCACGCCCTTGTTAATATCTCCTATAGCATTAGACAGCCTTTCCCTTCCCCCTGCCATAAATCAAGACCATCTAATTATGACACTATGATTGTTCCCAACGAAGAAAACGGAGGTAAACTTATCACTAATTGAGAGGTGGACTTTTTTTTTTCACGCCTTTAGTTTACCGATAGCTTTAGACAGCCTTTCCCCTCCTCCTGCCATAAGTCAAGTCTATCTAGTTATGTCACTATGAACGCTGCCAACCAAGAAAAGAGGTAAACTAATTAACTGATAAAGAGATGGACAGGCTTTCCTCACGCTTCTAGCTTTTCCGATAGCATTAGAAAGCCAGCATTTCCCTTCTGCCTGTCATACATCAAGCCCAACTATTTATTTTACAGTGAACACAGAGGTAAACTAATGGACTGATATAGAAATGGACAGTTTTTCCTCACGCCCTCAGCTTTTCCGATAGCATTAGACAGCATGCTGTCCCTCTGTCAAGTGATATGTAAAGGATACAGAGGACTACTGTTGCCACTCCAGGCACCAAACTTGGGGAAAACTACGTGCTTGTGATGGCGTTGACGCGGCTCAACCATCTCGTAACCTTGCCTATGTCGTGGAGAGAGAGAGAGAGAGAGAGAGAGAGAGAGAGAGAGAGAGAGAGAGAGAGAGAGAGAGAGAGAGAGTTAATATATCGGAAGTGCTACTTATCAGCTTCCAAAGGCAGCAACCGCTCTGTCAAGGAGATAAGCGACCTGCTAGACACAAGCCATTCTTTTTACAGCAAGGGAAGCAGCTCAAAGGCATAAATAGATAAATAAAAAAAAAACGACATGCACTGCTCCTGTAAAAGAATGTAGAGATAAGTGATTGAAAGAGTTAGTGTTAATGCCTTGTTGTTAGGCCGCTCAGATGGGAGTTCACTACTTCTTGTGGGATCAAACCGATAATTTTGAGCTGCCAATGGTGTGGAGATTGAAAAGTATCAGTTTGTGCTCGGGAGTTTAGTAAGGATTCAATCACGTGTGTGTGTGTGTGTGTGTGTGTGTGTGTGTGTGTGTGTGTGTGTGTGTGTGTGTGTGTGTGTGTGTGTGTGTGTGTGTGTGTGTGTGTGTGTGTGTGTGTGTGTGTGTGTGTGTAACAAAAACAGCAATAGTAGTAATTATATTAGTTGTCATAGCAATAATTGTGTCATCATCAACAGTATTCGTTTTAGTAGTAGTAGTAGTAGTGGTAGTAGTGGCAGAAGCAGCAGCAGAGGTGGTAGTGGTGGTGGCTGCGGGGAGGAGCAGCAGCGTTATCTCTCGGCGCTTCCTGACTCAGTAGTTAGTGCCTAGTTGTCGTCGCCGCCACCGCCGTGCCCACCACTCTCATTGTTTTCTCCTTGCTATACATTGGCCCCCAGACCCCCCTTGTGCCCTCGCAGACTCGTTCCTTCCACCGGTGCAGCAGGTGCTTGAGTTAGGCCAATATGTTGGC
The DNA here is from genome assembly GCF_024679095.1 of Eriocheir sinensis. Taxonomy (NCBI): domain Eukaryota; kingdom Metazoa; phylum Arthropoda; class Malacostraca; order Decapoda; family Varunidae; genus Eriocheir; species Eriocheir sinensis. Next base: position 3,096,120 of record NC_066513.1, on the reverse strand, counting down.
CGGTGGAGGGTGACAGACCCCAGCATGTTTGCGTGTGATCGCCAAACTGCCTCGGCCGCCGCCGCCCCCAGACCCACTACACACAGTCCCGCGGGGCTGTGCAGCCCCTGAGGCTGGCATCCACAGTGACCTTTAGTGGAGTGAAGGTTGTGAGGTGGCGGCCATGTTCTCGAAGAGGAAGTCCAGCTCAGACCACTTGGAGGGCCTGGACGAGCAGGTGCTGAGGCCCCACGCCCGCGCCAGGGCGTCCTCCCCGCGCCGCTTTTCCTTCCATGGGTCGGAGCCGCAGCTGCACGACGACCACCACCACGAACACAACCAGGACCGCAAGAAGAAGTACGCCACAGCGCCTCTCTCGCACCACCACCACCAGTCTGCCGCCGCGGCCGCTGCCTGCCAGCGGGAAAAACCGGCCACACCCGCGAAGAATAAGAACATTCCTCAGCCGACCTACCAGAAAACCTTCATCGCCATGCTGAAGGGCAAGGACAGCCGTGCCAGCAAGAGGCGGAGCCAAGAGTTCGTGGAGTTCGCGGCGCCCCGGGCACAGACGCCGCCCCACTCCAAGCCGCCCTCGCTGCCTCCTAAGCCCACGGGGACCTTCTACCAACCCGTGTCGGCCACCTGCAGCCTAGTGGCCCCCCGGGTGATGCACGCCGGCCTCAACCACCACAACGAAGAGCTGTACCGAGCCGAGCCCCTCGCTCCAGTCCAGCCGGAACTGGCTCGTCTAAGTCCCCGCAGGCAGCTGTAAGGGCCAACTTATCTCTTTGTTTCGCTTGATGCTTCTTGTCACCTGAGCGACGCGCCCCTCCCCTCTATCACCTCCCCACCCCCTCCCCGAGAAAGCCCCGCCCTGGACGGCCAGTCACGTCCATCACCTGTGCCTGCATCCATTGCTCAGGGTCAGCGGTGATGGCGTGTCCTTGTGCCACACAGCCCCGAGCCGCCGCTGCTCTCAGGCCACCGTCGGGTGTGGCGCTGTGTAGTGAAGCGAGGTGTTGCTGTACACCAGCGGGCCTCACTGTGGCACGTAGGGACGCATAGCCGATGTGGCCTCGTCGGGGCTCAACAGAGTCGAGCCGGGACTTCTTGTGTTGCCATTCTTTCGTAATTTTTAATATATTTAAATATTTCTTTCCCTTCAAGAAAACCTTTATGAACTTCCTTCTATATCAGTTATTTATTTATTTATTTATTTATTTATTTATTTATTTATTTATTTTTTTTTAGTCCTCACCGTTTATAGCGGCGATGTGTCAGCCACATTATCCGCAATCCATCATTATGGATTTAACCTTTTTCTAATACATTAAAGTTTCACCTCAAGACCCACGTTGGTGACGCCCACCTTTGCCTTCATAACACATGCAGGGAAGAAAAAAATATGAAAGTTATGTGTTTATGTGTAACATGGCAGCAGCGGCATTAAAGTACCTCTGTGAGTTCTGAGTAAGTAAGGCTTCGTGCGGTGTTTTTTTTTATATATATATATTTTTTTTTTCCCTGTCGTGAAAATCTGGTCCCAGTCTGGAGCACTAGTGGACACGTGAGGAACACTCAGCTTTATGCATAACAGTGAACAGCAAATATCAGCGCCGATCTCGTTTTGCGTCATTTTGTTTTGCCTGCGGTATTTAGACTGAAAAGATCCGAACTACGTCTAGGATCTTGAAGGCAGGGAGCTCACTCTTTACTGTTTTTGTGTGGCTGTAATATTCCTTTGATTTGTTGGATAGTTTATGTAGAGGAGGTGCGGGGCGACGAATTCGACGAGAAGTGTATGAGTTAGGAATGGACGTGAGCTGCTGGGCCATCTGATACTTTCCCTAACCTTCCGTCGAGGTCCGATAATGTAAACTGTTCACACTGACTTCGAGAATAGGCCCCTCCCCCCTCCCCGTGAAACTTGTGTGATTGGCTAGTCAACACAACAGCCACGCCCCCTTTTCTGCCTAGGGTGCGTGTGATAGGCCGATACAGGGAAAGGTTAACCCCTACATATTTAAACGTCGTGTTACGTAGTCTTCATCAACACTAACGTGGCTGGTTTGTCTGTTTTTGACGCGTGTTGCAATGTGTGGTTAATTAGTTGGTTTTGTTGATTTTTTTTCTTTTTTTAATATAAACATTATCACTTTTTTTACGTCGGAGTTTATATGTCAACTTAACTCTGAAAATCCAGCACTTTTAGCCAACTCCCTCCCTGAAAAGAGGATTAAAAGCCAAACTCGCTGCATAACTTGATAAATAATGATAGCACGTTTTAAATATCTGGCGAATATCTTGATGGTATCTCGGCTGGTGTGATCAGGGTATAAGTACAGTGAGGGGGGCGGGGCGGGGCGTACGGGCATAGTGGGTGGGGGGGATTCTCGTGTCGTCAGTCCCGTGTGATCAGCTGATACATGCAATCCTCCGGCGATAACGCGTACCGAGAAAATAAAAAGCAGATTGGCTGGAAGTAGTGTGGCGTAATGCTTCTTGACTTCCTCCTCCTCCTCCTTTTTTTTCTTCTTCTTTCTCATCTTCTTTATTTTCTTCCACTTTTCTCCTTTTTTTTCTTCGTCTTCTTTTTCTTCATCTTCCTCCTCTCCTCCTCCTCCTCCTCCTCCTTTTTTTCTTCTTCTTGTTTTCTTTATTTTCTTCCACTTCTTTTCTCCTTTTTTTTCTGTCCTGCTTTTTCTTCGTCTTCTTTTTCTTCATCTTCCTCCTCTCCTTATCCTCTTCATCATCATCATCATTATCCTTTCTTCTCGTTTTCCTCCACTAGTGATATTATTATTATTATTATTATTATCATCATTATTATGTAATGTATGTATATATGTAACGAATAAGCATCAGTGTGAATATGAATGAGCCTAAAATTAACATACGTTCAAGGAGAAAAACTGTGTGTGTGTGTGTGTGTGTGTGTGTGTGTGTGTGGCGTCGGCAGGGTTGGTAAGCGTGACGGTGTGTGCTGGGTGTGGGAGGGGGGGTGAGGTTCCACGTTTCCTGCTCATGTTGTTGGCGGCAGCGGTGGGGCATGGACGCTCCTCAGCCGTACTCGTGGGCTGGGTTACCTAAGTCAAGGACCAATGCGACGGGGATGAGCACCGAGGCCACGCGCAGCTGTAGCATTATGCCCCCAACTTTGCTCTTACTTTAGTGGTTCCCAGACTCCCTCAGCCGCTGTCTCTGGATGGTGTTTGTCGGGGTTAGTCTCGTGCCCGGAAAATATAAACTCAAGAAGGGTAAAATGGAAGCGGATGGTGCAGTGTTATCTATTGTCCGAGGCAACCTTCAGATGGCGGCCTGAAGTAGTTGCATAGCCTCAGATGGCGGCCTGAGGTAGTTGCATAGCTTCAGATGGCGGCCTCAGGTAGTTGCATAGCTTCAGATGGCGGCCTGAGGTAGTTACATAGCTTCAGATGGCGGCCTCAGGTAGTTGCATAGCTTCAGATGGCGGCCTCAGGTAGTTGCATAGCTTCAGATGGCGGCCTGAGGTAGTTACATAGCTTCAGATGGCGGCCTCAGGTAGTTGCATAGCTTCAGATGGCGGCCTCAGGTAGTTACATAGCTTCAGATGGCGGCCTGAGGTAGTTACATAGCTTCAGATGGCGGCCTCAGGTAGTTGCATAGCTTCAGATGGCGGCCTCAGGTAGTTACATAGCTTCAGATGGCGGCCTCAGGTAGTTGCATAGCTTCAGATGGCGGCCTCAGGTAGTTACATAGCTTCAGATGGCGGCCTGAGGTAGTTACATAGCTTCAGATGGCGGCCTCAGGTAGTTACATAGCTTCAGATGGCGGCCTCAGGTAGTTACATAGCTTCAGATGGCGGCCTGAGGTAGTTGCATAGCTTCAGATGGCGGCCTCAGGTAGTTGCATAGCTTCAGATGGCGGCCTCAGGTAGTTGCATAGCTTCAGATGGCGGCCTCAGGTAGTTGCATAGCTTCAGATGGCGGCCTCAGGTAGTTGCATAGCTTCAGATGGCGGCCTCAGGTAGTTGCATAGCTTCAGATGGCGGCCTCAGGTAGTTGCATAGCTTCAGATGGCGGCCTCAGGTAGTTGCATAGCTTCAGATGGCGGCCTCAGGTAGTTACATAGCTTCAGATGGCGGCCTCAGGTAGTTGCTTATATATCTCCTCCGCGGCTTTCCGTGCGACTGGGGTTGACTGTCGCATCAAACAGGTCCTCCGAGACACACCACGTACCCAAAAGTCTCTGTCGCATGCCGCGGTGGACGACCTTTGCGTAACTCGGTGTTCACGCCAGTGTTGGTCCGTTTTCTTTAGATAGTTATAATTGTTAAGTAATGTCGTCTCCATGTACCCCGCCTCCTGTCAACGTGGCGGTGGTTCAAAGAGACTATTGAAAAAAAATGTGTCGAGATGAAGAAGGAAGGAGCGCTGGAGTTTATTGGCCAATGACAGATTTGAAAAAAAGGGAAAGATATAAGGAGAATGAAGCAGTTAGATTGGTAAAAGGACATTTAGAAACATGAGCAGCTATAAGAATTGAAAGAAAGCGCTCAGATAAGGACAGAAGATCAAGTGAAACACACCATTGAGCAAGACTACCACCGTGGCTGTCACCTACGCTACGAACACCTTTCATCGGGCGTCACCTTGAGACTGGTTTCTACACCATGAGTCACCGATGAACCTTTCCCTACGAGCTTTCTGTGAACCACTTTTACGGGTTACGGGTCACTGGTTACTTCCAGCATGTTTATTTTCTCTGTCCGCTGTTATTAATAGTATGAGGCCAAGAAAAAAAGGATTGAAAGTGACGTATGTGGAATTAACGAAGGTGAAAAATAGTTAAAAGCTGCCGTTGGCTTTTGAGTTGGTAATGACTGTTATGGCTCAGCAAGGGAGAGAGAAATGAGAGCTTAGAATGCGGCCGTACGCGTTTAGGCATCCCGTGCATCAGGACCCAAGGCAAAAAGCGGTTTTCAGACTCGTTCTGCCATTCACTCTTCCCTACGAACCCTCTACAGCCAGGCCTAGCAGTCCTCAGCGTTCTTACTCCACACTCCTCCACCAGGTTACACACACACACACACACACACACACACACACACACACACACACACCGTCGTTTGCCGCGTCCAGACACTCCATGATCGTTCCCTCCCCCGCCACCGTCAACTTGTCCCCGCTGTTATTTTCAACGACTAATCTCGCATCCTGTCTCTGTATAACCATTCTGCTTCAGCGGCCAGTCTCTGGGTGATAATGATGATAGTAATGCTCCTGCTGCTGCTGCTATTATGGTGGTGATGGCGGTGATAATAACAGTAATAATAATGATAATAGTAATGATAGTATACCACCACTACAACCATTATTCCTACAACATAATATTGCTGTTTTTTTTATTGTTTTCCCTTGAACTATCTAACGCTGCAGAGGAAAAAAACTACCGATACCACCTTTATAGCAATGAAATTATAATAAAAAAATAGAACTCTGGTGTCGATTAAGAGTAAGAGGCTGGCTTGGGCAGGTCATAATACATGTAGAATTGATGACAGATGTAATGTACAGATAACAGATAATGATAACAGATGTAACAGGTGTAATGATAACAGATGATGAGTACATGTAGAATTGGTAACAGATGGACAGCCAGAGTAACAGAGTGGCAACCCAGGAATTTTAAGAAGTCAAGGCAGAGGGAACCAGGAGGAGAGGTGACCTTAGAACCTTTGCCGGCGCAGGATAAGAGTACACTAACATCACATCGGACGCAACTTTCTCCTGCAGTGGCGTAGTAATGGCTAACGATTATGATGATGTAAGTGAGCCTCGTGCAAACCCTCGGACTGCTGAGCGGCGCCGTATGACCAATGGGGTTGCGGCGCCATAATCATGTAGGTCGATATTTTTAGACGCTTTCGCCTCTCACATCAACTACTTTCAAAGGCCAAAATGGAGATTAACCGGCATCGAATAGGTGTTTCTTAAGGTTCATGGTACAGAAGAAGGGTCAAACTACCACCAAGGTCATAAAACTACCCCTGGAAATGCCCACAACTCTTACGTAAGCCTTGTTAAATATGTGTTTCTTATGGTTCATTGTACAGAAGAAGGATCAAACTACCACCAGGGTCATAAAACTACCACTGAAAATGCCCACAACTCTTACGTAAGCCTTGTTAAATGTGTTTCTTATGGTTCATGGTACAGAAGAAGGGTCAAACTACCACCAAGGTCATAAAACTACCCCTGGAAATGCCCACAACTCTTACGTAAGCCTTGTTAAATATGTATTTCTTATGGTTCATGGTACAGAAGAAGGGTCAAACTACCACCAGGGTCATAAAACTACCACTGAAAATGACCACAACTCCTACGAAAGCCACGTCAAACATGTTTCTTAAGGTTCATGGTACAGAAGAAGGGTCAGACTACCACTAGGCTCATAAAACTACCCCTTTTACGTAAGTCTTGTTAATTATGTGTGTTTCTTAAGGTTCATGGTACAGAAGCTGGGTCAAACTACCACCAAGGTCATAAAACTACCCCTGGAAATGCCCACAACTCCTACGAAAGCCTTGTCAAATATTTGTGCTAGGGCATGTTGAAGACCATGACCGATAGACTCATCATAATCAATCAACCCATATTACTACTCGTATCACAGTAAAGGTTCAGTGTAGGATACGGGGACCAGCACACCATCCTCTACCGTCCTCGTTGTCAACCCAGCACTTCAAAATGTCAGGGTACGCTTTTTGCACCCCCCACCCCACCCCACCCCATGAGTCAGACCCGTGCTGTCAAACGTTACGGCGCCTTATCCCACGTATATGAACAGGCTGGCTCCCTTCTTCTGTACCATGAACCTTAAGAAACACACATATTTAACAAGGCTTACGTAAGAGTTGTGGATGTTTCCAGGGATAGTTTTATGACCTTGGTGGTAGTTTGACCCTGCTTCTGTACCATGAACCTTAAGAAACATGTTAGACGTGGCTTTCATAAGAGTTGTGGGCATTTCCAGGGGTAGTTTTATGACCCTAGTGGTAGTGATAGGCTTACAAGGATTCTGGGCCGATACAAGCTATTTCTAAAGGTCAAAGAGGGGGTCAGTCGGGTTCTAATGAGTGTTTCTTGAAGTTCATGGTGCAGGAGAGGGTCAAACTACCACCAGGGTCATAAATTACTCCTGGAAATGCCCACAACTCTTATGAAAGCCACGCCAAACATGTTTCTTAAGGTTCATGGTACAGAAGCAGGGTCAAACTACCACCAAGGTCATAAATTACTCCTGGAAATGCCCACAACTCTTATGAAAGCCACGCCAAACATGTTTCTTAAGGTTCATGGTACAGAAGCAGGGTCAAACTACCACCAGGGTCATAAATTACTCCTGGAAATGCCCACAACTCCTATGAAAGCCTTGTCAAGTATGTGTTCTTGGGCGACGAAATGTTTTATAATACAACCCTTAACTTATTTTTTTCAGTAGAGGAGACAGTGCAGGGGCGTAAAAAAAGGAAACAATAATGATAAACAAAAAGCCCGCTACTTACTGCTCCTGAATAGAGTGGCCAAGAAGAGTGTTGATGTATCGTTCTTGATATATCCGTTTATTATTTGATCTAGTCACCCACCCCAAGTGATCAAAACTCATATTTCTTGAATCGTATCTAGAAAATGTAAAAAAAATTAAATGATCAGGTACCTGGAAAATATAGGCGAAAAATATGATTCCCTTCCTTCAGTGAAATATAAAAACGTGACTGATCTCCTTTTCGGCCTCTGGAAATAGTTGATGTGAGGCGGAGGCGTCTGGGAACACCGCCCCGAGCTGGTCACTGTCTGGCTTCACACTCCGACGAGGAAGCTCCCGCGGCAGATGCAAACTCGATTTTTTTTTTTTTTTTTTTTTTTTTTTTTTTTTACAGCAGAGGAGACTGTGCAAGGGCGTAAAAAAAGAAAAGAAAACAATAATGAAAAAAAAAAGCCCACTACTTACTGCTCCTAAAATGTGTGTGTGTGTGTGTGTGTGTGTGTGTGTGTGTGTGTGTGTGTGTGTGTGTGTGTCTTCCCACCAGCCTAACGCCCTTCCCTCTCCTGCCACAGACCTCCGGTGAAGCATCACAAAAAGAAGGAAGGACAAGTCAACCGCTCCGAGAGTCTCAAGGAGAAGCAGCCTAGACGGGTGAGTCATGCGTGCTGTACCGAGAAAGAGAGAGAGAGAGAGAGAGAGAGAGAGAGAGAGAGAGAGAGAGAGAGAGAGAGAGAGAGAGAGAGAGAGAGAGAGAGAGAGAGAGAGAGAGAGAGAGAGAGTAATAAACAATAAGACATATATTTTATAAATCAAGGGAAAACAAAACAAAAAAATACTAAAGGCAGGTAAACTGAAGACAGGCATTGTGTGTGTGTGTGTGTGTGTGTGTGTGTGTGGGTGGGTGTGTTCGTACGTGTGTGTATCACTGTGCCGTAAATGAAGAAAAAACTATTATTATTATTTTTTTTTTTTTCAGAAACGAACGAGAGAGAACCGAAAGCACAGCGACCCAAACATTCCCACCTCCAAGTCTGGGTGAGTACCTTGTGTGTGTGTGTGTGTGTGTGTGTGTGTGATGGTGGGGGGGAGGGGGTATGTGTGTGTATGTGTGTTTGTAGGTAGCATGTGTCCAGCAGTGGAATACAGGATGATGATAATGATGATGATGATGATGATGATGGTGATAAAGTTTTGGTGATGGTGTGGGAGGGGGTTGTAGTGGGGGTGTGGGGAGGGGGTGTTGTGATGGAGTAGTAGGCTTTTATGGTAGTTGTGTGGTAGGTGTTAGTGATGGTGTTGGAAGGGTGATAGTGGGGGTGTGGGGAGGGGGTGTTGTGGTGGTGTGGGAGGGAGTGTTGTGATGGTGGGAGGGGGTGTTAGTGATAGAGTGGTAGGTGTTGGTGAAGTTGTGGTAGAGATGTTCGTGGTGGTGGTGTGGTAGGTGTTATGCTCTAACCCTTCATGCCAATGCGACGAAGATGAGCACCGAGGCCACGCGCAGCCATTATGCCTTCAGCTTTACCCGTTATTACCTTCACGTCTCACCTATGTCTTCTGTGTCCGCCTCCCTTCCCGCACACCTCAGCAGCCCTCCACGTTCTTCATTGCTTCCCTTCATTCCTCTTTTCCATTTCCATCCTCTCCCCCCTCCTCCTCCCTACACAATCAGCCTGCAAAAGTCTCCGCAGTAATTACATTAGTCAGGTCTCGAGGTAACTGGGAGGCCCTTTGTCAGGCCGCCGTGTCGCCCGCAGGAGGGAGAGGGCGGGTCACGGGGTGCGCGAGACTCATTACCGACGCAGGGCCACTGATGAGGGGGCGTGGAGGGGAGGGGAGGGGAAAGGGGCGGCGCTCGTTAAGGAAACCAAATCCGGAGTTGCGGAAGGGAGGGAAGGGCCGAGGCAGCGCGGGCCAAAGAAAGGATGAGGCTTGGGCGCGTGGATCAGGGAGGGCGGGTGAGGGTGTCGCCGGGAAGGTGGTTAGGGCCGCGGAGGGCTGGAAGGCTGCATGGACGGGAGCACTGCCATTGTTCGTCGTGGCTTAGCGGAGAGGGAGTATATCAATCTTTGTTTTCCGGCGGGATGTTCCCTTCCCGCTCCCCTCCCCTCCTCCTCCTCCCCCTCCCCCTCCCCACACCGGAATTCCCCTCCTCACCCTCTCCACCGGCCTGGGCAAGGGATGAATCTGTGAGTGGGTCAGAAACAAGGGGCAGCGGAAGGAGTAGAGGGGGAGTGTGGAGTGGGAGGGGGTGGGAGCAGTGTGGGGCGGGAGGCCGAAGGGGGGAGGGGGTGCTTGGTCTCATGCTAGCGGCCTGGCCAAGCGCTGCAGGCACCGTGCAGGGGGGGCGGCGCCGGCTGTAATGGGCGTAGAAGTGCTCGCGTTAAAGGGAAATAAATGTGTGTAGCGTCTCGGTGTGCATGTGGCGGTGTTGTGGCGGCGGCCGGCGTGCTGGTGTGCGCGGCGGCGGCGAGGGTGAAGGGTTGGCACCCTGGCACAGCCACGGCCACGCACGCACGCATCTCTCAGTGTGCCCTCGGCTTCCTTTGCACACGGACGTGCCGTGCCGGTCTGTCGCGACGTGACCGCCTTGTGCTGTGAGGGTCTTGCGGCAGCTGTCCGCGCCCCTGCCTTTCCGGTCCCAGGTCCCCAGGTCACCCCGGCCGCGGCGCCACTCCGGTACAGCGACAGCAGGAGCAGGAGTTGTCGCGGCAGGTGTGGCGGCTGCCCCCCGGGGCGTGCGTGGCCTTTGGCGTCGTGGTGGTGGAGGCCGCTGGTGACCTTGTGTGAGACGACCCCTCGGAGGGCCGCGGCGGCGGTGATAGTGGTGGTGGTGGCTGTGGCGGTGGTGGTGCTGGTGCTGGTAGTGGTGCAGTGAGGGCGCGGGGCCAGTGTGGATATGGCCCCGGCCCCGTGGTCGGGGCGCGGGTAGAGGCAGTGCGGGGCGGGTGACTGATGCCGTCCCGGTGCTGGTGCAGAGCAGCGTCGTCGGAGGGGAGCGTAGGCCGCCCCCACATGCTGTAGCTGCCCGTCCACCATGTGCGGCCTGTAGCCCCCCGTAGGAGGCGCCGCCCCTCACGCCGGGAGGTGCCGCCCATGGAGACTCGCATGGAGCGGAACGCCTCCTTCACCACCACGCTAGGCATCGGCTCGACCTCCCTGCACGAGAGCCGCCGCTGCTTCTCCGAAAGGTAACTATAGAGAGGGCACGTCTCCGCCGCCTGGCTCGGGCCCACGGAGCACTGGGCGACATGACCACTCGGTGCAGCTGTGGCGGGGTGGGGGGGGGGGTGAGGGTGACTTGCGTGTGTGAGCTGTAGGTCCGAGGGGTGTGAGGGTGACTTGTGCAGCAGGGGAGTGGGGAGGGGAGGGCAGGTCAAGGCGGACTGGAGGCGCGATGGAGGCGTGGAGGTTTGCCGCTGCTCGCACGACTGTTTGTTTACTTGAGCCGGGCTTGTGCCCGGGGCGCTGGCCTTGCTTGGCTGGTTGTGATGTGTATTGCATGCCGTGTTGGGTGCAGCGGGTTCCTGGGGGAAGGGAGGTATCTTGCCTCAGTAAGTGCGTCCTGAGGGAGTGTGGCGGAGCCTGCATGTTGCGACACAACAGGTGCACATGCACGGTGACCGCCGCGTGACGAGGAGACGAGGTGGAGCACAGAAGCGCAAGCAAAGCAGATGTGCGGCCCGTGGCGACACTGAGGCGCCCTTCAGCTCCTGATGCGGCGCCGATCTTAGCACTTCCTGAAGGTCTCCAGGAAGTGTCACTCTGCACGAGCAGTGGTGTTTGCCAGTGCCATCTTAGCGGCGTTCTAATCAGTTTATGGCGCCTGCTCGGACACGCCACGCACGAGTGAGCGTTCAGGGTTACACGGTGAAAATAATTGAAACAATTCAAATTAAATTAAAGCAAAATTTGTCTTCATAAAGAAAACATATAGTTAAGAAGTTTGTGTTTGCCTTTGCAAAATAAACGGGAACGACGCCCCGAGACAGAGAGGACAGAGAAAGGTTCCCAAGCAAAGGCGAGTAAAGTTCTTAAGGTATAGTCTGCCGCCTCGTCTTGAAGCAACTCGTCTTGTGGAGAGGAAGGACCGGAACGCAGTCATGTAACTCGATATGAACATGTTTTCGCCAGCATCTCCCTTCACCCGTGGAGGCGCCGCCACCGTGTTGTCTCGGCAGAGCTCCTGCAAGGGCGTGTGAGGATGGGGTGGCTGGACGGAGCTCCCCACCCCGGCCCATGCGGTGCTTGCATGCTCCCGGGGCTCATGGCGATGCAGCAGGCGTGTACATACTCTAGTGAGGCACCATGTGTGTGTGTATGTGGATGAAGATCGACTACTAAGAAGGAAGAGGATATGGAGAAGCGGATGCGTTGCGGAGATGGAAGGGAAGCGGGATGTGATTTATGAGCAGTAGCTTAAGTGTTGAGAAAGCAGAGGATGCGGAGAACCGTATGCGGTGTGGAGGCGCAGGGAAGCGGAATGTGTTGATATGTGCCGAGGCTGGTGATGTGAGGCGACGGGGAGGGAAGGGATGGTTCTGGAGGAGGTTAAAGCAGGGAGATGGAAGGGATTTGGTTTCTGAAGGAGGAAAGAACAGGGAGATGAGACGGCGGAGGTGTTGGGAAGCGGAATGTGTTGATATGTGCCGAGGCTTGTGGTGTGAGGCGACGGGGAGGGAAGGGATGGTTCTGCAGGAGGTTAAAGCAGGGAGATGGAAGGGATTTGGGTAGGTATTCTCAGACGCTTCCACCTCTCATGTCATCTAGTTCCAAAGACTAAAATGGAGTTTAATCGGGTTTTCATGGGTGTTTTTCACGTTCATGGTACAGAAGAGAGATCACACTACCACCAGGGTCATAAATGTACCTCTGGAAATGCCCAATACCCCTTCAAAAACCCTGTCAAATGTGTGTGTGTAAGCGTTTGAGAATATGGTCCTTGGTTGCTGAAGGAAGGAAGAACAGGGAGATGGAAGAGGAGTGAGTCCATGTTATCAAACTCTTCGAAGGCTTTAGTCCACCTATCTCAAAAGGCTCTCACAGAAGTTGTCGGGGTTTCCATGGGTGGTTTCCTGAGCCCGGGGGTAGTTTTGCAAGGCTGTGAACGGGGCAAATACGCATGACAACCCGACGTCGCTTCTCTCTGGCCTTCACAAACGTTCGTAACAGGAGCCACAAACGTTTGATAATACGAGTGTTGGTTTCTGAAAGAGGTGGAATATGTTTGAGGAGAAGGATGGTTTGTGGAAGAGGTTGGAAGAGGAAGGTGGAAGACTGGAATCCCAAGTTTGTGTGTGTGTGTGTGTGTGTGTGTGTCAAACCATCAAGGTGTAATGTGGAAGGAAACTCAGGGCGAACGTAGACCGGCATACCATTTTTGTTGACTAGTTTTATTCTTTCTTTCTCTTTTCCTTCCCAGTCAAGCGGGTAAAAAGAAAAGAGGAAACAGGATCCCAAGGTCTCCGCAGCAGTTTGGCGTGAGGGGGGCGATAAAGGCGATAGCGATAGAGTTGTTTTTGAAGGTAGACTGAGAAGGAAGGAGAGATAAGCCAGAGTTATGACGCCGTGGAAACAGAAGACTATCGTGGGAGTTAAAAAAAATGCCTGAAAAAATATAAAGGTGAATAAGATAAAATAAATAATAATAAGCAAAAATGAGGGCACACATAGAAGGGAGGAGAGATAGGCCAGAGTTATGACGCCGTTAAAAAGAAAACTATCGTGGGAGTTAAAAAAAATGCTTGAAAGAAATATAAAGGGAAATAAGATGAAATGAAATAATAATGAATAAGTAAAAATGAGAAGGAAGGAAAGGAAGATAAGTCCAAGCTGTTGCCCCGTTGAAAAGGAAGGCGGTCGCGGCAGTGAAAAAAAAAATGTCTGAAAAAAATGTGAAGGAAACTAAAATAAAAAAGTAGTAAAAATAATAATAAAAATAATGAATAAGTAAAAGTAATAATAAATAAAAGTCCCAAGTCATTCCTCCATTGCAGAAGTAAAAAAAAAAGCCTGAAAACATTAAGCTAAGTAAAATTAAAATTGAAGTAGAAATGATAAAAATACTAATAATAATGAGTAAAAATAATAAATAAAAGTAAAAATAATAAAATAAGGGGCGTTGTTTTGCTGGTTTCTCTTCGTGTCTAAACCGGTTTGTGGCAGAGGAGAGCTTAGGGCATTTATCCCTATCTGTATGTTTACTTTTGTAGACTCGTGGTAAAGGAGGCTTGGAGGTTGAGGAGCAGTTTGGAGTTTGGAGGGTTTGAAAGTTTAGGAACATTAAGTAGCGGGCTTTTTTTTTCTGTTTACGCCCTTGCACTGTCTCCTTTGCTGTAAAAAAAAAAAAAAAAAAATTACAGTAGGCGATCAGCTCTCCACCGTTGTCGTTGTCGTGGTCTTGAACACTGTGACGGAGCGACGGGAGGATGTTAGTGATGGAGGAGGTAAAGTCGCGGGCGTATGCCATAGCTGCGCGTGGCCTCGGTGCTCACTTCCGTCGCCTTGGCCCTTGAGTGTGTGGTGGGAAGAAGGAACACAGTGGGTGCAGGATATTTCTCAGACCCACGCTGCCTGCACTGAAAGAGAAAGAACTGTGAATCAAGTCTAAAGATTACGTTATAAGAGAAAGGTGAGGAAGACAGAAATATTAAAGTAGTTTATTGTGTTTACACGCCTCCGTGGTCTAGTTGTTAGCGTGCCTAGCTACGAATCCACTGGTCCGGGTTCGAATCCCGGCCCTGGCAGTCGGCGTGCAGCTCACCCAGCTGTTCATCCTCCCTCCTGGGCTGGTCGATAAATGGGTTCCTGGGGAAGGTAAACTGTAGTAACCCGGGTGCCACACTGGCCCTGTGTCCGGGGATGATGGGTTTTTCCCACCACAGGCTCAAGGGCCAATGCCACGGAGATGAGCACCGCGGCCACGCACATCTATCGCGTTCGCCCCCAACTTTATCAATCTGTCAAGTGTTTATCGAGGTTTATCAAGGCTCTATCAGGAGTATAATATAAGAGAAAGGCGAGGAAGGAAGAAAAATAAAGGCAGATAACGCGTGTGCCGTTCTCTCAAGGCCGGCGTCGAGGGATGCAGCAGCGAGTGGGGAGGCTGAGGGGAAGGGCAGCAAGGTGTGACGGAGTAGTTCACGTGTATGGCGTGCGTGCAGGACGGGTATACACGCGTTTATATGTGGCCAGCCTTGGTGTGTTTCTGGCACCTTATTTATACCCCACCATAGTGTGTGTGTGTGTGTGTGTGTGTGTGTGTGTGCGTGTCGCTCTCTTCTCTCCATCGTCCTTTTCTCTAGTCTTCCCTCCACGTTGCAGGGAGGAAAAGGAGAAGGAAGCGATTTTTTTTACGCTCACGAAGCCCCAGAGGCCAAAGTCAGGGCCATCCACCCCCCACCCCTCCTCACCCTTACCCCGCCCTCTCCCTCCCCTTACGCCCACCCTTACCCTCACCTTCCCTTCCACCTTCACCCTTTCCCGGAACCACCACCATCATCACCACCCAGGCACCCATTCTTGTCCTCTAACGCCAGCCTACATATTGCCCACTCCTTACCCACGTCACCCACGCCCAGCCCATTACACACCCGACGCCCTTTCCTCCCCTACCATTCCTGCCACTATCAATGTCGCTACCCACCACTCCATACCCCCTTATACCCATCCCTTTCTTTCCCTTACCACTTCTGTCCCTAAAAATGCCCCTACCCACTAGTCCATCGCCCACCCCATACCCCCTTCTCCCACTCGCCTTCCGCCACTCCACAACCACCCCTACCACCCACCCAATCCACTTTATCTTCACTACCACTCATTCCTACCACTTCTGTCCCCAAGAATGCCCCTACCCACAAGTCCATCGCCCACCCCATACCCCCTTCTCCCACTCGCCTTCCGCTACTCCACAACCACCCCAACATTCCACTCAATCCACTTTCTCTCCCCTACCACTCATTCCTACCACTTCTGTCCCCTCCAGTTAGCCACCATCTACCTCCACCACACCCACCCACGTATCTCTCCCCCCACCCACAATCAACACACCCCACTCACCCACCCCTCACGCTTTCTTCCACTGCACTATCCTGCCCATAATCTATTCACTATGCACCCACCTCAATCTCTACCCTCCCTTACCCCGCCCTTCCCCCATCCACCACCCACTTTTTCCCTCACCCCCCCCCCCCACCACTACTTCAGTATCCTATCCTATCCATAGCCCACCCTATCCATATCCCAGCCTATTCATAACACCATGCACCCACCTGAAGTTCTACCCCCTCCCCGCTCACCCACCACCCACTCCTTCCCTCCCCACCTCTCTCCCCATCCCCCCCCCCCAACCATACACTGCAGGCCAAACATTCTCAGCTTCCTCGGCCCACAACTCTCATCCTTTCCGGCACACTGATACAAGGTTAAGTCACTAATTAAGTCATCAGATCCGGCACACACACACACACACACACACACACACACACACACACACACACACACACACACACACACACACACACACACGGCATTGATCCTTCCTCACCATCTCTGCCACTCCTCCCTCCTCTCCTTCTCCTCCTCCCACCTCGCCTTTGATAGAGCCGTCCGTCCGTCTCGTCCACAACCTCACATCTCCAGGTGAGACGGCACGGCGAGGCGCACTACACACACCTGACAGAGACGCGATAGTGATGATGATGATGATGGTGGTGGTGGTGGTGGTGGTGGGAAGAAGAAAGAGAAGGAGGAGAGAGGGTGATAGTTGGTTAGAAATGATGATCGATAAGTAGAAGAAAGAGGAGGAGGAGAGAGGGTGATAGTTGGGTTGAAATGATGATCGATAAGTAGAAGAAAGAGGAGGAGGAGGATGTTTGATAATGGAATATGAGGAAGGAGGAATGATAAAGAGAAGAAGGAATGGAGTCAGTCACCCATCGAGCCTAAAAAGTTAATAAGGAAGGCGCTGTTGATGATACTCTTGACCCTTGCGAATTCATACGTTGATTCATCTTTATGAGAGAGGGGCAGAGAGAGAGAGAGAGAGAGAGAGAGAGAGAGAGAGAGAGAGACGTTAAGTAGTATAAGATTTTTTCCCTTTTCCTACTCGCAATTTACACTCGAGAGAGAGAGAGAGAGAGAGAGAGACGTTAAGTAGTATTAGATTTGTTCCCTTTTCCTGCTCACCATTTACACAACAAAAATTTATACAGACGCGGTTTTCTGTTACTAATTAACCCCAATGGCTGTGACCCAAGCTCTCCCTGACCGCGGAATATCAGTATTGCCTGCTCAAAAAAACAAGGGCAGCTTCTTAACTTTTTTCCCTCTTTGTTCGTCCCCGCCCTTGACTTCTAACTATTTTTGCTTGACCTATTTTCGCAACACATTAATCACCAACGGAGAAAATCGCGGGATGTAGCCGTTAACCAGTTCAGGCGGTTCATGGTAAGCTCGTAGGGTGCGGGATTAGGGTCCGGATTTTCAAACATTTCTGGGCTCACACACACTCCCACATTTAGTAAGGCTTTCATTGAGGCTGTACTTCTGTTTTACATCAAAGTAGACGGATGGCTCAAGGGCAACAAAAAAAGTGCAGAAAAAAAAGCCCGCTACTCGCCGCTCCCATAAAAGACAAAAGGGCCAGTTTCACAGTTCCCCATGATAGGTTAGTAAGCTCCCAAACCAATACCAGAGCCTTCGAAATTTCCTTGTATAGTGTCTGGTGTTTATATTTAAGTTCACAAATTTGATGAAGCTATACAGGAAAAGTCTTGTGTATTTAGTGTGGCATCGAAGACCTCACCATTTTGGATTGTATGGGATTCAAAAGTTTGGTTCGGGCTGTTACGAAGACACTGTGTTGGACTGTGAAATCGGCTCAAAAGTAAAGAGTAGCCAAAAGAGAGGTATTAGTATTTCCATTGGTATAGTTTACGAGCCTAGTGATAGTTTGACAAGGCTTCTGCACCATGAATGTGAAAAACACTCATGAGAACTCGACCTATCTCCTTTGTGGCCTTTGGAAATATTTGTTATCAGAGCCGAAAGCGTCTGTGAGTCCGGGCCCCGCTGACTGATGTTGCGTCTTGGAACTGATCGTATGGGAGTGGCCTAGGAAGGGACGCCCTGTGGTGTGAGCTACAACGCTTGATTGCTCGGATACATAAAAGATAAGCACTATTTATATAAACATAAAGAGAAATGGATGAAAAGGTTGAATTTGAAGACTAAACTTTACTTATCTTTTTTTACGTTCGTCCCAGAGGTAAGTTTTCTTGATGGGGTCTACTGGACGCCCAGCCTGTTTGTTGGCGCAGGCAAGTGCTTTGTAGAGGTGCCATCTTGCTCGGGTCACACTGCCCACCGGAGTTCCTCTTGATCCTATTTAGAAAGTCGCTAGAGTCCGGGCTGATAGGTGGTCAACATCCTTCACTTCCCTTCACTTCATCCTCCTTCCCTTCTCTTCCCTTCCCTTCACTTCATCCTCCTTCCCTTCTCTTCCCTTCCCTTCACTTCCTGTTGTTTCTCTTCCTTTCCATGTGGGTGTTCTTAGGCCTCTCGGCGATGACTGAAAATGATCAGCTTCTAGTGGCGGGCAAGACATCAACCCGGGCCCTGCAGGACGCCACTAAGCCACCATTAAGAAAATATGGCAAACTATAAACTGACTTGCAAGTTTCTAGTACTAATATTAAGTAAGAAGAAAACACCTTCACGCCGTATAGACCATGATGTATAAAAGTCACGCACGCCCCAAGTACATTTCAAAAGGGCAGCAAAGTCCAGCAGTCTCAACAGTCCTGCAGTGTAAAAATAAACACCAAACAGTCTCGCAGTGTAATACGAAATGCTCTCTACAGTCCTGCAGTGTAAAAATAAACACCAAACAGTCTCGCAGTGTAATACGAAATGCTCTCTACAGTCCTGCAGTGTTAAAAAAAAATGCGAAAAACACTGACACTAAAAAAAAAAAAATTAAAAAATACTAAACGGTCTTGCAGTGTAATTAAAAAAAAAAAAAAACTTCAGTCAGTCCTGCAGGGGAATGAAAAACGTTCCCAACAGTCCTGCGCTGAAAAAAAAAAAATACTACCGTACGAAAGAGAAAAAAAATCGTCGCCTGGTATCAATTTGCAACAGTGAAGCGTCCCGAGGTTACGACGCTGAGTTGGCAATGCTGCTGCGCCTCCCTTGCCTTGTGTTGCTGTTCATTAGTGTTGCTGGGCCCGGCGTTGTGTTGCTGCGTGTGTGTGTGTGTGTGTGTGTGTGTGTGTGTGTGTGTGTGTTGCTGGGCCTAGCGTTGTATTGCTGCATGTTGTGTGTGTGTGTGTGTGTGTGTGTGTGTGTGTGTGTTGCTGGGCCCGGCGTTGTGTTGCTGTTCATTAGGGTTCTTTATGTTGCAGCAGCGTTCAAATCTCCGTATGTTTGTGTTGCTTGGCCTGGCGTTGTGTTGCAGCAGCGTCCAAATCTCCGTATGTTTGTGTTCCTGGTTACTAGTGTTGCCGGGTCAGGTGTGTTGCGCCCGAAGGTTGTGTTGCTTGCGTCGGTTTTAAGATCGAAAAGACTCGGAGATGTATACGTTATTCTGTCATATGATTGTTAGTTAGTTGGTTTGTCGTAGAGAGAGAGAGAGAGAGAGAGAGAGAGAGAGAGAGAGAGAGAGAGAGAGAGAGAGAGAGAGTGTGTGTGTGTGTGTGTGTGTGTGTGTGTGTGTGTGTGTGTGTGTGTGTGTGTGTGTGTGTGTGTGTGTGTGTGTGTGTGTGTGTGTGTGTGCCAGAGGAGCGGGGCCTTCCACACCTGCCCTACCTATCTGTCCTCATTTCCATTTGATCAATAAATGTTGCCTCACCTGGTGGCTCCCTCCCTTCACTTCCCTTCACTTCCTCCTGCTGCACTTCACTTCACTTCCTCCTGCTGCACTTCACTTCACTTCACTTATCTTTCCTACCCTACAATTCCCTTCACTTCACTTCACTTCACTTATCTTTCCTACCCTACAATTCCCTTCACTTTGCGTCCATTCACTTCCCTTCACTTCCTTCTGCTGCGCTTCCCTTCCCTTCACTTCCTCCTGCTGCACTTCACTTCACTTCACTTATCTTTCCTACCCTACAATTCCCTTCACTTTCCTTCACTTTGCGTCCTTTCCCTTCCCTTCACTTCCTCCTGCTGCGCTTCCCTTCCCTTCACTTCACTTCCCTTATCTTATCTACCCTTCAATTTCCTTCACTTTCCTTTACTTTGCGTCCTTTCAGTTCCCTTCCCTTTCTTTCACTTCCCTTCCCTTCACTTCCTCTTGCTGCACTTCACTTCACTTCACTTCACTTCACTTATCTTTCCTACCCTTCAATTCCCTTCACTTTGCGTCCTTCCAGTTCCCTTCACTTTCTTTCACTTCAGTTCCCTTCCCTTTGTTTCACTTCCCTTCCCTTCACTTCCTCTTGCTGCACTTCCCTTCACTTCACTTATCTTTCCTACCCTTCAATTCCCTTCACTTTGCGTCCTTTCAGTTCCCTTCACTTTCTTTCACTTCAATTCCCTTCACTTTCTTTCACTTCCCTTCCCTTCACTTCCTCCTGCTGCACTTCCCTTCCCTTTACTTCACTTCCCTTATCTTTCCTACCCTTCAATTCCCTTCAATTTCCTTCACTGTGCGTCCTTTCAGTTCCCTTCCCTTTCTTTCACTTTCCTGCACTTCTTCCTACTGTACTTCCCTTCACTTCACTTCCCTTCACTTATCTTTCCTTCCCTTCACTTTCCTGCACTTCCTCCTACTGTACTTCCCTTCCCTTTCTTTCACTTCCCTTCCCTTTCTTTCACTTCCCTTCCCTTTCTTTCGCTTCCCTTCCCTTCACTTCACTTCCCTTATCTTTCCTACCCTTCAATTCTCTTCACTTTCCTTCACATTGCGTCCCCTCCTTTCAGTTCCCTTCCCTTTCTTTCACTTCCCTTCCCTTTCTTTCGCTTCCCTTCCCTTCACTTCACTTCCCTTATCTTTCCTACCCTTCAATTCTCTTCACTTTCCTTCACATTGCGTCCCCTCCTTTCAGTTCCCTTCCCTTTCTTTCACTTCCCTTCCCTTCACTTCACTTCACTTCACTTCACGTCCCTACCCTTATCATTCCTTCCCTTCATTTCACTTCTCCCTTCCTCTTCTTCTTTTCCTCCCTTCACTTCACTTCGCTTCACTTGCTCACTTCCCTTCCCTTCACATCCTTTTCTTTATCTTTCCTTCCCTTCACTTCCTTCCTTTTTCCATTCTCTTCCCCTCTCGTTTTGTCCCTTCACGTTATTTCCTTCTCTTCCTTACTCCTTCCTTCACTTCACTTCTCTTTACTTTTTCTTCCTTTCTTTTCCCTTCCCTTCCCTTCGCTTCACTTTTACTTTCCCTTCCCTTCCCTTCCCGTCTCTTCCTTTCACTTTACTTTCCCTTCCGTCCCCATCTCTACCCTTCAGTCTACTTTACTTTTCCTTCCCCTTCCCTTCCCTTCCCTTCCCATCTCTACCCTTCAGTCTACTTTACTTCTCCTTCCCTTCCATTCCTGGCTTCCCTTCCCTTCCCTTTCCTTTACCCTCTCTTTCAGTTCTCTCCCTCTCTCACCATATTCTCTCTCCTATTCTCACCATCCCATTTTCCCTTTCCCTCTTTTGGTAACTAGATCGACCTTACCGATAACACACACACACACACACACACACACACACACACACTCGACGGGGCCGTGGGTGGCGTGGGAGTTTGTCAAACGAGTATAATTAAGACGGAGTCTGGCACCTCCACCGGAAGTGTCGGCCACCACACCGCTATCACCTCCACCATCACCACCACTATCACCACCACCTCCACCTCCACATCACTACCATTCTCCTATGAACACACTACAACAGCCAGTCACGATAGCCTTTGTAGTGGCATCAGTAGTAGTAGTAGTAGGAGGTGGAGTAGTAGGAGTAGGAGTAGTAATAGTAGTAGTAGTAGTAGTAGTAGTAGTAGTAGTAGTGAAAGTAGTAGTAGTAGTAGTAGGAGGAGGAGGAGGACGAGGACGAGGACGAGTGAAAGTAGTAGTAGTAGTAGTAGTAGTAGCAGTAGTAGTAGTAGAAGTAGTAATAATAGTAGTAGTAGGAGTAGAAGTAGGAGTATAGGTACATTTCTTTACAAATTGCTTTAGTAAATGTGTGTGTGTGTGTGTGTGTGTGTGTGTGTGTGTGTGTGTGTGTGTGTGTGTGTGTGTGTGTGTGTGTGACCCTGCCGGAGCACCTCACCTTTACCTGGCCGGGAAATAATTGTTTCATTAGATTTCTTTGACTCGCGTGAAGACATAGAGGGCGGAGGAGGGGTTACCTGCTTCTCCCCCCACCCCCACCCCACCCCCCGCCGAGTTAATGAAGTGGAGAAAGGTGGAGAGAGAGGGGGGTGAAGGTCATTACTTTAACCCCTCACCCCCCCCTCACCCCTCACCCCTCACTCAAGATAAAGAAAAGAAACACACACACACACACACACACACCCACACACACACACACACACACACACACACACACACATTGCCTCTCCCCTTTCCATTTCCTCTCATTCCTCTCCCTTTTCACTCACCCTTCCTTCCCTTCTCTTCCTTTCCTTCCCCTTCTCTTTTCCTTCTTTCCTTACCCTTCTTCTCTCCTCTCCCTCCCCTTCCTTCTCTTTCTTCCTCTCCCTTCCCTTCCCTTTCTTCTCCCTCTTCATTTCCCTTCTTCTCCCTCTCCCTCCTCGTTTCCCTTCTCTCTTCCTTTCCTTCCCTCCCTTCCCTTCCTTCCCCTCACCCCCCAAAGACACCTGACTGTGATTCATCCTCAGATATAATAATAATAATAATAATAATGATAATAATAATAATAATAATAATAATAATAATAATAAAAGAATATCATCGTTTTTTCTTCATATATTTCTAGCGAACTTTAATATGAAGGAATTCCACTTGGCTGATTCTCTTAACATTCATTCTTCTGTGCGTGTGTGAGAGAGAGAGAGAGAGAGAGAGAGAGAGAGAGAGAGAGAGAACATAAGAACATAAGAACGCAGGAGTCTGCAAGAGGCCGGTAGGCCTGTACGAGGCAGCTCCTTTGACCCTAAGCTCCCGTGTATCTAACCCCACCTAATATCGCTGTCCATGAATTTATCTAGTCTATTTTTGAATGTGACAATTGTATTGGCACTCACCACATGACTGCTAAGCCTATTCCACTCATCCACCACCCTATTAGTAAACCAATTTTTGCCTATGTCCCTGTTGAATCTGAATTTATCCAGTTTAAACCCGTTACTTCGTGTCCTACCCGGTTCTCTTACCAACAAAACCTTATGAATGTCTCCTTATTAAAGCCCTTCATCCATTTATAAACCTCGATCATGTCTCCACGCACCTTCGCCTTTCTAGAGAATGCAAGTTTAACTGTTTGAGTCTTTCCTCGTCAACCCCTGAATCATCTTAGTCATCCTCCTCTGCACCGATTCTAACATTTTGATATCCATTCTATAGTAGGGTGACCAGAACTGAACCGCATAGTCAAGATGAGGTCTAACTAATGCTAAATATAGTTTGAGGAAGACTTCGGGGCTTCTGTTGCTTACGCTCCTTGAAATAAATCCCAGTACCCTATTAGCTCGATTTCTAGCTTGAATGCATTGTGCCCTTGGACGGAGATCAGAGCTCACTAAGACCCCTAAATGAGAGAGAGAGAGAGAGAGAGCAGCTGGTGGATCATGTGTGGGTGTGGTGGTTTAAGTGTGGATTTTGTGGGTCGACGGAACAGGTATACGTACTCAAAGGGGGGAGGGGAGGGGGAAGGGGGTGCTGTGAGCTGGGTGGTGGTTGGGGGGGAGGGGGGGAATGTGAGTCTGCAGGAAAATGGTTGTCGTGAGGAAGGAGAAGGAGGAGGAAGTAATTAAAGCCTGATAGAGGAGGAGGAGGAGGAGGAAGAGGTATTGAAGACAGTTAAGAAAGTAGAGGAAGAGGAGGAGGTGATGTAGGGCTGAAGGAGGAGGAGGAGGAGGAGGAGGAGGTATTGAAGGACAGTGGAGGAGGAGGAGGAGGTATTGAAGACAGTTAAGAAAGTAGAGGAAGAGGAGGAGGTGATGTAGGGCTGAAGGAGGAGGAGGAGGAGGAGGAGGTATTGAAGGACAGTGGAGAAAGTAGAGGAAGAGGAGGAGGTGATGTAGGGCTGAAGGAGGAGGAGGAGGAGGAGGTATTGAAGGACAGTGGAGAAAGTAGAGGAAGAGGAGGAGGTGATGTAGGGCTGAAGGAGGAGGAGGAGGAGGAGGTATTGAAGGACAGTGGAGAAAGTAGAGGAAGAGGAGGAGGTGATGTAGGGCTGAAGGAGGAGGAGGAGGAGGTATTGAAGGACAGTGGAGAAAGTAGAGAAGGAGGAGGAGGAGGAGGAGGTATTGAAGGACAGTGGAGAAAGTAGAGGAGGAGGAGGTGATGTAGGGCTGAAGGAGGAGGAGGAGGAGGAGGTATTGAAGGACAGTGGAGAAAGTAGAGGAAGAGGAGGAGGTGATGTAGGGCTGAAGGAGGAGGAGGAGGAGGAGGAGGTATTGAAGGACAGTGGAGGAGGAGGAGGAGGTATTGAAGGACAGTGGAGGAGGAGGAGGAGGTATTGAAGGACAGTGGAGGAGGAGGAGGAGGTATTGAAGGACAGTGGAGGAGGAGGAGGAGGAATTCTAGGACCGTGGAGGAGGAGGAGGTATTGAAGGACAGTGGAGGAGGAGGGAGGAGGAGGTATTGAAGGACAGTGGAGGAGGAGGAGGAGGTATTGAAGGACAGTGGAGGAGGAGGAGGAGGAGGTATTGAAGGACAGTGGAGGAGGAGGAGGAGGTATTGAAGGACAGTGGAGGAGGAGGAGGAGGTATTGAAGGACAGTGGAGGAGGAGGAGGAGGAGGTATTGAAGGACAGTGGAGGAGGAGGAGGGAGGTATTGAATGACACTGGAGGAGGAGGAGGTATTGAAGGACAGTGGAGGAGGAGGAGGAGGTATTGAAGGACAGTGGAGGAGGAGGAGGAGGTATTGAAGGACAGTGGAGGAGGAGGAGGAGGTATTGAAGGACAGTGGAGGAGGAGGAGGAGGAGGTAATGTGGGGCTGAAAAAGGAGGAGGAGGAGGAGGTATTGAAGGACAGTGGAGGAGGAGGAGGAGGTATTGAAGGACAGTGGAGGAGGAGGAGGAGGAGGAGGAGGAGGAGGAGGTATTGAAGGACAGTGGAGGAGGAGGAGGAGGAGGAGGAGGAGGAGGTGATGTAGGAGTGACGGAGGAGCACGAGGAGGAGGCAGAAGAGGAAGAGGAGGCGGGACAGTGGCAGAAGGAGAGTAGTTCATTCATGGCCCCGCCTGGCACCGCTGCCAACAGGAGAACTGTCTTCTGGCACCCGTGGCCCAGTGCCGTGCCATGACTCCCGCCCCTCCCCCCTCCCTCCCCTCTTACCTCCGTCCCTCAGCTGCTGGGAGGTGCAAGGGGAAACACCTCCAAGCCTCCCTCCACCCACAGCTGAACTTTTCCTCCGCTTCAGGCCTCTTCTCCACCCCTCCGCCAAGCCTATCCCTCCCTCCCCTTCCTTCCCCTTACGCATATCCTCCCCATTCCGTTTAGGGTCCATTGTACAGCCTCCATCACAACCTTCCATCCCCTGACATCATATCTTCCCCAATCCATATAGAGTCCATTGTACCTCCACCACCACCACCACTACTTTCAATCCCTCCCCATCCTCTTCCTCCACCACCACCACCACCACCACTACTACCAACCCCTCCCCATCCTCTTCCTCCACCACCACCACCACCATCACTGCTACCAATCCCCTCCTCCTCCTCCTCCACCAGCACCCTGCCTCGCCGCCCACCGTTGTGTAAGCAAGGTGGGAGGAATGTTTTCCGAGAAGGGGGGGCGAGGGGCGAGCGAGGTGTCGAGTAGCGGTAGTGTGTGTCAAGTGGTGAGTTACGGTGTCAGGTGGCGGCGTGGGGCAGGTGATGGGAAGGCGAGGAGGAGGAGGAGGAGGAAGTAGGGAAAGGAAAGAGAGAGAGAGAGAGAGAGAGAGAGAGAGAGAGAGAGAGAGAGAGAGAGAGAGAGAGAGAGAGAGAGAGAGAGAGAGAGAGAGAGAGAGAGAGAGAGAGAGAGAGAGGAGCTGGTAGTCTTAAACGTATCGATCCCACTGTTCGCTAATTTAAAAAGCCCGTTGTAGAAGCTCCTGGGATTTTCATTGGACTATTTTGGGATCTCAGTGATGGCTGTACACGACTTCTGCCTCACGTGAACGATAAAACCACCCATGAAAAATAGTCGCAATGGGAGTCTGACACGGTTGAAAATATGGCCCAGGGAGAGGGAGAGGGAGGAATAGGTGATAGAAGGCAAGCGGCGGGGCGGTGGTAGGCTGCGAGTGGCGTAGTTCCAACATTTGCATAGGTGGCGCCGGGAGAGTTGCCGTCGCACTGGTAAGAAGAAGAAGAAGAAGAAGAAGCGGCAGCAGGAGGAGGGCGAGGAGGAGGAGGAGGAGGAGGAGTGGGTAGCAGGGCAAAACACTGGGCAGGAGACGCAAGCAAGATTGTCACTCGGAGGTTTTCTTGACGTCAACAGAGGAAGCCTGCCAGAGCGGGGCAGGGCAGGGGGGGCAGGGGACAGGGTGAGAGGCAGGGGGTGATGGGGTGAAGGTGAGGGAAGTTGGGTATGTGAGTGCTGCTGGGGAGGAAAATGGGATATCGGGGGTGCTGTTGAGGGGAGGGGATCGGGGTAAAGGAAGGGGGGCTATGTGTTGTCGGAGGAAGGGAAATGGGGCTGGAGGCTGTTCGAGGGAGTAAGGGGAGGGGGCTGGGGGCTATGTGTTGTTGGGAGAAGAGGGGGCTGGGGGCTATCTGTTGTCGAGAGGAGAGGAGGGGGCTGGGGCTATCTCATGTCGGGAGGAGAGGAGGGGCTGGGGCTATCTGTTATCAGGAGGAGAGGAGGGGGACTGGGGCTATCTGTTGTCGGGAGGAGAAGTAGGGGGCTGGGGCTATCTGCTGTCGGGGGGGAAGGAAGATGGGGGCTGGAGGCTGTTCAAGGGGAAGTGGAGGGGCTATCTTGCAGGGTGTGGAGGGGAGAGGCTGGGGGCTATGTGTTGTTGGGAGAGGTAGGTGGGGATGGCTTTATGGGGCTGGGGATGTGATGGTATGGATAGGGAGAGTGGGGGCTGGGGGTTGTGTTGGTGTGGATAGGGAGAGTGAGGGGGCTGGGGGTTGTGTTGGTGTGTATAGGGAGAGTGGGGGGGCTGGTGGTTGTGTTGGTGTGGATAGGGAGAGTGGGGGGGCTGGGTGTTGTGATGGTGTGGATAGGGAGAGTGAGGGGGCTGGGGGTTGTGATGTTGTGTATAGGTATAGTGGGGGGGCTGGGGGCTGTGTTGCTGGGGTGGGCACTGGGGGAGAGGTTGTGTTGTGGTTGTGTTGGTGTGTATAGGGAGAGTGGGGGGGCTGGGGGTTGTGTTGGTGTGGATAGGGAGAGTGGGGGGGCTGGGGGTTGTGATGGTGTGGATAGGGAGAGTGGGGGGGCTGGGGGTTGTGTTGGTGTGAATAGGGAGAGTGGGGGGGCTGGGGGTTGTGATGGTGTGGATAGGGAGAGTGGGGGGGCTGGGGGCTGTGTTGCTGGGGTGGGCACTGGGGGGGAGGTTGTGTTGTGTTCCCAAAGCTCACCCGAAGGTCCCCAGGTCAGGTTTGGACTGGAACACCGCGGACCCACCAACTCGTCCTCTCCTCCCTCCCTCCCTCACTCACTCACTCACTCACTCACTGCTCCTCACACGATACTCATTACTCCCTTATTCACTACTACATTCACTGCTCTTTCACATCACATTTATACGTTTAATTTACACCTTAGATTTACTTCACATTATCACATATATTATTAACTCTGAGCCCCGTTCCCTCCTTCGTTCCCTTGCCAAATGAGTTTCACCAATCTGTCATTCACTATTCACTCACCGCCTCACTTTGTCAGCTCTTTTGTCATGCCCTCAACGCTGATTTCTCCCTCATTCACTTCTTCATTCACCCCTTCATACTCTTAGCTCCCTCATTCATTCATTCCCTTAAAGCTCATTTCTCCTTCATTATGTCATTCACTCACTGCTTCAATCTATAACTGCCTCATTGATTCCTCACAAACTCATTTCTTCATCCTGTTCTTCATTCACTTCTCAACGCTCTTTACTGCCGCATTCATTCATTCATTCCAAACTAATTTCTTCATTCTCTTATTCATTCACTACTTCAGTCTTAATTGCCTCATTCATCCCCTTGCAAAACTAATTTCTCCTTCATTCCACCGTTCACTCACCGCCGCACACTCTTACCTGCCTCACTCCCTCACCTCTCACTCCCCCGCTCATATATTCACGCGCCCGCCCCGACGCTAATGTAATCAGTCCGCCAATCACGCCGCTTCCCCGCTGGAGAATGACCTTGGCCGTGGCGCTAATGGAAGGGCGGGGATGGGACTGAGCCGAGAGAAAAAAAAAATTAATAATCCTGCTTCTCTTTGTGCAGGAAACGGTAAAGTTTTGTAAGCCTTTTCAACCCCTTTGTCAGCAGCTTTCACATTTACTAGAGTAAAAAACGTTGCGTTTGTTTCATTAGTAGGATTAGTTGGAGGAAGTGGGGAGGCGGTGGCTGAGTGGTCAGCGTGCAGGCGCGGCGTCCTGGAGGACCCGGGTTCGCGTCCCGCCCGCCGCTACAAGCTGACATTTCTCTCATACCGAGTGGCCAAGACTACCCACATGCTGTCCTGCAGGTTATCTACCAACCCGGACTCTACATAAATTCCATAAAGAAAATCGAAGACGACAGCTCCGGGGAGCAGCATGAGGCAAGCAGGATGGCGCCACTATAAAACACTTACCTCCGCCATTACGATGTGGGACCGACCACGTAATAGGCCCCACGTAAAAAATAAATATTTAAATGTGAGAAGTTCAGGGGAAAAGACGTCTGGGAAAGGAGAGGAGTGCTCGAGGGCAAACAGACGGCCCATTGGGAGGATTGTCTTGCACGCGTTCACGTGATCGCGGAGGCGCTGCAGACGTCAAGCACACACTGACACTCCGCGGCTGTTGTGGGCTGTGGCCTCCCTCACCTTCTGTTGCCTGCACGGTGAGCCTTGCCTCGTGTTATTGCTACCGCTGCGGACGAGTCAGGTTGTCAGGTGACTTAAGACCAGGATTGACCAGAAGAAAGAATTACGGAAAAACAGAAGAAGAGGAACGTGATAGAAAATAGTAAGGGAGGGACGAAGGGAACGAGAATATGGATAAAAGGAAGTAAGAGAAAGAGGAATGAAGGAAAAGGGAAAGGCGGAAGACGGAAGGGGACGGAAGGAGAGAAGAAAGAAGGGGAGGAGGGAACAGAAAATAGGACAGTAAGAAGAGAAAGAGGAATGGAGGAAGAAAGTGGGAAGGACAGAATGAGTGAACAAGGAGGTGGAAAGGATGTAGAGAAGAAGAAGGGAGGGAAAGAAGGAACGAGAAAATGGAAAGTGGGAAGCAAGAGAAAGGAATAACCAAGAAAAATAGGGAAGGGCGGAAAGGCGGAACAGGAGGGAGGGGAGGAGATAGGAGAGAAGAGAGGAAGGGAGGGAGAGAGGGAGAGGGAGGGAGGGAGGGAGGAAGGGAGCGCATGTATCAGTGGTTAATGCATTCCCGCGGCCACACGTCGGTGGTGATTACCCTCGGCGGGGGAAGAAGAGGAGGGGAAGAGGAAGGGGGGAGGAAAAGAAGAAGGGGGACTCACTGAAAGAAAGCAAACGAGGATGACGATACAGAAAGAAGATCCGCTATAAAGTTTCAATTACAATCCAGAGTGGAGGAGGAGGAGGAGGGGGAGGAGGAGAGGGGAGAAGGGAGAAGGAGAGGTGCGAAGTAGAGATTAGGACGAGCGGGGAGAAGGGAGACGAGAGGAGAGTTGAGGAGAGGGGAGATGAGTGTAGGGGAAAAGGGAGAACGAGAGGGGAGATTAGGGGGCGATGAACACTCTGGGGAGACGTTGTCCTTAACGACGGGCTGCTCGTTACCTCCTGCAGGTGTGTGTGTGTGTGTGTGTGTGTGTGTGTGTGTGTGTGTGTGTGTGTGTCTGTCTGTCTCTCTGTCTGTCTGTCTGTCTGTCTGTCTTATAGAGAGAGAGAGAGAGAGAGAGAGAGAGAGAGAGAGAGAGAGAGAGAGAGAGAGAGAAGGAAGGAAGGAAGGAAGGAAGGGAAGGAGGGAGGGAAGGACAGCTGGTCAAGGTCAGGACCGCGCCCTCGTGGGACGCAGTTGGGTCATCATGATTTTGTGGACTTCCTCCTCCTCCTCCTCATCCTCATCCTGTGTCGCCCTCTCTCTCTCTCTCTCTCTCTCTCTCTCTCTCTCTCTCTCTCAAACACAAACACACACACACACACACACACACACACACACACTCAAACCTGAGCACCAAGACGTGTGTGGCTGAAGAAGGTCCTTGGCGGGCCGGTGCTGGAGTCGGGGCGGGAGGAGAGAGCAGAGGGGCGAAGGGAACGGGTTGTCGGAATAGTGGGGAGTGAGAGATTGGGGAGTGAAAAAGACAAAGGAAGGGAAAGAAAGATGGAGCAGGAGGGACAGGGAAAGAAAAGAAGAGAGGGACAGAAGAATGGAGAAGGGAAACAAAAAATAGAAGGATAAAATGACTGAACTAAAGAGTGACAAGAAGAGGGAACAGAAGAGAGGGATGGACAGAACGAGAAGATAGTTAGACAGTGGGAAATGAGAGAAAGAGAAATGGAGGAAGAAAAAAGAAGTGGCAAAATGACTGAAAGGGAAGGAAGGAAAGTGAAAGGAATTGAGGGGCGAAAGGAAAGCGAAGATAGTTAGTTGGAAGTAAGAGAAAGAGAAATGGAGAAAAAGTGAGTGACAAAATGCCTGAACAGGGGGGGTGGGGGGAAGAGAGTGACTTCATCGTGTGTGGGGACGTTGGGGGCGTGGCTCCTGTGACCAGGCACGGAGGGGAGGAAGCCGCCGCGCCCCACCAGATGAAATATTGACGCGACCTTGGGACAGGCGGCTACTCTGCCCCCTCTAGCGTGTCCGCCTAGCCCTCAGGAGTAGCCGAGCTGCAGAGGATGAGTAGCGGGCGACGGCCAGCCAGGAGAGCCACGCCAGGCCGTGCTCGGCCGTGTGCTCCACCGCGGCCCTCGCCGCGCCTCAGGGCTTGGCTCCCGGGAACGTCCCGTGCGTTATGCGAGGCACACCGCCGTAATGGCCGACCCTGAGGACCCGAGCTTCCTGACGGGCTCCTTGACGATGTGGCGAGAAGTGTCACTCAGATGGAACACGGAGGGAGCCTCCCGTCACGCCCACACACCCGGGAGGCGGGGCTCGAACCCCGACTGACACCCGGCACCCAGTCACTGCTGGATGGACAGGACCCACAGATTAAAGGCGACTGCCCACCCGTCTCTACTCCGACCGGGAATCGAACCCGGGTCTTCCAGGTTGCGAGCAGAGCTCGCCAACCTAATCACTATTTTGTGTGTGTGTATGTGTGCATATATGATTCTGCGTGTGTGATAAATATAAAGAAGAAAAATGGAGTTTTAGTCTCGAGGTAAAAGTGTTGTGACGCACCTCGTGTCACACTTTCCAGGCAAGGAGGAAAGCTGTCTTGAGTGCGTGACAGAGGACAGTATTGATCGGGCGTGGGACGTGCCTCCACGGCCCCAGGATACCTGCGCCGCACCTGACGGAGGGCGGCAGGTGGCGACAGGCCGGGGCGGGGGCGGCCAGGTGTCTGCTGCCACGTGACGCGCCGCGACAGCCTGCCGATAGCACGGGCCGGCAGTAATGGCTCCAGCTGTCTTGTTTGGGCGAAGGAGGGGGCGGCGTTGAAGGGTCCCCTGCAGCGCGATGTCATGCAAACTTGGTCAAGGAGAGGCCGGCGCCGAGGCTGGAGGCGAGGAGGTAAAAAAAGTCGAGGAGTGCGGCCGTCACCACCACCACCACCACCACCACCTGATTCACGTGGCTGGGAAATAACTGTGCCCGTTACATGTTTATGGTTATTCACCCGATTGAGGTGACTGGCCAGAGTAACGTTTGCTGGTGGAGCGCGGTGTGTGTGTGTGTGTGTGAAAGAAGCCCGACCGAGGGATAGAGCAGGCCATAAAGCAACACCTCACACGTGTTCCTGCAAAGAAGACAGTGACGAGGAAGTCCCGAAATACATCCCAAGCTATTTCAGTTCCTTGGGCGTCGTGGTGCTTCCTCGGCGCGGGCTCTAGGCGTGGGAATGTTGTAAGGACAGAATAAAAAGGCTGTCCCCGCGAGCTTGCCAGTGAAAGGTATAAAGGAATGAAGATAGCTCGAGAGTGAGTAAGCCTTATCAACATTGCCAGATTATCGTACTCGAAGCATAGTATTTACTGGTTTCTGACGCCTAACTATTGCCAAGAAACATCAAGAATTAACTATTTTAACGATAAATATAAATGAACAGTTTTTGGATCGGAAATCGGCAAACATAAGAGGCATAGTACGACAATCTGGCAACGTTGAGCCTCATACAGCAGGGCACATCTCAAACATTTCGGATCGTACACATCCACATTTGATACGGCTTTCGTTGAGGTAGTGTTAGTATTTCCAGGGATTGTTTCATGAGCCTAGTGATCGCTTGACAAGGCTTCTGCACCATGAACGTGAAAAACACTCATGATAACCCGACTTATCTCCTTTGTGGCCTTTGGAAGTAGTTGTTGAGAGCCGAAAGCGTCTCAGAGTACGCGCCGAAGGTCGCACGAGAGGAGGCGTGCTGTACAGGAGAGCAGAAAACTTGACAAGAGAGATAACAGGTACTTGGGAGAGTAACGAGGCGGCGGACGGTGAGCGGCTGATGACTGTGAGGTGAAGGAGAGAAAATGATCAGGTGAATGGTGTGCTGAGAGAGAGAGAGAGAGAGAGAGAGAGAGAGAGGTGTAAAGCCTGTCATTTTTTCATGTCCCGTCGAGCTCCACTTATGAATCACAAATCCCTTTATAGGAATGGCGTTTCTTGCCCTGCCATTCCGCGTCAGTGTGTTCCATCCGCCTCCCTGCCCCCCTCCACACACACACACACACACACACACACACACACACACGCACACACACCTTACATGGACACCGCAAACTTAGACTTCCTTCCTTCCTTCCTTCCACGAACCTAACACAATCGGGTCATCTCTGAACCCGAATTAAACACTATCTATCTATATCTATGTATTTATCTATCAAAAACATCTACAACAAGCATAGGACACGTTCACTATGTCTACGCGTCACACCTCTAACCATACCCTTTGCATATGTTTCCTTACCTTCCCTTTTTCCCCTTTTTCTTCCCTATTATCTTCGCCTTTTGTCTCCGTCACTATCTATCTACCTATCTATATTTCGACAACAACAACAAGTATAGGACACGTTCACTATGTCTACGCGTCACACCTTTAACCAAACCCTTTGCATATTACGTTTCCTTACCTTCCCTTTTTCTCCTTTTTCTTCCCTATTATCTTCGCCGTTTGTCTCCGTCACTATCTATCTATCTACCTAGCTATATTTTTAACAACAACAACAAGTATAGGACACGTTCACTATGTCTACGCGTCACACCTTTAACCATACCCTTTGCATACTACGTTTCCTTACCTTCATTTTTTTTTCTTCTCCTTTTTCTTCCCTATTATCTTCGCCGTTTGTCTTCGTTACTAACTATCTACCTATCTATATTTTTAACAACAACAACAAGTATAGGACACGTTCACTATGTCTACGTGTCACACCTTTAACCATACCCTTTGCATGTTTCCTTACCTTCCTTTTTTTTTCTTCTCCTTTTCCTTCCCTGTTATCTTCGCTCTAACGTTCTTCGGCTTTCGTCTCCTCCGCTATCTCCGTCACGTCCGTCACCTATTTCTGCAGCGTCTTCCTTGCCTCGTAACTCCATCGTCCCATCAGTTTAGTTTGGTTTTGTTTCTCTTATTTATTTTTACTCTGTTTAGTTAGTTATTTCGCCGCATTTTGACGCAGGGCACGTGGTATAATTATAGATAGTGCGTGTGTGTGTGTGAGAGAGTGAGAGAGAGAGAGAGAGAGAGAGAGAGAGAGAGAGAGAGAGAGAGAGAGAGAGAGAGAGAGAGAGAGAGAGAGAGAGAGAGAATATCCTTTGCATTTTATTGTTTTCTCCTTCCTTCCATTGCCCATTCAGTCCATCCATTTTTTTTTTCCTTCTTCGTCGTCGCTACATCACCACGAAAACAACCTCCTCCTCCTCCTCCTCCTCCTCCTCCTCCTCCTTATCATCATCCTTCTCTCCCTCCTTTCTCCTTAGCGCCTTTCCTTCGCCACGGCACCTCAGGACAAGCTTAACAGAAATAGACAAGCTTTGTGGAAACAGACAGGTAGGACAAGCTTAATTGAAAGACATAGGCAGGGCAAGCTTAATAGAAATACACAGAGGGCAACCTTAGTAAAAGTACACATAGGCAGGGCAAGCTTAATAGAAATACACAGAGGGCAAGCTTAGTAGAAGTACACATAGGCAGGGCAAGCTTAATCGATATACACAAACAGGACAAGCTCGAAGAAATAGGGCTTAGGACAGTACAAGCTTAATAGATATTCACAAACAGGACAAACTCAACAGAAATAGGGCTTAGGACAGGGCAAGCTTAATATAAATAGACAGAGGCAGGATAAGCTTAATAGAAAGACGTAGGCAGAGTAGTAAGCTTAATGGAATAACAGAAAGGGCAAGCTTGATAGAAACACATAAGTAGGGCAAGCTTAACAGAACTTTACATATGTAGGGCAAGCTTAATAGAACTTGACATAGGCAGGGCAAGCTAAACAGAATAACAGGCAAGGCAAGGTTAGTAGTAGACATAGGTAGGACAAGCTTAGTAGAAATAGACATAGGCAGGTCAAGCTTAGAAATAGGCATAGATAGAACAAGCTTAATGGAAATATGTATGGCAAGCTTGGTAGTAAGACATAGGCAGGTCAAGCTTAGAAATAGGCATAGATAGAACAAGCTTAACGGAAATATGTATGGCAAGCTTGGTAGTAAGACATAGACAGGTCAAGCTTAGAAATAGGCATAGACAGAACAAGCTTAAGGAAAACATATATTGCAAGCTTGGTAGTAACAGGGCTGAGAGCAAGCTTAGAAATAGGCATAGATAGAACAAGCTTAACATATATTGCAAGCTTGGTAGTAACAGGGCTGAGGGCAAGCTTAGACATAGGCATAGACAGAACAAGCTTAACATATATTGCAAGCTTGGTAGTAACAGGGCTGAGGGCAGACCTTCACTTGACTGCGTTGCACTCCCTCCCAGGCACACTGAAGGACCTGTATCAGCGCCATTGGGGATCTTTTATTGCACAATGGAGGGCTATTAGGAAGGTATCTGTCCTCCTCCTCATCCTCCGCCGCCGCCTCCTCCCCTCGCTCGTGTCACCTTAACCCGCCGCCCCGCACGAGCCCCAAGAATAGTTTTGTCATTACAGCAGAAACCGCGTAGTAGTAGGTGTTATGTGTTGGGTATTAATAGCAGAAGCAATGACTGGATATGCCCTCTCTCTCTCTCTCTCTCTCTCTCTCTCTCTCTCTCTCTCTCTCTCTCTCTCTCTCTCTCTCTCTCTCTCTCTCTCTCTCTCTCTCTCTCTCTCTCTCTCTCTCTCTCTCTCTCTCTCTCTCTCTCTCTCTCTCTCTCTCTCTCCTCCCTCCCAGATCATTATATTTACCCAACGTGCATCAGTCTATACTTATCGCCTGACCGAGGGAGGGGGAGAGGGTTGGGGGTGAGGTTGGGGTGATGGTGCGTGAGTCATTGGGGGAGCGGAGGGAAGGGGAAACAGGGTAAGGGGGGGTGGGGAAGCTGCTGTTGGTGTCCCTTTCCCTCCCCTCTTACCCTCTTAGATATTTGCCCTCTCTTATGGTGAGGTTGGGAGGGGAGGGTGGCTGGTGGACGATAGGGGGGAGGAGGAGGAGAGGGAGGGGAAGAAGAGGGGGTAGGGGAGAAAGCGCACGAGAGGTGAAGAGAAAAGACTTGTGAGGAAACTGAAGGGAAGAGAAAGGAGGAGAAGGAGAAGAAAGAAAGGAAACAGAGACATCGGAAAAGGAGATACGATAGAGTTGAGAGAGAGGGATGTGGGCGGTGATAGCTTGCGGGGGGAGGAGGGGGAGGTATGGGTGTGAATGGATGGCTTAGGCGGGGTGGTGTAAGGTGCTGATTGAGGTATAGGGAGAAGGAGGAGAGGGGTGAGGCGAACGGGGAGCTTAGGTTAACGGTGATAGGGTTGTGTGGGGTGGGAGAGGTTTATCTAGAGTGCTGGTCGGGATGGGTGGGGTGAGGTTACGTGTGGGGTGAAGTTCTGATAGGGTTGGGGTGGGGTGAAATGGGGAGCCTAGGTTAGGGGTGCTGGGTTTTGTGGGTGGGAGCAGGTTTAGTTAGTGGTGGTCAGGGTGGGTGGGGTGAGGTTACGTGTGGGGTGGAGTGCTGATAGGGTTGGGGTGGGATGAAGTGGGGAGCTTAAGCTAGGGGTGTTGGGTTTGGTGGGTGGGGTGAGGTGCTGATAGGGTTGGGGTGGGGTGCAATGGGGAGCTTAGGTTAGGGGTGATTGGTTTTGTGGATGGGGTGAGGTTACGTGTGGGGTGGGGTGGGGAGGGGTGTGTGGGGGGGTTCGTGCAATGCTGGCAATCGTCGTGAGGTTGACATTGGCTCGGCCGCTGCTGCACCCCATGGGACCTTCCACCCCTCCCCACACCCCAGCACGCACCCCAGCCCCCTCCCCTCCCCACCCCCTCCAGCACCAGCCTCCATTCTGTCAACTTGCCATTTATGCTGCCTCACCATATGCAACCCTCCACACATCTCCCCCCTCCCCCCTTTCCCTCCTTTCCCCTCCATCTCTTACTCGAAGGCATCATCACCTGGTTATGAATGGAGGGGCGCGGGAGGGAGGGAGGGAGGAGATGTAGGGCAGAGCTGGTTGAGGGAGACAAATGAAGGAATAGTCTGTAGAAGAGGATGAGAGAGTAGATGGGTTTGAGGGGCAGAAGAGGGGTGGGGGGCGAGGGAGTGTGGCGTTTGGAATAGGAAAACGAAGTGGAAGAATAGTGGCAGAGTGGAATAGGAGGACGATAGGAGATGGGGAGGGAGGAGATAGGTTTGCGTTGTGGATAAAACGTATTTGTGGCGTCTGGAATAGGTGGAGGAGATGGAGGATTGATAGCAGGGTGGGATAGAAGGGAGATATGCCATAGGTGGAGAGACTACATGGGTGGAAGGAGGAAAGGGAGAGGTGAGGAAGAAAGGGGAAATGCTGGAAAGGGAGAACACGGGTGGAGGTGAGGTAGCGGACGAGAAGAGGAGGATATGAAAGGAATCGTGTGGAGAGGCAGACAGTGAGGGGAATGAGCCGTGTGGTGAGCGAAAGGGAGAGATGCATGTGGGAAGGGAAGGGAAGGACTCTTGTGTGGGGAAGGGAAAGGCTCTTGTGTGGGGAAGGGAAAGGCTCTTGTGTGGGGAAGGGAAAGGCTCTTGTGTGGGGAAGGGAAAGGCTCTTGTGTGGGGAAGGGAAAGGCTCTTGTGTGGGGAAGGGAAAGGCTCTTGTGTGGGGAAGGGAGAGGCTTTTGTGTGGGGAAGGGAAAGGCTCTGTGTGGGAAAAGGAAGAGATGGGATGGGCTCTGTTGTGTGGGGAAGGATGGGATGGACTCTGTTGTGTGGGGAAGGGAAAGGCTCTGTGGGAAAAGGAAGGGATGGGAAGGGAAAGGATGGTGTCCGTTGTATAGGGAAGGGAAGGGCTCCGTTGTGTGGGGAAAGGAAGGGATGGGAAGGGCTCCGTTGCGTGGGAAAGGAGTGGGAAGGGAAAGGCTCTGTGTGGTGAAGGGAAAGGCTCTTTTGTGTGGGGAAGGGAAGGGGTCCGTTGTGGTGGTGGGTGGGGTGGACAGGGGAGGGAAGGGAAGGGAAAGGAAGCCTATTACTTTCCCTTATCACTCCCTTCTGAATATCACACTCCCTTTACGAGGCTCACCAGAGGGCTGTGTTGTGGCCGCAAAACACCCACGCCACACCCACACCCACGACACACCCACACCCACGACACACCCACACCCACACCCCTCCCATACACACACCTCCCATACACACCTCCCCATCCCCTCCCTCACACACACACACACACACACACACACACACACACCACCACTGCCACACACACACCCGCACACCCACAGCACCCCATCGCAACGCCCACATCCCTGTCCCTCCCGCGCCACAGCCACACCCACGCCACCATCTTGGCCCTCCCTGCACCGCCACCACCCACATGGAACACACGAGACACACTGCCACGGTCCCACACGCCTGCGCCGGCCCTCTCTTCTGCCCCCTCCCCCCGTTGAGCCTCGGCCTTACCAAGTTACCAGGGGCTTTACCTTAACTAGACGAGTGTATCTTGAGGGACGGAGGTGATCTGCTCCCCGCCACGGCAGGAAATGGAAAGGCAACGCTCGTCTACGAAGGCCACCGCTGCTCCCTTGGCTCCCTCAGACTCCTCGGCGTGTCCTTTTGTCTCATTTTACCAATGTGTCAAGAGGGTGCTCGGGTCATTTTGAAGTATCTCCTCTACGGCTTCATTTGTTCTGTTAAAAAGTGCCCTCAGTGAGCGGGCTTCAAGGAGAGTGTCCCGTCTGCCCCCAGCGGGAGGAGCCACCATTCTCTGCCCCGTTTGCTCCCCGACCTGAAGCAGCGGCCGGAGGTTGGGAGCTCTGAACCCAGGCACAGGGTGGTAAGAGATTCCTGGGATGAACAGGGAAACATCTTCGAACACAGAAGTCCTCCCAAAGATGTATGGCTGTTAATTATTTTGAGGTAAAAGAAAATGATGCATTAAATCGTTAAGTGAATCTAAAACGGAGTGTCTGAGGTGTGAGGCAGGCTCAGGACACGTGGATCAAGGCTTTTCGGACGTGGATCAACTCTCCTGCCCTGGTGTGGCCGGGGCAGCGGGAACGGTACTGCAGCCACACCCGCTCACAAAGTTGAAGTAACAGACTAACCCACTGTCTTGCTGAGGTGTCCGTCCGTCTTCCGCGACTCGTGGCTCCTCAAGAATGGAGTGTCCGGCTGGCCGTGTGGGTTGATGCGGCTGCCGTTCTTCTCCCTCACCATAGATCTGGGCCGCAGGAGTCTCCGTGCCGGGACTCCTCCAACAGAGGTAAATGATGCTGGACAGGGAAGGCACACATTGTACCCAAGACTGTCAGGTGACGCAGAGGTCCTTAGTGTGGCACAGCAGCCCACAGTTATGATGAGTCCCGCTAAAATGAACACTTTAGCCTCTAGAGGGGTTGCACGTGACGTCATCAGCAGCGATCAGCTGATCACTTCTCAGCTGCCCCGCAAAGGCCCGCCATTTTGGGAGACAGACATTTACCGCAAGAGAGCTCCTCAGCTTTTCCCCGCCATGTTACTGTGATGGTGTTTGTGTTAGTGGCCCATCTATTACTGTGTTGGTGTGTGTGTTAGTGTCCATCTGTTACTCTGTGGATGGGTGTGTTAGTGGCCCATCTGTTACTGTGTGGGTGTGGGTGTTAGTGTCCATCTGTTACTGTGTGGGTGGGTGTGTTAGTGGCCCATCTATTACTGTGTGGGTGTGGGTGTTAGTGTCCATCTATTACTGTGTGGGTGGGTGTGTTAGTGTCCATCTATTACTGTGTGGGTGTGGGTGTTAGTGTCCATCTATTACTGTGTGGGTGTGGGTGTTAGTGTCCATCTATTACTGTGTGGGTGTGGGTGTTTGTGTCCATCTATTACTGTGTGGGTGTGGGTGTGTTAGTGTCCATCTATTACTGTGTGGGTGGGTGTGTTAGTGTCCATCTATTACTGTGTG
The DNA here is from genome assembly GCF_024679095.1 of Eriocheir sinensis. NCBI lineage: Eukaryota > Metazoa > Arthropoda > Malacostraca > Decapoda > Varunidae > Eriocheir > Eriocheir sinensis. The sequence continues at coordinate 3,056,668 of NC_066513.1, read as the reverse complement.
GGTGTGGGTGTTAGTGTCCATCTATTACTGTGTGGGTGTGGGTGTTAGTGTCCATCTATTACTGTGTGGGTGGGTGTGTTAGTGTCCATCTATTACTGTGTGGGTGTGGGTGTTAGTGTCCATCTATTACTGTGTGGGTGTGGGTGTGTTAGTGTCCATCTATTACTGTGTGGGTGTGGGTGTTAGTGTCCATCTATTACTGTGTGGGTGTGGGTGTTAGTGTCCATCTATTACTGTGTGGGTGTGGGTGTTAGTGTCCATCTATTACTGTGTGGGTGTGGGTGTTAGTGTCCATCTATTACTGTGTGGGTGTGGGTGTTAGTGTCCATCTATTACTGTGTGGGTGTGGGTGTTAGTGTCCATCTATTACTGTGTGGGTGTGGGTGTTAGTGGCCCATCTATTACTGTGTGGGTGTGGGTGTTAGTGTCCATCTATTACTGTGTGGGTGTGGGTGTTAGTGTCCATCTATTACTGTGTGGGTGTGGGTGTTAGTGTCCATCTATTACTGTGTGGGTGTGGGTGTTAGTGTCCATCTATTACTGTGTGGGTGTGGGTGTTAGTGTCCATCTATTACTGTGTGGGTGTGGGTGTTAGTGTCCATCTATTACTGTGTGGGTGTGGGTGTTAGTGGCCCATCTATTGCTGTGTGGGTGTGGATGTTAGTGGGCCATCTATTACTGTGTGGGTGTGGGTGTTAGTGGGCCATCTATTACTGTGTGGGTGTGGGTGTTAGTGGGCCATCTATTACTGTGTGGGTGTGGGTGTTAGTGGGCCATCTATTACTGTGTGGGTGTGGGTGTTAGTGTCCATCTATTACTGTGTGGGTGTGGGTGTTAGTGGCCCATCTATTACTGTGTGACTGTGGGTGTTAGTGTCCATCTATTACTGTGTGGGTGTGGGTGTTAGTGTCCATCTATTACTGTGTGGGTGTGGGTGTTAGTGGCCATCTATTACTGTGTGGGTGTGGGTGTTAGTGTCCATCTATTACTGTGTGGGTGTGGGTGTTAGTGGGCCATCTATTACTGTTACTGATAGGTGCTACACTGCCACTCGCGGTAGGTAGACAGGGGCTGCCAAGTATAGGTCAGTGGGCTTTTTGCGAACCCCTTACGTTCTTATGCTCTTACTAAACACCGCCCGGGGATGCCCGGGGTTAAATTAGTCATATATTCATTGTTCTTATCATAAAATATATCTTGAAGTTTGATAATGAATGTAGATACTGTATGTCCATCATCATTTGGCAGCCTCATGGATAGTTATATAACGAAGCCTAGCCTCACTGTCCAGATTTTTTGCATATTCACTTAGATTGTGTCATGAAGACGGGAGGCACGGGCCAGCCATCATCAGGGGGCAGGGGCTCAGCTGATCGCTCTTGCCTCCCAAAATGGCTGACAGTTGTTTTTCCTAAAACAAAAGCGAAGCGGTGTGACGTCAGTGCAACCCCTCTATAAGAGGGAATGAGGTGGAGAAAAGAGGACGGGGCAGTGAAGTCACGCTACCTGAGAAAACGTGTTTCTGAAAGTACTGATGAGATTGCTTGGAATAGAGGGAATGGCGAGAAAATATCGGAATCTGTCAGGTGAGCACAGGTACAGGAAGCCTAAAGCCCAGTGGTGACGCCTTGTGCCGAGCAGTGTTGGGGCTCGGCAGCACCAAGACGGGCAGCGTCATGGCCTGGCGCAGCGGTCACCATGACGGGCAGCGTCATGGCCTGGCGCAGCGGTCACCATGACGGGCAGCGTTATGGCCTGGCGCAGCGGTCACCATGACGGGCAGCGTCATGGCCTGGCGCAGCGGTCACCATGACGGGCAGCGTCATGGCCTGGTGCAGCGGTCACCATGACGGGCAGCGTCATGGCCTGGTGCAGCGGTCACCATGACGGGCAGCGTCATGGCCTGGCGCAGCGGTCACCATGACGGGCAGCGTCATGGCCTGGCGCAGCGGTCACCATGACGGGCAGCGTCATGGCCTGGCGCAGCGGTCACCATGACGGGCAGCGTCATGGCCTGGCGCAGCGGTCACCATGACGGGCAGCGTCATGGCCTGGCGCAGCGGTCACCATGATGGGCAGCGTCATGGCCTGGCGCAGCGGTCACCATGACGGCCAGCGTCATGGCCTGGCGCAGCGGTCACCATGACGGGCAGCGTCATGGCCTGGTGAAACGGTCACCATGACGGGCAGCGTCATGGCCTGGTGAAACGGTCACCATGACGGGCAGCGTCATGGCCTGGTGAAACGGTCACCATGACGGGCAGCGTCATGGCCTGGTGAAACGGTCACCATGACGGGCAGCGTCATGGCCTGGTGAAACGGTCACCATGACGGGCAGCGTCATGGCCTGGCGCAGCGGTCACCATGACGGGCAGCGTCATGGCCTGGTGAAACGGTCACCATGACGGGCAGCGTCATGGCCTGGTGAAACGGTCACCATGACGGGCGGCGTCATGGCTGAGGTGCGTCAAAGGTCCCGTCCCATCACGTCCTTCGCCCTGCAGAGTGTCGCAAAGGGAAGCCTCGCGTGTTGCATCACAAACTCTTGATCACCACACGGATGCTGTAGTGTGGAGTCGTATTTTTCTTTTCGTTACTATCCATTATTCTCCAAAAGTTTGAGTCCTGGGTCTGATGTATGTGCGCCATTAGACACAGCAGATGGAACACGGTGAGTTCTTTTGTGGCCGAGCGAGCCAGAGTCACATTTATAGTCTGTTCGGAGCATGAAGTCGGTTCAAGGTGTGGCAGATTCCAGAATTCCCATGAGTGCAGCGCTGCCAGTTCGACCGCCAATTATCAGATTAGCACTCTCTCCCGGCCTACCCACCCACAACCCACCTGTTTATCTCTCTCTCTCTCCCTCTCTCTCCCTCTCGACCCGGGGGAGGGACCTAGGGGGACACACCGACCACCACTACCACCACCACAACGTGGCAACATGGGAAAAAATTGCTGCCACATGTCATAGAATTTATGCAAATCCTTGTTATAATCCTAAACATTGACACTCATTGTACTATGTAGCTTCCTTTACTATATACAGAATATATAAAATATGGATGGGAAATAAGAGAGAGACGCATGTACGAAGGCTGATTTGGCAGCATGGGTAGAGGTAAACGACGATACCAGCTCCACCCTGAACCGACTTCATGCTCTGAACAGACTATAGCACCGTTCAAGAGTTACTGGCGGAGAAATAAACAACTGATGCGAGCTTTGTCTCAATGGCCAGCCTTTTTCTGCTCAAAATCGCATTCGTTTGCATTTTTAAGATTTGAGACAACACATCCAGGGCATGAACACCGGGCGTGACGCGTATACAATCCAGCCTTCACACGTCATCACAGAAAGCCTCAAAGAAACATAAAAAAGACGCATTCAAAGCAGTAAAATCCTTTGCCTGTCCTCTCCGTGTCAGTATCCCGGGAGTCTCCGGTGAATGGGGACTCGCCCGCTCGTGAGTGACCAACGCTGTGTTCGAGTCTTCCGGGAATAAAGGGGCGGTGATGGTGACACGAGCTACGGTGTGTGGGTGTGGGTGGGTGTGCGTGCGAGGGCCGTCATGGGATTGTATTTTTTTTCCTACATGTGTTGAAACCGAAGACTTGTTGAATTAACGGGTGGGGAGGAATGAGTGATGTAAAGGGGGGGGGGGGGGCAGCAGGGATGAGGGTGGGGGGAGATGGGGGGGGGGGGGCAGCAGGGATGAGGGTGGTGTGAGATGGGGGGGAAGGGCAGCAGGGATGAGGGTGGTGTGAGATGAGGGGGGAGGGCAGCAGGGATGAGGGTGGTGTGAGATGGGGGGGGGGGGGGGGGGGGCAGCCGGATGAGGGGGGCATTATGGACGGGTGAATTGGAAAAAGTGAGAACGAATAGAAAAAAAGCTCCCGATGCGAACCTGGAAAAGAGGTTAATTAGGGGTATTAGGTCAGGTCACTGGGCGCCTGGGGGAGAACGTTCTGGCTGAGTTTGGCGTGTGTGCCGAGGAGTGGGAGGGCCGTGCATGCTGTGGGCCCGAGGTGATGCTGTAGCGCCTGGTTCGTGTGTTGTAACGTCTGCGTGGAATTTGTTATTAGGCTAAGTTGGTCTGCCTGCGGGGCTGGGCCCGTGTGGTTATGGGGTCTGAGTGGCTTCATGTGTAAGACTTAGTGTGCGGAGGCCTGAAGCGTTTGACTCATAGATTGTTTCTTTCCCAGCGATGTGGACGCGGACTCCAGCCTCATCCCGGATAACTCCGGCAGTTCATCCAACTCAAGTCTTTCACCGAGGTGAGTGCCGGGGCCTTGTGGCCATTCCCTTACACACAGACAGTGTTCTTAACCTTGCACACAGGTGGACAGAGGCCACCGTGAGCAGGTAGATCCTTGCACAGAGATTAATAGGAAGGAAGTGTTCCTTTTATCACACAAAAATAGACAAGGTTTCACTCCTTGTCCACAGGTAGTTAAGTACAAGGTCCATAATCCTTGCGTTGGTGTTCCTCTGCCCACCGCGGGCGTGTCCACGTGTTCAGTGTTGCCGCTCGTGGCTGTAGTTAGATGTCGCTGTTGGTTGGTGATCATGTTTGTAGAGTTGTTGAAAATGTCATTGATAAGGATGAGTAAACACACGAGTTGAAGGATTGAATTCAGATAATTATAAGTAACAGTTTACTATATATTCATTTAGCACTCAGTCTCTTTAATGAAAGCGTTGCCAGAAATATGTGGCATTATTTTACTGACAAATAATTTCAAACCAAATTGTCTAGTCATTAGGACAATTTCTAGCTCAGAGAGAGAGAGAGAGAGAGAGAGAGAGAGAGAGAGAGAGAGAGAGAGGGGGGGGGGGTGATCCGGCCCTTAGGTCACGTTGTAGTCCCTTGGTGTATTTGGTCAGTGCCGCTGTCCCGGAGTTCGGTTTATGGGGTCAGCACAGGTCCCAGTGTTGAGGGTGTGTGGTCAGCTCTTGGTCCAGGGCTCAGTTTGGGCGCCAGACATGGCTGAGTGGTCAGCGTGGGCTAGGGGTCAGCTGGGACCCGCAGGTCGGGTGTGTCATGGGGTCCAGGGTGCCGAAGTTAGGCAGTGGCGGAGCGAGGTGTCCGCAGTGTTGCCAGGTCCTTGGTCATCCGCGTTGGCAACACCTCGTCCGTGCGGTCCTCTCCGTTAATCAACAAAAATCACTAAAATCTCTAATGAGAATCCTTCAATATTGACAGCATTGTTAACACTAGAGCGAGGCTTCACCTCAGACCTCGCGGCGCCGCAGCGGGCAGCGGCCGCGCGTGTCGCCGGGGAGGAAGGAAGCCACCCCACCTGAGGGTGGCGAGGTGACGGAGGGCCGCTTCCTCGGCGGGGCGGGCCGGGGGCGGGTCACCTCGGAGGGGGAGCGGGTTCAGCGGGAGGGAGTATTGATCACCACTGATAATGAAGGCTCGCAGTCACCGGGCGAAATGCCTCCCCTGCCCCTCCTTCCCCCCTGCCCTGGCTAGCCCCGAGGCCTACGCCGCCACTGTATGGGTGTGTCAAGCGACCCGCACTCACGTTATGGGGACACTGGAGGACAAAGATGATCATAATAATGATAATATAAGAAAATATTTATATAATGGTTATTACGTATTTTAATGATGGATGACAATAATATTGTCACATTAAGGTCTTGGAAATTATCAGCCACATCCCCTGAGGTGCGTCTTGTAAGCCTCGCTCCCTTCTGCGTCCATACAGCACGAGAGGGAAAGGTTTGGGGCTCGGGTTGTTTCGCTCGCCGAAAAACTCATCAATTCCGAACCATCTTTTCCCTGTCTGGGCCCCGCACGCTTGGGCAGAGGCTGTGGCCGGGCGGACGGTGTGGCCTTGAGGAGGGAGCTAATGGTGTGTGAATGCTTCTGTTGCTTATTTCACTTCACAGTCTTTCCTCCTCTCAACGAAACAGCTTGCTTGTTCCTCGAATACCAGCCCCCCTTCTCTCAAACCAGCGTTGAGCATCAGCCTTACTATTAATAATCAGTGGGATTTGCAGAGATATCTCATCCGGAAGCCTAGGGTGGAGCTATTTGCCCGCCGAGCCGTCCCTCCCGCGCAGTGAATGTCTTGCGTTGCCTCCAGTCTGTTGCTCATGAGTCTATCCTGTTTGTTGCCCTGATAAGAAAACGCTGTACATCACTTCCGGAAATTTCTTACACCACTTCCGGTTCAGGCCCTTCGAAAGGATATGGGAGACCCGACCCCTCTTGTGGGCGTGGGCTCTTGCGTTGACATGGAGCCCGGTCGCTGACTGGCGATCTTGCTGAGCCAAACCATCAGCACAGACCAAGACTACCGAACAGTCCTTGGGTGGTGAAACTCTGGAAGCAGCCTTCAAACACTGAACGGTCCCGGCTGTTGAAACGCTTGAATACCCCTTGTAGTCGTAAGAGCCATACGTGCCTTTTCTGACAATTTAACAAATATGAATATGAATCGAGTAGCGCACCAGCCAGCACAAACATGATGAAGTGGAATAATCAAAGACAGTGATCACCGGACTAAGTTATTTTTTTTTATATATAGCAATTTGTTACTTTTGCGATAAACCAAAAAAAAAAAAAAGGGTGAGCGGTGTTTTCTGCAAGCGTGACCAGAATAAAGCCCCGGGTGGCCTCCAGTGTGTCTTGGCGAGGCTGGAAAAGAGTGCATGAATGAATCTCTTGTTGGAAGGTTAGGTCGATGGCAGTGTGAATGGGGCGATGTGAGAGAGGCTGAATGGACTTGAGGGGTTTTGGGCAGGGAGTTGAAGGGTTTGGGCAGGGAGTGGAAGGGTTAGATCACTTTTGGGTTCGTTGAGGCATTGGTAGGAGGGCTGGATCACCTGTTGTGTCGCCGAAGCAGTGTTAAGGAAGACTGACTGAACTGTTGTGTTGTTGGGGTAATACAAATAGCCGATTAGTGACTCCCTGTTAGATCACTTTTGGGTTTGTTAAGGCATTTTTAGGAGGGCTGGATCACCTATTGTGTTAAGGAAGACTGACTGAACTCTTGTGTTGCTGGGATAATACAAATAGCCAGTGAGTGACTCCTGTTGGATCACTTTTGGGTTTGTTATGGCATTGGTAGGAGGGCTGGATCACCTGTTGTGTTAAGGAAGACTGACTGCACTGTTGTGTTGCTGAAGTAATACAAATAGCCGATTAGTGACTCCCTCCCTTCCCCCAGCCTGGAGAGCCCCAGCCACTCCTTGGAGCACGTGTCCCGCGACGCGCCCCTCCCTGCGCCGGTCCTCTTGAACGATTCAGACATCGAGTCGGAGGCGGACCTTCCCAACTGGCAGAAACTGGTGCCCATCGAAGAGATCAAGAAGCTCAAGCCCAAGGACCGCAAGAGGCAAGACACTATCAATGGTGAGTCACGCTGAACCTTACTCATTAAGAAAAAAAATAGTAAAAAAAAAAGAAGAAGTAAAAGTTTAATGTCTCATGCTAAACCTTACTCATTAAGAAAAAAATTGTAAAAAAAAAAGAAGAAAAAGTTTGTCTCACACTAAACCTTACTCATTAAGAAAAAAATTTGTAAAAAAAAAGAAGAAGAAAAAGTTTGATGTCTCACGCTGAACCTTACTCATTAAGAAAAAAAATTGTAAAAAAAAAGAAGAAGAAAAAGCTTAATGTCTCATGCTAAACCTTACTCATTAAGAAAAAAAATAGTAAAAAAAAAGAAAAAGTTTAATGTCTCATGCTAAACCTTACTCATTAAGAAAAAAAATTGTAAAAAAAAGAAGAAGAAGAAGAAAAAGCTTAATGTCTCACGCTAAACCTTACTCATTAAGAAAAAAAATTGTAAAAAAAAAGAAAAGAAAAAGTTTAATGTCTCGGTCACTTTATTCAAGCATTGCCTTTTTCAGTCTTATTTTCAATCATATATTTTTTGCAGTAAAGGATGCAGCTCAAGGACAAAAATTAATGGGAAAAAAGCCACTTATCACTTCTCCCACAAAAGAAATATAGACGAGTGGCCAAGAGAGTTGTCAATTTCGGGTGGAGAGTTGTCTTGATACTTTACAAACCACTCCTTGGACTCAATTTATTAGTAGAAGATTTGTTTGGGAAAATTATGATCCTGTCTGGCTTTAGTGAGGACAAGATTATCACTGGCTGGTTTATTTTTTTCAGTCAGGTGCCTTTTGCTTCAGTTGAATACCTTTGTTGAACCACTCACATTTTTTTCTTATTTTGACAACCTTATCTCTGGACTTCTTTTGCAACATGGGTATGATGTTGGCCTCATACTTACCTCATACCTAAATACTTACATTATACCTAAATACATATACCGTACAGAGAGAGAGAGAGAGTGAGAGCACAACCAACCACATCTTAAACACACACACACACATACACACACACCACACACACAACACACATCATCTGTGTACTATCTCGCCCTGACCTCAATCTCCCTCCGCAGAGCTGTTCCACACGGAGAGAACACATGTACGGGTCTTAAAGGTCTTAAAACACCTCTTCCAAGTGCCGATGTCAGAAGCAGGACTCCTCTCTAAACAAAACCTGGACCTGCTCTTCCCCAACCTGGATGAGATGCTGGAGATCCATGTCACCTTCAACCAGGCCATGAAGAAGCGGAGACTGGAGGAGCCCATCGTGTCCAGAGTGGGCGACGTCCTAATCAACATGGTTAGTGTCTTGTGGAAATATATTCAGTAAAAGTCCTTTAACCCGTCCACTGCGATTGGCAGGGATTTGGCTTTCACTGGTCGCCTGGTAATATATAGTCCCATGTCTTTCTCTGCCTCTGTGGTGGATAGTGGAGTGTTTCCCATGTAGTATTGGTGTGCTGGATATCCCCTCCCAAGGTGCAGGACTTTACATTTTTCTTCATTGAATTGTAGCAGCCACTTTTTGCACCTTTCCTGTAGCTTGCTGATGTCTTCTTGTAGGAAATCCACAGTCAAGGGGTTAATCCAGAATGCAGGGAGTCACGGACCTCCCAGATGAGCAGATTTTCCGGATTACCAGGAGGGGACGTTAAAATTTTCAATACGCACTGGTCCCAGACGTTTACCATACCCAACCGACAGTCACCAATATACAGACTTTTACCACACTTTATATGGCACATTTTAGCATCACATGTTAAACAAAGCAGGCATCATCGGCAACTCAAGGGGCTTAAACAGATCATACAGTGCGAATTATTCACTAATGAATGCTTCTTTCTATAAAAATCAGGTCGTAAAAATATGAAATTGGTAATAGAAATGACCACAACTACATAGGGTTTGAGGCACCCACATGGAGACCTTGCCAGAGGTTAACCCGGGCCTGGCTACACAAGCTCGTGTCTCGCCTGCACCACCCTGGCAGTCCCCAAGAGAAGGGAGTGTGTGTGTGTGTGTCCAGGGCAGGTGTGCTCACTGCTCGCATGCTCCCAGCGCATTCCCATCCCAACCTGTCCTCAGAGTTTGGCACATCCAATGAAGAAAAAGAATATCGAGAATGAGGAAAAGAAGGATGCAACTTGGGTTGGTGAAGTGCTCTTCATTTCTCATCCAGAAACAGCGACTACTCTGTGAAGCTGAATCGAGGCCTGTTACCAGCTTACTTCATGAACACCATCTCCGGTTATATGGGCACGTGGCACACCACCCAGTCCTGCTCACAGGGCTTTTTGTGTGCAAGACAATCCTGAATGGAGGAGACCAAGGGGATGCCCATGTAACTCGTGGCCGGGGCAAGCCAGCCAACCCTGCCAGGAAGGCATTGGGGTGGATATGGCAGCAGTGTGGGAGCCTGCTTGGGAAAACCATCAGGGGTGGAGGCAGTGAGTGAGTGAAGCAATGCTCCCCTGGGTGTATGCACCCCATTAGTTAGTCATAACTGCATTGGGTACATCCAAAACTTGCCTTTACAAGCAGCCACTCAGCCGATGCACGTAAGCAAGCAGTTGATGTGTTGGCGTGGGCGAGGCAGCGTTCCCCATTTTCTTCTGGCCAATGGTCATTGTGTTATGTCTCCTCTCCTTCCCTGTAGAAGGTGGTGTAATAGTTGCCATTATGGTGGAAGGAGATAAAACCAAGTGAATTCAGGAGACGGCAGTGTGATGGACAGCCAGCCGGGTAAACTCACCGTGGGCTGGCTGGGTCTCAGGAGTGTCGCCGTGGCTGCAGGGTTTGGCAGTCCAATATTTTTCAATATTACCTACGACTTTTTTTGTTATTACCCAAAAAAGTAAAATTGACCACCAATGGAACATTCCAAACCATCAGGACTGGCAAAGTATTGGCCGGCGGGTCTCCAGACTTTCCTGTACTTTTAAGATTTGTCAGTTTGAGGTACTTATCTACCTTCTCTGAGGCATTTCTGTTAGCTTCAAGTTTTCCCGCCTGCAAGTCAGTGTTTTAAGAAAGTGTAAATGGATGTCATCGGCTTTTGTGTGTAGTGGGCAAGAAAACTCAGTTGGGTTTATTAAGCAATATAAAAAAAAGCTCTCAGTTGGTGTGTGTGTAATGTAGTTTGGTTTGTTGTAAAATTTAATGAAAATGTTCCATGATCTTTTGAGATGAATAGTTTATTGTTGTTAACCCTCAGACGGCAGCAGTATTTGAAGAGTGGCTCCCCCAAAATGAATGGTCTTTATATACAGTCACTGCTGACCTCAGGGCCGTAGCACAAATATAGTTATGCCACATAATGGATGCTTTAACTATCGTCTATATATAGATTCTACCGCAATCTGAAAGTGTTGTTATATTGCGGATGAGGAAAAGAAAGATACAGCTTGGGGTGGTTAACCCAAGAATGTCGGCAGACCCTTTTCTGGGCTTTAACGAGTCGTGGCTGTGGTACGGTGGACCCTAAAATGGGCTCGCCATAAAACACCTGATTCGAGCTGATTGTAGGCAGTGATGGCATAGCGCAACCCACCATGAATGCCCTGGGTCATTGTGGTGGGTGAACGATCTTGAGGTGGGCTTTTTTGTCATAGGTGGTGCTGTAAGGTCATGGCATACTGAATTAGTTATCCATACAGTAATCTCTTGTCAAATTCTCTATAGTAGACAACAAGCAACTCTCAGCTAGATGCCACGCATCACGAGACTGTTTATTTTGTGACAAACACCACCCATAAACAATGGAGTTTGAGTAAAAGTAAATATTTTTAACAGCTTTATGGCTATGAGAGGAGTACTCTGATGTACGTTCCATGCTCTTTTCTTAGTCTCAAAATGCAGTGTAATTTTGTCGTTTCTTAGCCACTTCTCGGCTTTCCCATAGCCGAAGCCCACGGGTTAAGTGCTCTGCGTTACTCATCCAGAAACAGCAACTATTCGGTGAAGCTGAATCGAGGTCTGTTACTAGCTTACTTCTGCCATACAAAACTGACTGACTGAATTTTGGACTGTCTATATAGACTTCCACTGCCGTCTAAGAGTTAAGCCAGTAATTATTTAGCCAAGCAGTCTTAGTGTGCACCTTTGTTTGTACTGAGAGACTGTGTTTTGCCCTGAAGGATAAGGTTTGACCCTGTTGTTTGCCTTACAGTTTGATGGTGAGCAGGGTGACTACTTCCAACAACAAGCTGCAGAGTTTGTGCGGTCACAGTTCACAGCCCTGGAGAACCTCAAGCAGCAGCAGAAGAGAGACCAGAGATTATCAAACTTCCTTCAGGAGCAAGAGAACAACCCAGCGTGTCGGAGGCTCCAGCTCAAGGACATGCTGCCGGCAGGCTTCCAGAGATTATCAAAGGTGAGTAAACTGCCTGCTCAGCACATTGAGATAAGTAAAACTCCACCTACAAAAATTAAGGCAATTTCTAAAGCCTTTTGGTCCACTTTTTTTCTCATTGTTGAGTCGCAGCAGTCTTCCCATCTCACTCCCATTTAATGCCTTCATATCCTTGGTGACACTGAGGAGCCTTTTTTCAGTGTATGGAATGACAATGGGAAATAGAGAAGACAAGAAATGTTTGGTGTGGGAGGGAGAAGCGAGAGTGTATTTACCTAGTTGTGATTTTACAGGGTCTGAACTATGCTCGTGTGGTCCCGTCTCCATATCTGTACTTGTCCAGTTTTCCTTAGAGTTGTGCACACTCTTTGCCGATACTATATCCTCACTTAGTCTTCCAAACCTCTATGTTTCTTTGCAGGAAGCTATATTTCTTTATGTCTCTCAAGCATCTTCCTTTTCTCAATTTTTTTCTGCGTCCTCGTGTGTTGCTGGTGTTTCTTACTTCTCATTATCTACTTCTTCCATTTTATTCCATAATTTATAAATTAGTATTAGGTCTCCCCTTTCTCTTCTTTGTTCCAATGTTGGCTGGTTCATTTCCTTTAACCCCTAAAGGTCGGCGAGTTTGAGCTTGTACGAGTTTTCCCCCCCACCCGCCCGCTACACTAGAGTACGGCTGGGTGAGTGGAAATTGCCGATTTTCACTCTATTTCCCACTGCGCTCACTCTTAGCCTATATACTGTACTGACTTACCAATACATCATTAGTTACCTTCAAGTCTTCCTCTTTCAAATGAGACCAACTAGAAGTCTCTGCGCTGCGTGTGTGCTGAGATATGACGAGTATACTACTTTCCTTTAGGGGTTAAAGGAAATGAACCAGCCAACATTGGAACAAAGAAGAGAAAGGGGAGACCTAATACTAATTTATAAATTATGGAATAAAATGGAAGTAGATAATGAGGAGTTCGTGCAGTGTGGCTGTGGCAACAGGCTGGTGCAGGGTGAGTGCTAATACCACCCGCCACACCAAAGTCTCTCAACGTCTTCTCACTCCGCCCAAACATGACGTTTCGTGGTGAGAGAGAAGAGAGAGGGAGAAAGAGCATTGAGTTTGTCGGGCTGAGGGAAGCTCAGCGATGCAAACGCACAGGAACTAAAAAAATTACTCTTAACTCATTATCACAAGCAAGCAGAAACTGACTACCAAGTGGGTTGAGGACCCATTCATACGCACTAATAAACAGTGTAGCATATCCAGCGAAATGTTGCTGAATTGGGCTACAAATATATATTGACGATATACCACGTCAGCCGACCTTCTAGCCCAGATGGTATACCACGTCAACCGACCTCAACGGGTTGACGGTATACCACATCAGCCAACCTTTAGGGGTTAACCTTTCATCATATGACAGTCCCTCCAGCTCTAGAACCATCTTTGTTGCCATCCTTTGTATTCTTTTTATTTTTTTGTGTGTTTTTTCTTATGGGGAGACCACACAGTTTCCGCATATTCCATCTTTGGTCTAATCATAGTGGTAATCATCTTTTTCATCATATCCTTATCCATGTAGTGGAATGCCATTCCTATATTTCTTACTATTCTATACGTATCTCTGAATATCCTATTTACATGACTCTCTGGCTGTTGATTATCTTGTATTGTCACTCCCAGATCTCTCTCTTCTTGAACTTTTAATATTTCTCCATCTCCCATTCTATATGTCCACTGTGGTTTCCCTTCACTCTTTCCCATTTCCATTACATGACATTTCTTCACATTGAACTCCATCTCCCATTTCACATTCCATCCCCAAATCTTATTTAGGTCTTTTTGCAGAATTTCACAGTCTTTACTATTTCTTATGTGTCTCAGCAATTTCACATCGTCTGCAGACAAACTCGTATAACTATTTTCTTTCTCTGGGATATCATTTATATATACTAGGAAAAGTATTGGTGCCAGTACCGATCCTTGAGGCACCCCGCTATCTACATTTCTCCATTCCGATTCATGTCCTTTACCACTGTTCTCATCTCTCTTCCCTTTAAGTAATTTTCCATCCAGTCTTTCATTATCCCTTTCAGTCCTCCTCTATTTTCCAGCTTCCATACTAGTCTTTTATGTGGAACTTTGTCAAAAGCCTTCTTCAAGTCCAAATACACACAATCTACCCATCCATCCCTCTCCTGTGTTATGTCCATCACTCTAGAGTAAAACCTTAATAAGTTTGTTATACATGAACGCCCTTATCTAAAGCCATACTGTTTTTCTGTAATTATATTGTGTTTTAGAAATATTGTTCATAGCTTCTTTATCACCTTTTCACATATTTTGCAAACTATACTGGTCAATGATACTGGTCTATAGTTCAGAGGTTCTTCCTTTTTCCCACTTTTATATACAGGGACCACCTCAGCCCTCCACCACTCCTTTGGTACTCTACCAGTTGATATTGAGCACTTTATGATATCATATACCGGTCCGATTAAATGATTTCTGCATTCCTTCAAAAGAAGACCTGAAACTCCATCCAGTCCTATTGCTTTCCTCTCTTCCAGCTCCTCCATTATTTTATATATCTCTTCTTTAGTTACTATTACTTCCTCCATTTGGACATTTAAATTGTGATTCTTTTGTAAAAAAGTTCCTGGAACCTCTTGTTTAGCAGCTCAGTCATGTCTTTAGGATCTTCAATTATCTTATTTCCATCTTTCAGTTTTTTTTTTTATTTTTTTTTTTTTTTTTTTTCCCCACCTGCACATCTTGCATTAAACCAATCTTGCTTTCCTCTTTCCATTGGTTTATATAATGGGACATAGTTTTTAACTCCTGTCTCATAGGCCTCTGAAAAAATCATACTTTTCCTGTACCTCATTTGTTCTTTTTAACTTTTCCCAGTCCAGTTTTTCATAATATTTCTTGAGATTTTCTATGTCCACTTCCCTGTAGTTTCTCCTTTTTTCTTTGTATGATTTGTCTTCCTCAGTAACTTCCTCATTGGTTTCCCACTCTATTATTACATGATCACTTTTTCCTGTGGGACACACATAATCTTAACTCATTTAACAGGTGCACTCCCTTCGTCAGTACCAGGTCCAGTCGTGCTGGTTTGTCATCACTCCTATATCTTGTATTTTCAGTCACCTGCTGCATCTTTAAGTTTTCCATAGTCAGTTTTAGAAATCTTTCCCCCCATGCCATCTCACTACAACTGTTGCTTATTAATAGTCTGGGACAGGAAAGCAGCCCAGACTTGCCAGTACACAAGTCCAGATACTTAGCAAGATGACTCACAGAGCTATAGATTAAAAGGAGAACAACTGTCAAGATTTGCCAAAGTACTTAGTTTCTGTTGGGAGTATATAGAATGGCATGAAAGAGTGGTGCTCAAGATTTACACACACTCAAAAAACTATCGTTACAGTGGGGTCCGACGAATTTCACACTGAGCAACCTGGTAATCTCAGCAGGGTTGGTAAGAGTGTGATCCCCCCCACCACCTCAGCTCTCCTGGGGGGAGCAGGACAGGACCCCTGTAAGGGAGGGATAGAGAGGAAGGGAGACACTGAGATACCAGATATCACCATAATATCAACAGAGTGATTTGAGTGCCACTTGTTTAAGCTTTAGATTCACAAATTACTAAACAGTAATGCTCATATGATATATGTAACAGCGGTGGGTAGAAGTATTCTCCCATGTCAAAGACAAAAACAATCATCAGTGCATGTCAGATACAGTTCAGTTCATAATGTGTCATCCTGGAACTAATGCTTCCACTGAATGTGTCTTGTGGGCATCTGAAAAAAACACAACTTCAAATTGCAATGCTAAAAGCATTGCTGGTAAGAAAGATAAAGTTTAAACAGAGTTGCATGGACCTCTACAGATTGTTTCAGTCTACTCCTGGGCTACCCTTCTCTCTTTTGCTGCCTCATTGCCTAATAAAAAATTAGAACTTTGCGCGCTTTTTAAGTCGATGAATAAGGAATTTGGCGCAGCCGTTTTGAATTGCCGAAATTAGCCGTCTCTGGAGAAGAGTAATTTATTGAATAGCTTGCATGCAGGAGTTAATTTGTCTAACATGTTGGTATAATGACTCGCCAATAATTATTAGAGAATTAATCTTATTGGGTGCAATCCATGATTGTTTCGAGACAAGCGAATACTTTGACTCGAGTAGTGCATGCTATACTAGTGAAAAAAATGCCAAAGTTATCTTACCATTTGGGTGATAAGTCAAGTTTATAATCCACTATAAATCTATCATAAGGGTTAGCTAAGTTTTACGTAACCTCGTAGGCTCAGTGGAGCCGTATGTGACAATCAGTCAGTGGGATTCACTCTGATATCTGAATCCTGAGTGACTCATCACCACAAGGTGTTTATCATATTGTCTCCTAAATGGACAAAATTTTAACTCTCCACATGTATGTGAGGTGTTAAAGCATAATTTCATCACCCCAAACACTACAATATTATAGCTACATAGAACACAGATCAATTCACTTTGACTGAGACTCCACCTGTGTGTTTCATGAAGCGTACTGTGCCAGCTCAAATTCTACTGCTTCATTTGCGAGTCTCGCTCACTTGGTTCAGGCAAGTGAACCCACACCCAACACACGCAGTGACACCAACATGAGTAGCCTGTTCTCAATGGCTTCGTCCTTGGTGTTACTTTGTATTGCGCTGAATGTGTAACGATAGTTTTTTGAGTGTGTGTACACCAGAATTGCCTAAGACCACAGCATTCATCCCATTGTGAAAGCAAAACGTCCTCAGCCACCCTTCATGAATATTTTAGCCACGATGAACCAACAGACCTGACCAGTTGGACCTGCCCTCACCCAGCATCGTGGTGGCAGCCAAGTTCCATTCTAACACTGACCAACATACCACTTGCACATTACCTTCAAGCTGGATGATATTTGTACCATCATATTTTACTGGTTTATGCATCACTTGAACATTCCATATTTCATTACATCTTTACTATTATTATTATTATTATTATTATTATTATTATTATTATTATTATTATTATTATTATTATTATTACTCTTATCATTACTGTTCTATACTAAGCTTCACTGCATAAGTCAGCAATATGAGAAAAGTGAACTCATCCTCCTGTGACTTGTTTCCTGCTCGTGTCCATCTTAAGATTTAAATAAAAGAATGAATTCCACCGCTCTGTGATATCAAACAAAGGTAAATTTCACCCATTGTGCAGTGGCATGGGAGGATTTGCTGGCAACCTCTTCCATTATTATTATTGAACTATTAGCCACAAAATGAGAGGTTGTGCAATGGCTTGTGATATCTTTGGTGTCCTGTTTATTTGAGGGAATATTTTATTGTGAGAGTCGCTCCTGCTGTCCCTGCGCTCTAAAGTAATGTCTTCTTCCCACAGTACCCGCTGCTCATCGAGTCCCTGCTGAGCTACACAGACAGCACTGCCCAGCCTGAGGAGTATGAGCAGCTCTCCCGGGCTCTGGAACGCTCCAAGGAGATCCTGGCATATGTCAACCAGGCGGTGCAGGAAGCCGAGAACAGCCAACGACTGCACGAGCTGCAGCGCAAGTTGGACCAGTCGTCTCTTGCCAAGAACAAGCACGGCCAGTCGGAGGAGCTGAAAGGGGTAGGTTGAGGCTTGGGCTTCACTAGGAGGAAATTAAGTGAAATTGTGCCACATCTTGTATAGTGTTTACCCAGGAGTTATACAGGTTCCCCTTTACTTATGACAGTACATAAACCCGTCCGCTGCAATTGTCAGAGATTTGGCTTTAATTGGTAGCCTGGAAACATATACTCCCAGGTCTTTCTCTGCCTCTGTGGTGGATAGTGGAGTGTTTCCCTTGTGGTATTGGTATGCTGGATATCCCCTCCCAAGGTGCATGACTACATTTTTCCTCACTGAATTGTAGCAGCCACTTTTTGTTCACTCCTGTAGCTTGGTGATGTCTTCTTGTAGGAAATCCGCAGTCAAGGGGTTAAGTGAAATTGTGCCACGTACTGTAGTGTGTTTACCCAGGAGTTATACAGCTTCCCCATTACTTATGACAGTAGATTAACATAAAGTAACTTCATCTGAGCATCAAACCGTATGCTTCACCTTAAAGCTACATTGATTGGCTAATGACTTTTGCTTTATAACTGAATTGTTGTGGTCACATCTGTATTGTTGGCTCCAGGCTTGTTGCAGGTTATTATCTACTGTGATAAACATTGTCTGAAAGAGGCCTGTGCTCTGATGAACATGCCTGTTGTCTTGACTGTATTGCAGCCGTCCCTGGAATACATCCTTGACAACTGTCCTTGCTGCTTGATAGTGTTCTTATGCACACACTATTCTTCAGGAGACAGCTCAACACTCACAGCTTGCTACATTTTCATCTTTACATCATTTTCTTGTCATACACTGTCAGACCACAACTTGCTTCAGGGCTAGGCAATGAAACACATTCAACCAAAAACTGCATAATGTCAAATATACTGAAGTAATTCCTGTGTAGAAGGACAAAGATCCAGATTTTCAAGTCCCTTGTGCTCCCTGTCTTACTCTGTGGCTGTGAGACTTGGACACTAAATACAAATGGTAATGGAAAAGGAAATGGTAAAAAATGTCTATACAGAATCATGGGATATCGCTGGAATTACTTTGCTTCAAACTGGTGACTACTCTGTGAGACTGGTTTGACATATATTACCTGCATAGTCCGTCAACACCAACTCTGGCTATACGTGCATGTGGCACGCTGCCCAGAAGCCAACCCTGCTCATGAGATAACCCTGAGTGGAGGAGGCCAAGGGGATGCCCACAGAGTTCATGGCTTGAGCAAGTCAATAGATCCTGCCAGCAGGTACTCAGGATGGGAAGGGGGCCTGCATGGAGACTTGCCCACCAGGATCCCTGGGCTTGGCATCGTAGGGCAGGTTAGGCAACGTGCCACCTGGCGTATACCCCCATTGATTAAGTAATGTGTAGAAGTGCTGAACAGCAGTTTTAGGAAGATAGAGCCATGTAGAGAGAGTAGTTTCTGAGGTGATAAAAGCACAAGAAAATTAAGCACAAAAACACCAAGCATCAAGGAGGTGGCGTTGGAAAGGCAAACCACTCCGACAGTCACTGAGTCCAGGCTGCCTGGTTACTTTGTTTTCACGACATCTATTCAATTTTCACTCATTTGTAATAATTTTACTTAATATTAATTTTCTGTGCTACTCTACATGTCATTTTTATTGATGATCTACTTAATTTACAAGTTTCCTTTGGCACTGTCATAAGTAACTGCAACAACAGGGAGCAGAGTTTGTAGAGAAGAGTTTGCAGAAAAATTTCCCATCCTTGCATTAGGTGACCTTGGTGCTCTCCCTCCCCAGAACCTTGACCTGACCAAACACAAGCTGATCTACGAGGGTCTGCTGACGTGGCGCGTGGCCAAGGGGCAGAAGAACATCGACCTGCTGGTGCTGCTGCTGGACGAGTTCATTGTGCTGCTGCAGAAAGCAGACGACAAGTACATTCTCAAAAACCACTCCATCATCAAGTCCATGGTGAAGGATGAAAACAAGCTGACCCATTCCCCCATCATCAAGTACGGCCCGTCCATGCTGTTCCGGGCAGTGGCTACAGGTGAGCTTCCCTTTAACCCTTCCGCTGAGATTGGTACGGATTTAGCCTTTACTGGTAGCCTGGTAACACATACTCCCATGTCTTTCTCTGCCTCTGTGGTGGATAGTGGAGTGTTTCCCATGTGGTATTGGCATGCTGGATTTCCCCTCCCAAGGTGCATGACTACATTTTTCTTCATTAAATTATATCAGCCACTTTTTGTTCCATTCCTGGAGCTTGGTGATGTCTTCTTGTAGGAAATCCGCAGTCAAAGGGTTAAGGCGTCTGCACCATCACTTCCAACACTTTATTTTTCTTACAGTTCAGGAGACAAACCTCAGCGAAGAAAATTTATAAAAAGTTATGCCTACATCACACTGCTTATAAACTTAAAAAAGGTAAATTGGGGCATAAATCATAGCTGTACATTGTGTCAGTGCTCATTGCTGTCTCTTTAGCCCTCTAATCTGTAATGGGTAGGAACCTGTTGGCCCAAGTCACAGGACCAAAGTGACATCCAGGTTACCACCGCTCATCTTGCCCAGGCTTCCTCAAGCACCCATTAGTCAACCAACCCAAGAGGGAAGGGATCAGCCAGGTGGGCCATGCCTTGACCCAAGGCCCACTAACGACAACAGCACAGAGGCGCTTACTCTGTCATGGCAGATATAAAAAGAGAACTCGTACTCCATATCAAACGAATGATCATTAGAACACGTTACAGGTGCAGTGAGAAAATGAAAGAGTTGGAATGTTGATGCGGGAATAGGAACAATTTGAGGGGCTGAAGAGGCTGCCATAAACTAAGGGAATAATGATAACCAGCATCTCAACCCTGCTCCCAGGATGAGCAGATTGAGGTTGAGATTTATCATAAAACAGCTACAGTTTGAGCAGGAAAGGCCCCATTAGTGAACCCACCACAACACAATGTCCCAAGTATTTTTCTCCCCTGGTGGTTGTTTCCCATCCCATCAAGGCCTCAACTTTCCTTCATTCAGTCAGTCACTCTCCAGCAGATAAACTTAACACCTCGTTGCTTCTTTATGCTGACTCATTTCAAGTAACTTCTGAATAGCAACAGTATTTTATTGCACATGAGCTTTTTATTGGATACTTTTGAGAACTGTTACAAGAACTTAACAATCATGCCTTGGCCTTTTTGAGGAAGTCCTTAAAAGACAACCATTGTTGCCATGCCTCAAATACACTTGTTGAACAGCTTGGCAACACACAGCATGGAGAGCAGTTTTCTTGCTGCTGTAGTAGAGTCCAGATCAAAACATTTCTTACCCTGAAAATGGTCAGTAAATGACAAATTGCCTTAAGCAGTACAGCCAACAAAGAGTGAAATGACTGTGGCCACAGCAAGAGCACTGACTGATGTTTAAAAGTCCTGCTTAGACTGCAAGAAACTATTGGCAGTGCAGCACAAGGGTCTGAGTGTTAATGTCTCCACTTAATTATGGTTACCTTATAATTAAGAAACATCTAATTACATGTATTTATTAGGTGACATTCGTGCCTTTGGTAGCATAGTGATAACCAAAACAAGGGACGCTATCCTCTGTGTATCTTGGTTTTCAAATCTGTCTCCTCTCATACTTTGCCTTTGGTCTGAGACAGAACCCTCTTCTGTGTCCCATCATGGCCTGACCCTTGGCTTGGCTCTTGCCTGTGCCTGTGGGTGTGGGTGTGCCTCCTGGAGCCTCTGAAGGATTTGTTTAGTGATTGGCAGGGAGCATGAGCTGACTGGAGGCAAATCTCCTTGTGGGAAGGAGTTGCTGGGAAGGCACGGCTGTCTATGTCAGGTTTCAAGGCCTGCTCCTGCATCCATTGCATCCCATTTAAAAGGATCTGAAGTGGAAGTTGACCTTCAAATGATAATATTGGTGACTTAGTGACTGAAAACCAACATATTGCAACATGTTGATTTATTATTTTTCTTCAGAATTTCCTGCCAGCTTGACTGATATCACCAACACAAGTGATAACAGTGTCTGCTTAACACCCCCTCCTCCCCCTGCCCAGCTTTGAAATAACTGCTGCTCAAGCTTGGGTGTTCTGATCACTCAAAACAACAACAAAAAGTCCAGAACCAAATAATATACATTCAAAACTACTGCAACAAACAATAAATGAAATACTCAGTCCTCCCACATCCTCATTCAGTCTTTGCAGAATTGAATAGGACCAAGGAGAGTCATCATTAAGCTTCTCTAGAGCATAATTAGAGACACAGTTATGATCATGCTTCCAGCACTCCCACTGCCACACAGCACACCCTCACAAGACACTGAAGATTGCACTAAGGCAGCTTGGTCAGGACATGAAATGAGCTTTATTGACTAGTTACCTGTGTAGCTCTCTGTGTGTGTGTGTGTGTGTGTGTGTGTGTGTGTGTGTTCATCTGTAAATCATTCCAGTTTCCAAGCAAAAGGTAACAACAAAATCTTAATTTATGCTCCCATCAAAGGGTTTGGGAATTTTACAAGTGGCACGTTCACAGAGTTAATATTTCTGTCTTTGGATTTTTTTTCCTGGGCGTTCCCCCAACTGATGTAAAACACTATCAAAAAGATGATGAGTGTGGCAAATGGTGCAGAATATATGATGTCAGACAAGAAACTCAATTGCTGTATGCAGTGTTGAAACTTCATGGGTTTGAAATTTTACATAAAGACCAGAGTAAGAGAATGTTGTTGAAGTGAGGGAACTGTAAGAACCTTTAACTCATCTGCTGCAATTGGCATGGATGTGGCCTTCGCTGGTAGCCTGGTAACATATACTCCCAGGTCTTTCTCTGCCTCTGTGGTGGATAGTGGAGTGTTTCCCATGTGGTATTGGTGTGCTGGATATCCCCTCCCAAGGTGCATGACTTTACATTTTTCTTCACTGAATTGTGGCAGCCACTTTTTGTTCCATTCCTGAAGCTTGGTGATGTCTTCTTGTAGGAAATCCACAGCCAATGGGTTAAGTGAAGGTCAATATTCAAATGTTCTGTTGACACTAACCCTTAATTGTCAGTGAAGAATAATGGCAGTATGCACTGACTGTAAGAAGCACACAGTTGTAAAGCAGCAGCAACAGCAGCCTTACCCGTCTCTCTCTCCTCGCAGACAACTGTGCCTTCTTCATCGTCACCACCCAGTCCGTCGGGGCACAAATCTACGAGCTTGTCACCTCGTCCCCTGCTGAGCGGAAAGTGTGAGTACAGATTCCTTTGCCATCCTCTTCTGAAGCACTGTGACTCCTTGATCATGCTGAGGTGTCTCTAACTTAGCACCCTGATACTACTAGCAAGGTGCCATAAAACAGAGTAATTACTACCTGTAATGTGACCTACGGTTCATTCCGAAACTCCTGTGAAATTTGTCTAAGCCAGGGGAGGAGGGAGTAAGCTCATACAAGCCAGAGGAGGAGGGAATAAACATGTCAATAGCTGGGAACCAAACCCAGGACCAGTGAGATGGGAAGTCACGGTTCCAACCCTGTAGCCAATAAGTGAACTGCACGGCCAAGTGGAATTTTGATGACTTACAGCGTCTGGACCTCTTCATTGATAAGGAGTCACAGTGCTGCTTTGTGATTGTTATATATCTTGTTTTGTGTTCAGTAGTGTACAGTGTATCAGAGAACTCCATAGCATGGTGCTCATTTCTTGTCTGGAAGGTTGGAAGTTTGCTGGGGGAGAATGAATTTGTGAAGAGAGTGTATGAGGGAAGGATTGAGGGAGGGGGTGTCAGGGGCAGACCATCTGTGAAATGGATCAGTAGGGTGAGTGAGTATTGGAGCGAGAGAGTTGGAAGTAGCAGGAGTGGGTGTGCTGAGAGGGAGTGCCAGAACAGGGAGAGGTGGAGACACTTCTGCCACGGTCACCCCTCTGGAGGGAAGTTCCGCTAAGGGAGTAGGGCGGCAGTTCCTTGGAGAGGGGGAGAGGCAGGATGCACTGGTAATTTCTCAGGCTACACGGTATTGTTCCCCAGTAGCTAGAGCGTGTGTGTGTGTGTGTGTGTGTGTGTGTGTGTGAGATGATGAGCCTTTAAAAAAAATATAGCATACAGTTTCACCTCAAGCTCCATGAAGTGATCCTGATCCCCCTCCACTTCAGCACAGTCATCAACATGGTATTTGGTTTACACAGAGCCACCCTTGATGTTGTGCAGTGTGGGCTTGTGTACAGAAGCCTTGTCTTAGCGTCAGCAGGAAGTCTCGTAAAATGATGCTGAAAACCACATGAAAAAGAAGTGTGGGTCTTAATACAGGCAACTGCAGGCTTTTTTTTTTGGGGGATTGTACTGTTTTCTTTGCTGTGATTTATTTTTAAAAACGGGCAAACATTGAAAACTGAGTAAAAAAAAAGGCACAAAATTGCTGTCAAGTGATGTTGCTATTTTTTTCATATAATATCAACCTATAACTCCGACAAGGAATACAACCAAACAGCGAACTCAGAGAAGTAACGCGCAAATTTCCATCATGCAGATCACCAAGAAACTGATGAAACAAGTCCATGGCGGTGTATCAGAGGAGGAAAATGACTGACACAAATGTAGCGTGGCTGTGTCCTTGAGTTTGTGTGTCACGAGAACACGGACTGATAACCTCCGCACGGCTGGACGCACCAACCGTGGCAATGGGCTGCATAAATCCTTCATTACAGGGTTTTGGCGGCGGGCGTGGCGAGGTGTTGCATGCTGCTGACCCCTTTGAAGGTTAGGCTCACGGACGTCATATAGGAATGTGCACGGAATACACGATCGTAACCTCACTTGAGTATTAAACACCGTATGAGTCTTTTCCAACAGTAGTGCGGCTGACCTGTCTTTTGTGACCCATCTTTCAAGGCGTGGTGTGTTGGTTTTGGTCACTTTCTTATCACTTTTTGTTTCGACTGAGTTTGTAATTTGTCAACTTGGTGAAAACTCAACCACAAAACTTTAACCCGGTAGAAGCGACGGGCCAAATTTGTGCCGTGATATAAACCCCCCAAAATAGATGATGCATAAACTGAACACAAGTGCTTTGATATGTATTATGAAATGGTTTGTGTGAGTGATGATTTATACTCATTTTTCTCGCTTAGAGGGACCATTAAGAAACATGATCCCCGCTGCTACCGGGTTAAAAATACTTATACGATGTTTTAAAAATCGAGTTGGCTGTAGTATCATCCGCATCGCCATTCATCCACTTGTCACCCGCGCCGAGTCGAGGAAGGCGAGCACCGCGGCGAGTGGCGGCGTGGAGCGTTGGGAAGCGAACCCCGAGCAAGTGTTTTCCGGTTCAGTTGATCAAAATGCTTTGTATGACGCACGGCGCAGATTTTCTAGAATTTCCTTTTACGTTTACACCCCTCGGCCAGACCTAGAACATGGAGGAGCTACACACACACACACACACACACCGCCACGGGAAGTAGGCGGGGTTTTTTTTTGTCAGCGGAAACACCTGCGTTGAGCGTTTGCTTGGATTGTCTTGTAATAAAAGATCGTCCCCGACAGGTGTGTGTGTGTGTGTGTGTGTGTGTGTGTGTGTGTGTGTGTGTGTGTGTGTGCTGGCGTCGGGCGGTGGGCGGAGGGGCGTGCGTGTTATGCTCGGCGCCTGAGTCTGCCGTGACGGGTTGGCTGCGGCTGTCCGGGGAGTGAGTGACCCGCGTGACCGCCGCCTCAAAGGAGAGGTTAGCGGGGCTGATCACGCTCCAAGCTTATTGTGTGCCGCTATTATGACGGCCGCGGCGGGTCAGGGGTGAGGAGCAGACACGGAGTGGAAAGCCGGCTCCGAGTTTCTTCCCCGCGGTGAAAGACGAGCTGTGGCTGCGGTGCCGCAGAAAACCTAAACCTTGGCTGCATGTGACGCGGCGGAGGAAGCGAGGTAGACTCCAGCACGCTCGCCGGGGCAACTATGGGGCCGTGCATTAATCCATGACGGATATTCCCATGGCACATTCGGCCCCTTCATGGCAGCTGTGGGGCCGTGCATCCATCCGTGTTACCATGGCACATTCTTTTTTCTTTCTTTATTTTACATTATACATAGTCGACCCCTCCAAGGCAACTGTGGGGCCGTGCATTCATCCGTGACGTGTATTCCCATGGCACATTCTTTCTTTTTTCTTTATTTTACATTTCTACATAGTCGACCCCTCCAAGGCAACTGTGGGGCCGTGCATTCATCCTCATAAAACTCGGTTATAAAATCTAATGCAAATTCACATTTCTACGAGCATAAACGGCATGTCAGTGATGAATTTTCCCGCATCCACAACTACATTCGGGATCGGCGGGATGTTATATATAAGGCAGAGGGGACGTGCCTTTCTTTAGAGGTTTATGAAAGTCGGCAGGATTAGGCTTAGGCGGCAAAGTAGGTGGGAAGGGATGAAAGATGAATAGCCATGCTCACGACCCGGGCCCATAGTGTCAGACATCGCGGGGCTTACACACTGATTTGATGAGGCTTTTGTAGAAGTTGTGTTAGTATTTCCATGGATACTCTTCTGAGCCTAGTGATAGTTTGACAAGGCCACTGTATACACACCTACATTTGATAAGGCTTTTGTAGAAGTTGTGTTAGTATTTCCATGGATACTCTTCTGAGCCTAATGATAGTTTGACAAGGCCACTGTATTCGCACCTACATTTGATAAGGCTTTAGTAGAAGTCGTGTTAGTATATCCATAGGCACTTTTCTGAGCCTAGTGATCGTTTGACAAGGCATCTGCATCGTGAACCGCGAAAACACTCAAGAGAACACGAGTGGTCTCCGGAGTTTGTGGCCTTTGAAAATATTTGTTGTGAGGACCGAAAAC
>NC_066513.1:3008022-3028022 GCF_024679095.1 Eriocheir sinensis | reverse complement strand
TCGCAGCATTTGATTTGATCTCTTCTGCCCACTACTCACGTTTGCTTTTGCAGGAACAGCGATTGGCGGACTCTCTTTCTTTGCTCATTGCCCTTGAGCTGTTTCCTTTACCGTAAAAAGAATGTACACGCTGTCGCAGTGAAGTTTATAACGTACTGTAGTGCCACGCCCATCACATGAGACCACGAACAAGATCCTGTTGTTCAAACATCCATGAACGTAAAAACACTCATGAGAACGCGTCTAACCTCATTCTTGGCTTGGAGAATAACTGTTGTGAGCCGGAAACTTCTAAGAATACCAATCTACATATTTCTTTACTTGAGCTCGCCCACGTGTAACATTTCGAAATCGTGTGCACACTGGAAGGCTCCGTAGCATCCACGAACACAGGCGAGGGACGTGGCGACCCTTTTGTGGAGCCTCGGCCACCTGTGTGTGTGTGTGTGTGTGTGTGTGTGTGGTGCCACGTTTCCCCTTGTGAGGGAGGGACGACCAGTGTTCGGGCCGGGCGGCTGGTAGTTGTCACGCCCCCCACACCTACCTCCCGCGGGCTATTGATCGAGAAAACCTCCGAATGTTGCCCGATAGGTCACGGGAGTGTTGCCTGGCGGGGAGGGCCGGGCGCCGCGACTCCTGGGACTGTGTCTGTGACTGGCACAAAACCCTGCACACCACACCCAGGAAAACATAATGCCGCCAGAACAGCATAAATGCAAGATTTCATTTTAACTGAACAGCCCCATACGGCCACGCCAGGAACTTCACCTGCATGTGAATGATTTATTCGCAGATTTCTAGCCCGAGAATAAAACGACTGAACGATAAAATTATGGGGAAAAAACGCATATAATTCAGCTAGCGCGTAGCTCTCAGTGCTGCTCCAGTAACGGGACGCCTTTTGAAGTTCTCGTTTACTTATACTGGTAATGTCAATCAGTGCCACTGTTGCGGCTGTCGCTACTGCATTCAGGATTGGCTGCTGTTACTACGCTGGCAGCGTTACACTGTTACTGTTCAAACAGGTTATCTATATATTTGTTTTGTCGTTGAGGATGTCAATGCCAGTTTTTTGGCAACTCACTGACCGAGTACCTGCTTTGTGGCAATGTGTTTGTTGCATGATCGAGGCTCTGCTGGCTCCCTCGTCAGCGAGCCACCAGATACCTGCTAGATATGAGGTTCGTCGCGCTGTGAGTGTTGTGGTATAATCGAGTGGCGAGCGACAGGGCAAGGCAGTGAGAGCAAAGGTAGAGGGGAAGGAGGATGAGGAATGATATCGGCCAGGTAGAGTGAGTCATCATGTAGGTCGATAGGAACGTTGCGAAGGTCAGTCACATGAGCACCACGCCGCCGCAGCAGATGCGGCCCTGAGTGTAGGCAGCATTAGCTAAGGAGCATTTCCTGTGGCGGGTGTGGGTGTGCAGGCGTGGAGGGAGAAGGTGGCGCTGCCTGGAAGTAAGCAAACGGTGTTTGCTGGACGGGCGGCGGCGGGGATTGTCGCCTCGTCGGGATCGCGACCTTTTGAGGCTTTGGTTTGTTTGAACTAGAGTGAGGCGGAGCCTCGCACCGCCTTGCAGCACCCCGCTGCAGCACTGCTGATATGCTGTGCTCACCTTTGTTTTGCGTGAGAGGCGCCACACAACACGGCGTTCATCGGTGACGTCACGGCTGTGAGTGAGCGGTGTGTACGCTACCAGGCAGCGCCGTCGATAATTCACCCGAGAAGTGAGTAGAGAGGGCTGCTATTGTGATGGCAGTGGCGGTCGGTGGTCTCGGGTGGGAGTCGACGGTTCGGCTGAGCTGAGGCAGCCAGGCAGCGACGCTCCTCCCATCTAGCGGCAGCCGCAGAAGTAACCGGAGTCCCTGAGCGAGGCTGACGTCACCGCATACATATCTTACCATTGCCACATTGACAATTTTTAGCACGTTTGGACCGCTGTGTCAGGTAAGGTGTGCGAGTCAGCGCTGTTTACCAAAGGCTTTGGAAGTGCCCAGCGGAACGTCATCTCCGGGAGAGGGTATCACCATTGGTATGTGTTCATTGTCCTTCGGGAGAGTTGCCGGCGGCCTCCAGCAGAGCATCCACCAGCACATCGCCTTCCAGTTGTCACTGTGGTAGGAGTGGTAGCCACACGCTCCCCACGCCCACACAAGTACCCAGCGCATCGCTCCGGAACCCATGCCCGCCCCCAGCGCTGCCATACCCTGTGTGTAGTGGATCCAAAGGTTCTCATGAGGCGCCCCGGGGCAGGCTGCGTGCGGCGCGAGGCCCACCCCAGCAGCTGTGGGTCTGGAACCCCTCGAGGTGTAGTGACGGCCCGCCGCGGCGTTCAGCCACGGCGGAAACGGATGTGTGGAGCTTCAGTGGGAAAAGAGCAGCGCCTGAGGGTGACAGATAGTACGTGCACTTCAGGACGTGCCCGTCTGGACGCGGCACCGGAGTGACGCCCCTTGTGTGACGTGAACGTGATTGATGATCTTGTCAGAGTTGTTTACATAGTGTCAAGGCGTGATTCTAGGCAGTGATAAGTGACCGGACCTTGGGCTCAGTCCTCGGCGGGCAGCGCGGCAGCACTTCCACCATGAAGAAAAACAAGGAGCCTAGCGTGGAGGAGGAGGAGGATGCCACCACCGTCGTCCTCCGCCGCCGAAATATTCAGGCTGTGCCGCCCCCCGCCAAGAATGCCCCCACCCTCTCCTCGCCCTACAGCTTCATGCGCCGAAGCTGCACCTTCGTGGCTGAGAGCAGCCTTGGCCTACGGAAGTCAGCATCGCGCACAACTTCCGTGGGCCAGACGGTGGGAATCCGTACCTCGCTGAAAGATTCGACTGCGGCAGCGACGGCGCCCCAGAAGGTGGTGAAGGACCGCAGAAACTTGGCCCTTCAGGTCCGGCAGAAGAAGGACATGCTGGAGGAAACTGCCAATGGGGAAAGTGGCGTCAATGGCCGGCTTGAAGAGGGCGTGGGCGGCGGGGGCCGCATGTCCCGGCTCGTGGGGGGCTTGCGGGCGTGGAGCAGCACCGAGGATGTCCGCCAGAGTTTTATGGGCGCACTCGGACGGACGGTGTCTGTGATCAAGCAGAAGCCGGTGTCCCGCAAGGTGAAGCAGGCCTTCACGCCCACCACCCGCCCAGCAAACTCGCGGCTTGAGTCCATCAAGACCACCCAAGCCAAGCCCAACAACATCAAAACAACCACCACCACCTCCACCTCCACCACAGCCTCCTCCAGGACGACACCCAGCAAGGTTAAGTCGACCAAACCTGTTGACCAAAAGACCGAGAAGCAGCCGGCCAAGAAGACCCAGGGTAGCAAGTTTCAGTTCGGAAAGGCCGGGGCAGTGAAGAACAAGACCTCCAGCCACAGCCCCGCCTCCGCCCCCGCCGCCGCCCCGGCCCCGGGCAGAACCAACGCCAGGTGAGTGAGGGGCTGAGGGACGAACACAACGTGCCACTCGCTCCGTATGAAAAACAGTGACTGACTTTCTGTACGTGTATGCACGCACATATTACCGGATTTTACATATGAACGTTTTTATTTGCACAGATCCAGTGTAGTCAGTGTTTATGCCCGTCACCCGGTTGTGGGTTCTTCTAGGCCAGTGTTAGGCGGACACGTCTAGGGAAGGAGGGGGGCGCGGAGGTGACGGGAATGTAAACCAGCCGTGGGAATGACAGAGGGAGTGGCGGCGGGGAGGCGTTTCACCCCGCCTGGCCCGCACACCTGTCCAAACCCGCCCCGCCGAGACGCCCCCAGCCTGCTAATAGGACGTATCGGGGTTGCGAAAATTTCCTGCGCTTCTAGACTGCGAGGGAAAGACATGGGAGGTGTGTGTGTGTGTGTGTGTGTGTGTGTGTGTGTGTGTGTGTGTGTGTGTGTGTGTGTGCTGTCCCTCTACTCTGTTTCCCTCACCGCCCTCACCCCGCCCTTCGTCCCCCTTTCCCTTGGCCACTTAATAATGAGCAAAGCGTGACTCACCCGTTGTAAGCACACACACACACACACACACGCATACACCGTGACTCACGGCGCCCCTTCCCTTCCCCCCCCCCCCCCTGCGCACATTCACGGCCCGAGCACACAGCACAACACGCCCACGCGGCTGAGTCCACATGTGTGCTGGTGGCGTAACAGGGGGCGGGTGGGGCGGGGCGGGGCTGTGTTGTATTCCTCTGTCATCATTACTACTACTACAATCCCTACTACTGCTTCCATCGCCACCATGTCAGTACATTGTCTCGTCGTCGTTCTAATGCCAGTAGCAGCAGAGGGAGTCGGTTGTCTCGTTTGGTTTAGTCTGGCGTTAAATATTCATAGCGTCCCCGCCTCATCCGTTTGTTTTGAGTGACTGTGCCGACCCCGCCCTCATTGTCCGGCCCCGCGTCCGTCCAGTGTTCTGTTGTGGAAAGATGATTGTAATAGTAGTAGTAGTAGTGAGGTGAGGTAGGAAATGTAGTTAGATAAATTCAGATTCAGTAATGACATAGGCAGCAACTTGTGCACTAAGAGAGGGGTAAATGAGTAGTAAGTAGTAGTAGTGATAGTGATAGTAGTAATGGTGGTAGGAATAGTAGTAATGGTGGTAGGAATAGTAGTATCAACAGTAGTAGTTGCATCAGCATAATCATCACTACAATGATTTAAGAATGAGACTGAAGATCATTGGCGCGACACCTAGAGTCTGGTTCATTTGGTAAACACTAAAATATTATGGAAATTATATTAACTACAAGAATCGACCCAAATTTTTAATACTTAATTCTTAGTATTTACAACCTCGCAAAGCATAATGTTTGCTTGTTACGTGCGAGGTAAACATCTCAGTTGTAACCTCTTTTTTTATGATTATGCAGTGTGAGTTATGCATGGAGAGTTTACTGAAGGGTAGTTAAGTTAGATAGGTTCAGATTCAGTAACAATATAGGCAATAATATAATTACTAACACAGGAGTGGAAAAGTGGAGCACGCACTTAGCAGTCAAGTGGTGAGTGCCAGTACGATGCTTCACTCAAAGGAGGGATTGATTAATTCATGTGGAAGGAGGACAGGCTGTGTTAGTTTACAGGAGCTGCTCCGTGTAGGACAACTTATTTCTTGCAGACTCCTTGATTGGTATTGTCAACCACTTCAACCTCTCACTTTAACTATATCCAAAGGCCGAAAAGGAGATCAGTCGAGTTCTAAAGAGTGTTTTAATAGGTTTATGGTACAGAAGAAAGGCCAAACTATCACCAGGGCCATGAAACTACCCATGGAAATGCCCACAACACTTACGAAAGTCTTGTCAAATGTGTGTGCTTGGGCGCCGAAATGTTTAAGAATATGACCCCTTATGTGTTTATTATACTAAGACCCGTATTCTCAGATGCTTTCGGCTCTCTTAACACATTTTCAAAAGCCACAAAGGAGACTAGTCGTGTCCTCATGAGCATTTCACGTTCACGGTGTACAGAAGCTGCGTCAAACATCTCTGGGCTCATAAAACTACCAATGGAAACATGAATCCAACCTCTCCGAAAGCCTAATCAAATGTGGGTGTTTAAGCTCCGAAATATTGGAGAAGAGGGCATAAGACAGACTAGGAGAAGAGGGGCAGACATTTTTGCAAGTTTACAAGAGCGGATACAAATGTGTTACCGCGTGTAAGGTTAGGAGTGGGGCGTCACGATGTAGAAGTGAGTGAACAGTTAAGTTAGTAGAGGAGCGACGGAAATGTGCAAAGGTGATAAGGGATAAGCCAGGATAAGCGTGTTAAGGAGGTTAGGGGAGGAGGAGGAATGGAGCAGTGTGTGATGGGATAGGAGAGGAGGCTCGAAAAGATGTGAAGGGACAAGACAGAAGAGGTGGAAGCGTGTTAGGGAGGTTAGGAGAGAGAGGAGTGGACCAGCGTGCGATGGAGTAGGAGAGGAGGGTCGGAAAAGTGCAAAGGTGTGAAAGGATAAGACCGGAAGGGCGGAAGTGTGTTATGGAGGTTAGGAGAGAAGGAGCGTAAATGTATACCAGTGTTTGAAGGGCAAGGAGAAGAGAGGAGAGAAAATGCGCGTGTTAGGTGTAGGGGGGGGACAGCCTGCAGCGTTACCAAAATAATGACCGCGCTCACCACATCATACTATTCGTGTTCTGACCTAAAACTATATCAGAAAACATCGATTATTTACGGTGTGAACGCTAACATTCATTGGATATCGTTACTGGTGTGGCTACGACGGTTTTGGGGCCCGGTACTGATAAATGGCGTGTTGAGAGTTCGATGTCTGGTAACGCCGAGGGGGAGGGAGGCGTCACACACATATAAAACAACCTAATCAGCTGACTCACCCGCTGGTTCTCGCAAGCATCAGATAAAGTAACACTGTGGGACGAAAAACTGACCTTATCTAATCACTAAAGCTATCTCGATGCCGGATGCGTGTGTGTGTGTGTGTGTGAGAGAGAGAGAGAGAGAGAGAGAGAGAGGTTATGATGTCTCACGCTTAAGTACTACCTTGAGAGAGAGAGAGAGAGAGAGAGAAGGGTGGGGTGCTGGGAATTATTAAGTAAGCAGTCTAGTCTCTGTAAGCAACTCTTTCGAGCCGCCAAGTCCAAGGAACGAGACAATATCCATCCAGATTATCGTATTATTTTTTTTAGTTTGTATTTTAATTTTCTTTTATCATATTGCTTCTCTATCCGGTCCGTTATCAGCTTCGTTATGGTGCTGGTAAGACTTCTCCTCCTCCTCCTCCCGGGCCGAGGTAGAGAGGCATGTCACTCCTCCTTCACAGCCTCACCAATCAGCCGCTCCTTCACGTGGCAACAGAGCCTGCCCTCACCCTCATCCCTCCCCCGCCCTGCCCTGCCCTGCCCGCGCCACGAGGGGTGCGTGTGGTGCCTCAGTCCCTCATTCATGGCTGCTGGGAGGTGGGGGCAGGGGAGGGGCGGCGGGTGAAGTGCGTCGTGATGGTGGAAGTGGCTGCGGGAAGGGGCGGGGCAGGACCAGGGTGTATGATCTCAAACGTATCGTCGCCTCAGTGCATCAATTATCAAAGGCTATCTTAGTACTTGTAGGGATTTCCAGGGGTGGTTATCATGCCCCTGGTGGTAGCTTGACAAGGGCGGGGCGGGGCAGGACCAGGGTGTATGGTCTCAAACGTTTCGTCGCCTCAGTGCATCAATTATCAGAGGCTATCTTAGTACTTGTAGGGATTTCCAGGGGTGGTTATCATGCCCCTGGTGGTAGCTTGACAAGGGCGGGGCGGGGCAAGGCCAGGGCGCATGATATCAAACGTTTCGTCACTCGTAAAAGGCTCTCGTAATACTATAGGGATGTCTTGGCTGGTTTTCGTGCAGTGCTGTTTTGGCCTCTTGCAGTTTCCGTATGTTCTTATGGTAGTTTGATCAGGCCTCCGAGCCATGGACGGGGAAACACTCATGGGAACCCGACTAATATTCTCTAAGGCCTCCAACGTTTTGCCGCCTTAGTACAGTAATTAATAAAGGCTGTCGTAGTTCTTGTAGGGATTTCCAGTGATGCTTTACGTGCCCCAAGTTGAAATTTGATGAAGCTTCTGCGCCATGGAACCCGACTAAATTTTCTAAGGCCTCCAACGTTTTGCCGCCTTAGTACATCAATTATAAAAGGTTGTCGTAGTTCTTGTAGGGATTTCCAGTGATGCTTTACGTGCCCCAAGTTGAAATTTGATGAGGCTTCTGCGCCATGGACGGGGAAACACTCATGAGAACCAGACTAATTTTCTCTCAGGCCTGCGGAAATTGTTGCAAGGAGAGCCCCAAGCTTTTGAACACGCTATTTTTATTTTTATTTATTTATTTATTTATTTATTTTTGAGATTTTTTTTTTTGGTAGATTTTTTTTTAGTTTAATATTATGTCATTTTGTTAGATTTTTTTGTAAGATTTTTTTACGACTTGAGTTTAATATTATGTCGTTTTGTTAGATTTCAAGACGAGCTAGTGTCTAAACACCTTGGATTCTTTTTAGGAGCAGGGAGTAGCGGGCTTTTTTTATTACTGTTTGCTTTTTGTGTGCCCTTGAACTGTCTCCTTTGCTGTAAAAAAAAAATCACCCGAAATCGACCTCTCTTCTGACCTCTCGATCTTGTATTCTATTGGCGGAGCAGCATCCAGCGGGCTCTATCGTTGCTCTTTTTGTTTTTTATGCCCTTGAGCTGCTTCCTTTGCCGTAAAAAAAATAAATGAAGTACTAGTGACCGAGTGTGTGATCTCTTGAGACACAGCAATGGGCGAACCGGACTGAGGAAACCTGGGATTAAGGCAAACTCCTCTACCACGTGTCACAAAGCAGCATTATCGTACTTGTGAGCCTCTTTAAGTACAGTATTAAACAGCATTATTGTATTTATGGGCCTCTTTAAGTACAGTACTGGGGCGAACCGGACCCTGAGGAACCCTGGTGTAGGTTTATCGTTGAAGGCAAAGTACTCTACCACGCGTCTCAAAGCAGTGTTATTGTAGTTATGAGCCTCTTTAAGTACAGTATTAAACAGCATTATTGTATTTATGAGCCTCCTTAAGTACAGTATTAAACAGCATTATTGTATTTATGAGCCTCTTTAAGTACAGTATTAAACAGCATTATTGTATTTATGAGCCTCTTAAGCACAGTATTAAACATCATTATTGTATTTATGAGCCTCTTAAGCACAGTATTAAACAGCATTATTGTATTTATGAGCCTCTTAAGCACAGTATTAAACAGCATTATTGTATTTATGAGCCTCTTAAGCACAGTATTAAACAGCATTATTGTATTTATGAGCCTCTTAAGCACAGTATTAAACAGCATTATTGTATTTATGAGCCTCTTAAGCACAGTATTAAACAGCATTATTGTAGTTATGAGCCTCTTAAGCACAGTATTAGGGCAAACCGGACCCTGAGGAACCTTGGTGTAGATGTATCCCCCGAGGCAGAGTCCTCCACCAAGTGTTTTAAAGCAGCATTATTGTAGTTATGAGCCCCTTAAGTGGACGCGATGAGCCTTGAAGCACCGTCTCGAGCCTCCTCCGGCCGCGTCCTTCCCCCACCCTCACTAACAGTGTCATGAGCCGAGGCGTTGATCTGGTCAGCACCCCCACACCCCCATCCACCTTCGTTCCCCTCCCACCCCTACCCCCAAATCGTGACTCTCCCCTCCTCCTCGTGCCCCTCCCACCCCCTACTTGACGGCAACACATCTCACACTCCCCTCCCCCCCCTCGCACTCTCCCTTCCCCCCATTCTCCCCACAGACTCCCAGCCCCTCACTTCTCCATGCAGACTCACCCCTTCTGCCCCCACTCCTTACCCACAGACTTCTCCCACATTCCCACCCCCACCACCACCAACACACTCCTCGTCCCCCACCCTCACCACACACCCCTCCTCTCCATACTCGCACCCCACCATCCCCCCCCCTGACAAACGCCCCCACCCCGACTACCCATTACAAAATCCCCCCCCCCCCCCCCGCTACCTCTACGAACCTCCCACCCCACCCCACCCCATACAGCATTCCGCCCTCTCAGCACCAGGAACTCGCCATGTGCTCTTGCGAAACGGGAGGCGTTCATCATATTCAAGGTTGCCGCGTCGAGGGAGTGCTTGTGGGGGAACAGTATTACCTCTCTCTCTCTCTCTCTCTCTCTCTCTCTCTCTCTCTCTCTCTCTCTCTCTCTCTCTCTCAATAACTAGAATCACGGACGTCTCAGTCGATCTCAGTGGACAGATTACACTCAGATTTGGTATCCTTGGCACGACGCGGCTGCCCCTTTCTCTCTCTCGCCTCTTCCTCCTCTTCCTCACTCCCTGCCCTGTGCCCTGTTACGTTACGGCGCCTGTTGATTTGTCTTGTTTGCACGGGGAGAAAATGGCGCCTCCTGAGAGAGCAGATGCTAAGCTAAGGCCTGGGTGCGTGGCGGGGTGTTGGAGGGAGCCAGGGAGGAGGTGGTAGTCGTGGTGGTGGTGATGGTGCTGGGCTGGTGTGTTTACCTTCGGAGATGTTATGTCCTCTCTCTCTCTCTCTCTCTCTCTCTCTCTCTCTCTCTCTCTCTCTCTCTCTTTGAACGTGTAAGGATAGCAGAGCAGCCATGAAGGGGGTGGAGGTGGAGGGGTCAAGGGTCAGGCTGTCCGCTCAACACACGCCCCTCTCCACCACCACCACTGCCCCACGCCGTCACCAACAACACTCCCATAAGCTGGTCATTCCTTCAAGGCGCTGACCTACTTCCCTTGTTTAGTTGTTGTAGTAGTAGTAGTAGTGGTGGTGGTGGTGGTAGTCCCTCCGTCACTACACTCCTATATTGTCCTATTGTTGTAGTTGTAATTATCCATTCGGCCTCTTGTAGTTTCCCTATGTTCTTATGTTCTTATGTTCCTGAGTGGCAGCGAAGCCTTGCCTAGTTCCGTATGCTCAGACACTTTCGGCTCTCACAACAACCATATCCCAAGGCCGCAAAGGAGATTAGTCGGGTTCTCATGAGTGTTTTCACGTTCATGGTGCGGAAGCCTTGTCAAATTTATCACGAGGCTCATAAAACTACCCATGGAAACACTGATGTATCCTTCACGAATGCCTTATAAAATGTGGGTGTTCACGAGGCTCATAAAACAACCCATGGAAACACTGATGTATCCTTCACGAATGCCTTATAAAATGTGGGTGTTCACGAGGCTCATAAAACTACCCATGGAAACACTGATGTATCCTCTACGAATGCCTTATAAAATGTGGGTGTGTAAGCCCCGGAATGGTTGAGATGGTTGACGGGTGCAGGTTTCTCACAGTGCCATCACAGTCACCCATTTTCATCACTGCCATCTCCCCGCAGTTAACATCACATCGTCGGTAGTGGCTTGGCATGGCTTGTGTGGCACTGGGGAATGGGCTGGGAGGGGTGGAAGCGACATGGGCCTTGAAACCGTACCACTACAAACACGCCATCTGCCCGAGCCGCCAGGAAGACTGTCCGCGCTGACATGTGAAGAAGCTTAGGTTGCACTCGGCTCATAAAAACAATGAAATAGCTTACAGTAGTACCTAGTAGTAGTGGTAATAGTAGTAGTAGTAGTAGTAATTGTTATTGTAGTAGTAATAGTGGTAGTAATTGTTATAGAAGTTATACGATAGAAAAGTCCTTGCGTTGAGCTGTGGTGTTGGCGGCAGTGTTTACTTCAGCGTCAGAATGAAGGAAAACGAGGAAGTGAATCGTGGGCCTCGAGTGAACACCCTCCCTGAAGATCATTGCTGAACATTGTTGTGAAAATAGCTCTCTATTGGTGTGCAGGCGGGCAGGAGGAGAGGGCGAGGGTGAGGGCGAGACAGCTGCGTCGTGCATCGCCCCTCTCAACCCCCCATCCACCCCACCCCTAGCAGAGCCCCGCGAGGCCACCAGGGCGCGCTCCTCGTTGTGACGGGAAGGAAAGCACTGACGGAAGAGTTTCATCTTAAGATTTCCTGTTGGTAAAGAAACGGAAATAAACATGAAGCATTGATGGAAAGGTTTCGTTTAAATACTTTCCAGTCGCGGCAAAACTAGGACAACAGGTGATGGCACGAAAATGAGGTGAAGATTTTAATTAAGATGCTTCCCGTTCAAGAGGAGTGTCGTCTGAGGCGGCGGCGAGGCACTCTTTCCTGTGCTCTGTTTTACCGAGGCGGGTGGACGGGTTGGACGGCGGCTCTGGGCCTGGCTCGCGTTACGCCGTCACACAAGGGTTCTCAGGGAAGCTCTGCCGTGACGTGTAGCTGCCTACGAACTTTTCAACATTTAGACAATACAAATTATGCATTTTTACCTCTACAATAATAGTAAAGTTGGGGCATACTCTATTGCTGCGCGTGGCCTCGGTCCTCATCTCCGTCGCATTGGCCTTTGAACCTGTGGTGGGGGACAACTTTTTACCTGTCCCCGTGTTCGACAGCGCTGTTATGAAATAAAAATGCAAGGTTACAGTCTAGTTTGTAATGTTATTTGTTCTGGGTCGATTAGTTTGAACGTTGGTAATAAATAATGGATCGGGAAATACCTTGCGGGGACGTGCAAGGGAAAATACCCGCCAGAAAAAGTCAAGGTGGAATATATCGCATCATTAGTTTCGCACCCAAGGCGGCGTGTCCAGCTCGCGGCCGTCCCTGCCCGCGCCTCACGTGCGGCTTGTGTCAGCCCCTGAGGCGGGGGTCCACGCGGGGCTATTTTGGGCCGTGTGTCAACCGCACGTGACGTAACACTGGCGTGCTGCGGGCGGCGGCGGAGACGGGGGAGTGCGGGCCGGGGGGGCAGAGGGGTTAAGAGCATACAGGTTACCGAAACAACCACTCGAAATAACAGAACTGGAGGATTGTCAAGATTCCTAATATTTTTCCATCGCAGCACCATCGCGGGCTTTCCTTCCCACCCCAGGATTGTCTTTACCGTAACAAATTATAGATTGCCATCATTTATTATTAGGTATTAGACTTTGTGTTGCCTCTACTGCTGTTGGTGCTAATGTTACTATCATCAAAATCATCATGAAATACAACCTCCTTCGGTGTGTGTGTGTGTGTGTGTGTGTGTGTGTGTGTGTGTGTGTGTGTGTGTGTGTGTGTGTGTGTGTGTGAGGGGGGCTGTCATCGGGTCAAGGGCATGTCTTTAAAGGTGCGAGTGTCAAGGAGTGTGGTGGGTGTGGGTGAACCTCCACAGCGGGTCACATCATCAAATATTTCCCGACCGCCTCATCACCTTCCCGCCTCGTGCCGACGGCCTCTGCCACCCCCTTCCCCCTCCCTCCCCTCACCATGCCCATATCCCCCCTCTCACCCTGTCTTGCATTCTCACGGCATAGTTTGTTTAATCTATTCCCTATAATTTGTTTACTTGAGGCTGAAGGTTTCAAGTCGCTGGGGCTTAATCTTAAACATTTCGGCGCCCAAGCACGTATTATTTCTAACTAGGCTTTCGTTCGTAAGAGTTTTGAGCATTTCCGTGGTATGGCCTTTGTGGTAGTTTGACTCTTTTTGTACCATGAACCTAAAAAAATAACTCAACCTGACCTATCTCCCTTTCATATTTAAACATTTAGGCGCCCAAGGACACTTATTTTAACAAGGCTTTCGTTTGTAGGAGTTTTGGGCATTTCCACGGGTAGTTTTATGGCCCTGGTGCAGTTTAACTCTCTCTGCACCATGAACCCCCCCAAAATAACTCATTAGAACCAGACTGATCTCCTTTTCGGCCTTTGGAACTAGTTGATGTGAGAGGTGGAAGCGTCTGAGAATACTGAACCTATATATTTACTTATTAATGCATCTAGCCGGTTTGTCTTAGGCAGATGAGACAGGCTGTGAAGGTTAAGGATGTGTATGGTGAAACGCCCATAACCCGCTGCCAACAGATAGACCAAAGAAAAAAAGAAGGAAAAAGAGAGAAAGAAGTGAGTCAGTCTCCGGAAACGCCTCGACACTCCCTAGAAAGTTCGTAGTAGGAAGAAAATTCATGATGGCCGTATACTTTAACGTTTTGGCGGCCACACACACACTCTCTAACAAGGCTTTCGCTGGAGTTTGGGCCATTTCCAGGGGTAGTTCAGTGACCCCTGGCGGTAGTTTGACCTTTCTTCTGTACCATGAACCTAAACAAAACACTAATGAGAACCCGATTGACCTCCTTTTCGTAGTAGTTTTGGGCATTTCCAGGGGTAGTTCAGTGGCCCTGGTGGTAGTTTGACCCTTCTTCTGTACTATGAACCTAAACAAAACTCATAAGAACCCGATTGACCTCCTTTTCGGCCTTTGGGAATAGTTGATGTGAGGGGGGGGTGGAAGCGTTTGAAAATAGCAACCTCAGTACTTGATTTGGTATACGATGTTATCACTAAATGTGTGTGTGTGTGTGTGTGTGTGTGTGTGTGTGTGTGTGTGTGTGTGTGTGTGTGTGTGTGTGTGTGTGTGTGTGTGTGTGTGTGTGTGTGTGTGTGTGTAACAAAGTCTCCCCTCGCACGGAACAACGGCGCGGGCTCAAAGAAGATGCAAGTTTTCTGGGGTGAACTGAAGTGTCTGCCTCGAGTGGTGCGACGCGCGCACACTCGCATGCACTTTGAAGGATGACTAACACAAAAAATAAAGTCTTTTCCGCTGTTTTCTGGTGGAATATTTGCGTGTGAAGTGAGTGGGAACGTGTGTAGCCGCGCCCACTGAGCCCTTTGATGTGGCAAGGGAAGGAAAGGAACGGCAGGGGAGCGTCTGACGGAGAGAGAGAGAGAGAGAGAGAGAGAGAGAGAGAGAGGGAGAGGTTGTGGCCTGCTTTTGACCCTTTCAACCTCTCTCTCTCTCTCTCTCTCTCTCTCTCTCACACACACACACACACACACACACACACACACACACTCACATAGCTGCACATACGCCTGAAGGTCCTGCATACATAAGCTATTTCATCCTCGAGGACCTGAGAAGAAAGCCGAACCAGTGACTGTTTGTTGTGAGAGTGTGAGTGTCGGTAACGGAGAGGAGGGGAGGAGAAGAGGAGGAGGGGGAGGGGAGGAGGGAACATGAAGGATGAGGATAAGAAAAAGGTTTGAAGGCGTGATAAGAAAGAGGAAGGAGGAGAGAAGAGGTGAGGGGCGTGAAGGAAAGTGAATAAAAGGAGGGACGTGAAGGGAAGAGAGGCGGAGGCGAAGGAGGAGGAGGGACATGAAGGGAAAAAGGAAGGATGTGGAGAAGAAAAGGGAAGAGGAGGTGGAGGAGAAGGGGAAGAGGAAGACTGGAAGATAGGAGAGACGTACAGGGAAAGGAAGGATGACAAGGGATAGAGAAGGAACGTGAAGGGAAGAAGAGAGAGGGAGGAAGGGTTGCAGCGGGGGGAAGATAAGGGAGAGGAGGAAGACAAAGGGAGGGAAGGAACATGAAGGGAAGAAAAGAGAGGAAGGGTTGCAGCGGAGAGAAGACAGGAGAGACATGAAGAAAAGGAAGACAAAGGGGAGGGGAGGAACATGAAGGGAAGAAGAGAGAGGAAGGGTTGCAGTGGAGAGAAGAGAAGGAAGAGACATGAAGGGAAGAAGAGAGGGAGGGAGTAAGGGTTGCATCGGAGGAAGAGAGAGAAGAGGCATGAAGGGAAGGAAGGCAAGAGATAGGGGAGGCACATGAAGGGAAGAAGAGAGAGGGAAGGGGGAGGAAAGGTTGCATCTGAGGGGAGATAAGGGAAGCTGTCCTGCCCTCACCAGTTCTCACCTACATACTTTACGCCACTAAAGTTCACCTACTGACCTCAGCCTCGGCGGGGATGAACGCCCTCCCACCCTCCAGCCCCACGGCCCACGCCTCGAGCACGCCTATCACTGCCAAGCCCTATCTCAGTTCACATAGCCTCCACTCAGCTCAGGTTACCCACACTAGGCTCACTTACTGCCTTCAATCCTTCTCATCTCACGCCTACGTCTCGGCTGATATTGCCCACTCTCCTCCTTCCAATCAGCCTAATCCACTCGCCCACGTTCATCCCTCACTCAGCCCTCGTGCACTCAGCTTTCATATCTTCTTCAACTTCACCCGACTTACTCACCTCGTAACCCCCCACACATTCCCCCACACTTAGGGGCCGCTTTCACAGTCGTCTGGTACGCACCCTAATCAAAGGCCCTGCCGTCCTGGTAGCAGCCGTTACCATCGC
Source organism: Eriocheir sinensis (assembly GCF_024679095.1). NCBI lineage: Eukaryota > Metazoa > Arthropoda > Malacostraca > Decapoda > Varunidae > Eriocheir > Eriocheir sinensis. Next base: position 3,012,370 of record NC_066513.1, on the reverse strand, counting down.
CTCGATCCGCTTTCACAGTCGCTGTTTTCGTGATATCGGCGACTACCAGCGTGGTGACGGTCATGACAAGACGAAGGCGTGTGATTCGGAAGTGTTGGTATGCCGGAGCGGCGGGAAATGTCAACATTACATCAGCTGAGCGGAGGATTATGAAGGATAAATGTGAAAAATAAACGTACAAAGAGTAAACGTGAAGAATAAATATAAAGAATAATTGTGAAGAATATATATGATGAAAAATATGGAGTGTCGCTGTAATACACCGCTCAAATCTGCTGATAGCCAAATCTTTCCAAGGGATAATAGGTGAAAGTTTATTTCATAATTGTGACAAGTATTAAAGTTCTGTTATTTAGCAGATGTCAGCAAGACAGAGTCTTCACCTATATAATATTCATTACATTTGTTCATTACTCACACTTATTTAGCAGACCACATTTTTACATAACAGGGCTGATTTCGTTATATGTATATCCTATGCATACATGAGGCTGTCTAGAATAATACCAAAGTTGGACCGAGAAGGCATGACAGGTGAATACTGGTGACAAATATCAAAGTCCTCCCTTCCCCTTTATTGTGTATTTTGCAACAGTAAACAATCAGTCGATCAAATTGAAATTCTCAGCAGGACGTTTACTGGTCAGCAGGTGACGTGAGTTCAAGTCATTCAAAGTCTTCTATTTTTTTTCTCATATTACCATTGAAGCCGTGCAACGTGTTGCTGTATTGGGTAATATTTTTTTATATCCATTTAAATAAATAATATAACCAGTTTAGAGCAAGAACTTGTACTATTTACTAATTAATGTCATTGGTAAGCTCCACTGGGGAGCCCCCGCGGCTACCAGAGCTCCGTTACCAGAGAATCCAATCTCTGGTACTGATGCAAACAAACAGCGCCGCGAAAGACGACTGTGAAAGCGGATTTCTTGTTGGTGGCGGCGATCGCCGCTCATTGGTAACAATCAACACAAACGAAAGTGACTGTGAAAGCGGCCCTTAGCCCTCACTCCCAACATACAGCCCATTCTCAGTTCACGCCACCCAGCTTTCTCAGCCCCCACGCAGCCCCGAACCCACCACTTGATCCACTCAGCCCACCCTGCACTTGCACTTGACCCCACGCCCAGTCCACCCAGCCCACTTGCCCACCATACCAAGCACACCCAACCCAGCCTCAGCCCCTCACCCACTGCTCCTTCATCCAGTTTTTCCTATAGTGATTGCCTAACCCTCGCATACCCCGGATCTAGTGTACCTGCATCTCTCTCACCCAGCCTCGTTCACCCGTCACCCGTGCGCTGTAGTCACCCCTACACACACACACACACACACACACACACACACACACACACACACACACACACACGTACGTACGTACACGCACGCACGCACACACACACGTACACTCAAGCACGCACCACATAACACTCAGTTCTTACAAAGGCACCAAATCCTGCCCACCTCCCCCCCCCTTTCGTGCCTGCCAGCCCTTGCAATCCTCACACCTTAGTTCCCCCTCCCCTTCCCCCCCCCCCCCCTCCCCGACAATGAAAGCTCTTCCACAGCCGTTACACACACACACACACACACACACACACACACACACACACACACACACGGGCCTCTATATAGTTCCCCCAAAACAAGCCTTCTTCCTACCTCTTCATCCTTGTCCATGCCTCGTCTGCCTCGCCCTGCATCCTCCTCCTCCTCCTCCTCCTGAGATTACCTTGATGCCATTGTGACCTAATATGCGTGACAGTGCTTTGTTTTTTTTTTTTTTTGCACACACATCTGACTCGTGTGAGGCTGAAGTCGTGTTGCTTTTCAGTTACATTTTTTTTTTTTTTGCCTTTGTTTGCATTATTCTGTTGTCTGGGGCTTTAGCTGTTGTTGTTGCTTATGCGAATGATTAATTTTTTCACGCTCCTCGTTCCTCCTTTTGTTAAATATTTACGTTATCCGCTTTGCCTTCATTCATGTGTGCCGTGCTCGCCCTGGTTCCGTTTGTTCGCGTGTGTGTGTGTGTGTGTGCGCTTCCTTTCTCTCCCTCTTCCCTTTCCCCCTCCCCCCTTCCCTTCTTCCCCTCTAGTCTGGGTCATATCTTCTCGCATCCGGGAAGACACCTCCTCCTCCTCCTCCTCCTCTTCCTCCTCCCCCTCCTCCTCCTCCACTCGACGCTCTCTTTATCCTTTTGAGTAGCGGAATAGGTTACTGTAGGGGTCGTGGTGATAAGTTGAGAGAGAGAGAGAGAGAGAGAGAGAGAGAGAGAGAGAGAGAGAGAGAGAGAGAGAGAGAGAGAGAGAGAGAGAGAGATATGCGGCACTCCTTCATTTGCATCAACAGCGACAACAAGCACACACACACACACACACACACACACACACACACACACACACACACACACACACACACACACGAGGACCAGCGGCAGACAGACAGACAGGCCTTGTTAATGATAAGACAGTGAAAGTTTGTGAAGCTGACGGTCACTGTGACACCAGCGGGCGGTCTCTCCTTCCTGCAGTGTGTGGGAGGGGCGGGGAGGGGGCAGTGGTGCAGGTGGCAGGTCTCCTCTTCACCTCACCACACCTGTTTTGTTAAGCCTCCGTGAGCGTATTGTCAGCGCTGCAGCTTCCTTCTCCCTCACCTGCCCTGATCCTTCCCTCCCCTTTAAGCGCCTGTCGCACCAGCTGGTGGGGTGCGGAGCAACAGGTGGCTGGCAGGTGATGGCGCCGGGGAGGGGGACACACGATGGCACGGGGAGGCAGGGCGGGGGTGGGGCTTCTGAAGGCACTGACGAAGGTGGGGTCGAGGTAGTAGGTCCTTAGGGAGGCAGGAGGTGGAAGGAGGGAGGAGAGGAGCATGAGCGTGCGGGCCGCCGAGGAAGGCAGGTCGAGCGAGGCGGCCGTCAGTGCTGTGTGAGACAGGCCGGGGAGCGGTTCACCTCTCTCCTCCACTGGCCCGTGACTGCCTCCGCCGACCGTACGCGTCTTGCGGTGCCTCTTTTGTGCCCTGGTAGGCCCGGCGCCCCAGTGTAGGGCCAGTGATCGGTGGTGCCGGTAGTGCAGTGCCTCAAGCCGCCAGATCGAGTGTGTGTGCGTCGCTGGAGGAACTTAACGGGATGGGATGCTGTGTCATGTCGGCATTGGGCAGCATCCCGTTTGCCGCCGAGGTTCATTACAGCCTTTAGTGGCACCCGGACGTCCCAAGGGGCGTTGCACCGTCCATGGCCCGTCGTGGCTCACGCTGCCCCACTCAGGCCATTCTGTTATCGGCGGCGAGTAATGGCCCACTAAAAGCCTCTGTGTGGGTCAGTGTGCTCCACCAGGCCGCGGGTTCCTTCGTGGCCAGAGACTCACCTCGGCCCCGGGTTCTCTGCTTCGTCACATTCACCATAAGGAGTCACATCGAAGGTGTCGCCTGGGTGTGCAGGCGGGGCGGGGCGTCCCTCATGCGTGGCCGTACCAACGCACTGACTCGCGGCCTCCTCGTCGTGCTTGGTTTGGCTCGCTGGCCGATAAGAAAATAAATTGTCTTCTACATTTTTGGGTCAACCGATAATCAACGGCTTTGGTTCGACTGTGCAGAACTGGATACAGGTTTGCCAAGTTGTTTCCTTATTACTTTTTTTTTCCTTTACCGCGAGCTCTCCCTTCCGGACCTTGTTCAATCGCAGCCAGCGGCGGGGGTGTTGACCAGCCGAGGATGGCATTCACCGCCGCCTGACCTAAGCTGGCGGTGTGAGAAAGTGTAGTCGTTACGCCACAGTGGAAGAAAGTTTATGCAAGGAACATGGCATCAATTTGCTTTAACGAATACATAACGCACCGACGCTGAACAGTAGCACGGCGTGGCACAGCGGCGGCAGCGGCAGCAGAACATAAAGGTGAAGAGCGGCGGCCGGATCAGCACAGCGGCGCGCGAGGATAAGGAGAGACACCCTGTGGGAGGACCTGTCACCAGGGTGGATTACTCTCTCTCTCTCTCTCTCTCTCTCTCTCTCTCTCTCTCTCTCTCTCTCTCTCTCTCTCTCTCTCTCTCTCTCCCCCCCCCCCCCCGCAAGGCGCCACCCCTCGAGGATTTTTGCTCACAAAAGAAAGTAGTTCTAAAAGATTTTCCACGGGGGACGAGCGTGCCAGGGCGGCAGGTTATGAGAGAGAGAGAGAGAGAGAGAGAGAGAGAGAGAGTGTGTGTGTGTGTGTGTCTATGGGGAGGGCGTCGTCGTGAACTGTGGGAAGGAAGTGAAGCCTATCGGGTAAGGTGAGGCAAGGGTACGTGTTGTGGGCGGGACACACACACACACACACACACCACGGGCTTCACTGGTGTGTGTGTGTGT
>NC_066513.1:3003022-3005522 GCF_024679095.1 Eriocheir sinensis | reverse complement strand
CATTTCCAAAAGCCCGAAAAAGGAGATTAGTCGGGTTCTCATGTGTATTTTCTTTCACGCCCGTGGTATATACAGAAGCTTAATCGAATTACCACCGGGGTCATAGAACTACCCCCGCCCCAACTCCCCAATGGAAAGACGCCCAACTCCGATGAATGCTTTGTCAAATGTGTGCGTGTGCTCGGGCGACGAAGTGTTTTAATGTGACCCTAAGCCCGTCCCTCCCCTACTCGGTCTGTCTTACTTGTTTCTGTCTCCTCAGTTCTATGCTTGTAACTTTTTTTTCTCTCCTTCTCCCTCCTGGTCGTCTGTCTGAACTCGTCTCCTCGGCTGCTCGTTCTCATATCCTCGTTTCGTTTGCTAACTCGTCCCCTACAACTCGTTTCTGGTATTTTTTTGTTTGTTTCTTTGTAACTTCCCCCTTCCCTCCCCTCTATTCCCCTTCCCCGATCTTCTGTTAAACTGCCCCTGTCAACTCGTTCCATCCGCTATTTTTTCCATTTTTTCCTCTAGAACTCGCTCCCTGCAACTCGCTTTTAATCTCTTCATGTATAATATTTGTGACCTCGCCCCCCCAGAGAAAAAAATTAAATATCTTAACACGTTCCATTTGATAACTCGCTCATATATACAACTCGCTTCTGTTAACTCATTTATGTATTCCGAACTTGCTCCTTTTTTCCCTGGCTCTCTCCCTCTCTCTGTCTCTCCCTTTTTTCCCTGGCTCTCTCCCTCTCTCTGTCTCTCCCTTTTTTCCCTGGCTCTCTCCCTCTCTCTGTCTCTCCCTTTTTTCCCTGGCTCTCTCCCTCTCTCTGTCTCTCCCTTTTTCCCCTGGCTCTCTCCCTCTCTCTGTCTCTGCCTTGTTTCCCTGGCTCTCTCACGCTCTCTGTCTCTCCCTTTTTCCCCTGGCTCTCTCCCTCTCTCTGTCTCTCCCTTTTTCCCCTGGCTCTCTCCCTCTCTCTGTCTCTCCCTTTTTTCCCTGGCTCTCTCCCTCTCTCTGTCTCTCCCTTTTTTCCCTGGCTCTCTCCCTCTCTCTGTCTCTCCCTTTTTCCCCTGGCTCTCTCCCTCTCTCTGTCTCTCCCTTTTTTCCCTGGCTCTCTCCCTCTCTCTGTCTCTCACAACTCGCTTCTCTCACCTCGCCCTTCCTGTCAACTCGTTCTCATCAATCTCTCTCCTTATTGACTCGCTCCCGTCGACTTGTTCCCCTATATGTCGTTCCTCTTATTAACTCTTTCCCATCGCCTGTGTCGGCACGCCCCTCCCCGCCAGCCGAACAGAATCACGGGAACAGAATCAGGTCTATCAGGTTGCCGATAAACATGGTTGGGTTCCGGCCAGGGCAAGACAGGTCGAGCAGGTATAGCGGAGGGCCTGACGGAGGGGCGGGCGAGGGCCAAGTGACGGGGCCGGTTTAGAGCAACTTTAAAGGGAAATAGAAGCAGGAGGAACGCATGACGCTGCCTGTTATGAGGAAGCACATCTTAGGAAAAACAAAAGTAGGGGATGATGGTGATGGTGATGGTGTTAACGTCATCATCATCGTAATCATTTGTCGCCGCAAGGTCCCGTGGCAAAGTATTTTTCAAGATCCATATTCTTTTTCGTCTCGGGCTCCCATTACGAGTGTCCCAAGGCCATAGAGAGGATTAACCAGGTTTTCATGGGTGATTTTTCCCGTTCAAACTGGAAACGTCGGGTGCAACTGCCACTACGATCACAAAAGTCCATGAAAATCCCAGTAACTTCTTTTCCCAAGGCCACAGACAAGATTGACCGGGTTTCCATGAATGATTTTTCCCGTTCAGACTTTAGATGTCGGGTGCAACTGTCGCTAGCATCACAAAACAGTCCATGAAAATCCCAGTAACTTTTTTTCCAAGGCCACAGAGAAGATTGACCGGGTTTCCATGGGTGATTTTTCCCGTTGAAAGTGCAGAAGTCGTGTAACACATCACTAGCGTCACAAAACAGTCCATGGAAATCCCAACAACTTCTCTTCCCAAGGCCACAGACAAGATTGATCGGGTTTCCATGGGTGATTTCTCCCGTTGAAAGTGCATAAGTCGTGTAACACCACCACTAGCGTCACAAAACAGTCCATGAAAGTCCCAGCAACTCCTACGAGAGGCTTTTCAAACATACGAACTGAGGTGCCGACACGTTTGAGGATACGGGCTAAACACTCGTATATCTTGTTTCAACTCTTGACTTTGTAGACAGAGTGGACCCTCGCTGCCATAGAGGAGGAGGAGACGGGGTGAGGGGAGGAGGAGGGGAAAGGGAGGTAAGAGGGTGCCACTTGACCTTGAAACTCAATGACCTTGCGTGCCCTAGCGGAGGTCAGCTGGAGGTGTCGGTGTAGTGACTTGATATAATGTGATTGTGGTGTTCAGCTTTAAGGCAGGCTGTGACGGGTGGTGGTGGTGGTGGTGGTATCAGCACCAACGGAAGCTACAGAAATGGTAAAGGGTAGAGTCTGTAGCGGTGGAAGAGGTAGCAG
>NC_066513.1:2820522-2998022 GCF_024679095.1 Eriocheir sinensis | reverse complement strand
ATTTAGGTGTAGGAACTAAGGTTGAAATACTCAGACACTCCTGCCTCTCACACCAGCTATTTCCAAAGGCCAAAAAGGAGATCATTCGGGTTCTCATGAGTGTTTTCTTTGTTTTTTTCGTACAGAGGAAAGATCAAACTACCGCCGGGGTCCTTAAACCTCCCCTGGAAATACTGCAATTTCCTGCGAAAGCCGTGTCAAATATGTGAGCTTGGCCGCCGAAATGTTTAAAAATTACACAAAACGCTTGATTCTGGATAACGGTGCGGCCAGTATCATCCATCTCCGCGCTGTCTGCCTCGCCATAGCCTGCAGGTTCCTCAAGAGTCCAGACTGACCAGCCACCTTCGAAGATTGTCCGCACATTCAATCTTGCATAGTAAACCACGACGCTACGACGGGCTGGCGTAGTTTGGAGTGTTTAGGGCTGAAGCCTGGGCCGGAATGGTTGGACTTCCGACCTAAGAACTGCAGGGAAGAGAACGGAAGTTGATACTACCGGCGACGAAAAACAAACTTATCCTTGCAAGTTTCACGCTCCCCATCCTTGTCCCCCTCCCCCACCCCTCGCCAGGCATCCCAGGGCCCCGCAGGATCATTCAGAAGACATCACTGTCAATCCTTGGCTTTGCATATATAGAGTAAGGAAAAAATCAATTTATTTTCATTCCGCTGCCGAAAAACCCAAATAGAGTGAGTGTGTTCGGTTGAGCAGGGGCTTGTTTTCTGCGGCGCTGGGGGCGTAGCAGCGCAGGTTTAAGGGTGAGTCAGAGTGATGTCCGTCTTAAAGGGCGCCTATGTACATGAGGTGTGCTGGGACCCGAGTACAGAGACTAAGAGTTGTGTGTGCTGGTGCCCGTGTCAGAGACTTCCGTTGGTGCTCGTATACAGGGCGGTGGGTGGGTTGTGCTGGTGCCCGTTTACAGTGGGCAGGGGGTGGGTGTGGTGGTGCCTGTGTCAGAGGCGGTTGGGTTGGCGCTCGTATACAGGGCGGTGGGTGTGTTGTGCTGGTGCCCGTGTCAGCGATGGTTGCGTTGGTGTTCCTATAGAGGGCAGTGGGTGGGTTGTGCTGGTGCTTGGTTCCTGTGTGTACATGAGTAGTGGGTTGTGCTGGTGAGCTAGTGCCGGTGTAGTGGCAGTGGGTGGAGGGTGAGGCCGGCAGCGGGTGGGGAAGGAGGCGCTGATTAAACGAGTTATGGTCCTTGTGTGGACGTCCGGCCCCGCCAGGTGTGGCCAGCCTGCCTCATCCCGGTGGGGGGGAAGGTTCCGTACTGGGGGAGAGAGAGAGAGAGAGAGAGAGAGAGAGAGAGAGAGAGAGAGAATAAGGTCTCACTACAAAGGTATATCGCTGAGGAAGGAGGACTTGGCACCGCGAGCCTGGCCCTGCGTGGGGGACAAAATAACTGTCACCACAGATTGATTGGGACCGCGGCGACGAGAGGCGCGGCGACAAACATTAACCCATCGCGCTGCTTCCTCATTTGTCTCTTGAGCGAGAGATGCACTCAGCCTGTCGGGGCCGTCACGCCCACGCCCCTGAGACCCAGAGTGACCGCACTTGCCGGAGGCGCCGCGAAGGCCAGGGAAAGTCGCGTCACAAGGAAAGGAGTGCCTGGTGTTGGGCCAAAGACTACTCGAACCTTCTATGCTGGTTCCCTCCGAAGTTTCCCTCATGATAACCGGTAGTCGTGGAAACGGAGAAGTTTCCTCCGGTAAAAGAAGCGAATGATTAATGTCTTGGGGGGAAACGTTCTCAAACTTTAAAGACATTTAGCTTGCCTGGACGCTAAAGCTTCGCCGACTAATCCGAGTGTCTAGTGGGCCAATTTTGGTAAGAGAGCCGCATTGACATGCTGAGCCGCCTCTCTAGAAGCATCTCTTGTATTATTTATGCAAGATAATCATTCGGCTGCGAGAGCAATGTCACCAGCAGCCACGGAATGTTCGTCGCCGTGAACTCGGTACCGCGTCGCGTCAGCCGCCTTGATGTTCAGCGATGAAGGGAGCTCTGGTGGTGTCCCGCGACTTGTTTATTGTTATTGTTGTTATTATTATTATTATTATTATTATTATTATTATTATTATTATTATTATTATTATTATCATAGTTTATTATTATTATTATCATCATCATAACATTATCATAATTGTTATTACTTTTGTCTATTATTGTTTTCACAACTTTTGATTTTCCTTTCAAACGACTCTTGAATCCCCAAATCCTCGGAGAGTCACGTGCACATAGTTACTGAGTGTCAGTATTAGTACTGTAGTAGTAGTAGTAGTAGTAGTAGTGGTTGTGGTGGTGGTGGTGGCGGCAATAGTAGTAGTCGTGGTGGTGGTGGTGGTGGTGGTAGTAGTAGTAGTAGTAGTAGTAGTAGTAGTAGTAGTAGTAGTAGTAGTAGTAGTAGTAGTAGTAGTAGTAGTAGTAGTGGTGGTGGCGGCGGCAATAGTAGTAGTAGTAGTAGTAGTGGTGGTGGTGGTGGCGGCAATAGTAGTAGTAGTAGTAGTAGTAGTAGTGGTGGTGGTGGTGGTAATAGTAGTAGTAGTAGTAGTAGTAGTAGTAGTGGTGGTGGCAATAGTAGTAGTAGTAGTAGTAGTAGTAGTGGTGGTGGTGGTGGCAATAGTAGTAGTAGTAGCAGTAGTAGTAGTAGTAGTAGTAGTAGTAGTAGTAGTAGTAGTAGTAGTAGTGGTGGTGGTGGTGGTGGCAATAGTAGTAGTAGTACCAGAATGGGCCAAGCAAGGATCATTTATCACGGCAGAAAAAAAGCCCCACGCCACTAACAAGCTGGGGCCGTCCACCAAGGTCCCTCACGAGAGTCTACCGGCGCTGTGGGCTGCTCATTGAAAAGTAGCAGTTGTAGTAGAAATAGTAGTAGTAGTAGTAGTAGTAGTAGTAGTAGTAGTAGCAGCAGCAGCAACAGCGACAGTATCCGTCCGTCCACCCTTGAAGCCGACCCTCCCTAGAGGCAACACGTCCCAATCAGATATGTTATTTCTCCGATGGTGCTGATCTGCGTCCCCGTCGACTCCCTTCTCTCCGCGCCTCACCTTACAGCTCTCATCGCTTCCTTTTCCATTCACTTTCTTGTTCCCTCATACACCGAACGCTCGTAAGCAACACCTGACAAACATTTACCGCTATAAAGCGTGTTTTTTATCCGTTCCACTTTTTTCCTCAGATTACCATCCAAGTCATTCCACCTTTCTTTTTCTTATTCTTCTACATACCTTACACTCGGAAGCCGTATATTTACAGCCATAAAGAGTGGTATTGTATCCGCCTCGTTGCCCTTTGTTATTACGGACGAACAGAGCTCCAGGGTGGATATCCTTAAACATTTCGGGGCTTACGCACACACACTTCACAAGGTGTTAGTATTTCCATGGGTAGTTTTATGAGCCTAGTAATAGTTTGACAAGGGCTCTGCATCATGCACGTGGAAAACACTCATTAGAACCCGATTAACATCTTGTGGCCTTGGGAAACCTACTTGTGCGAGCTGAAAGCGACAAAGATTACGGACCTAGACCCCACGCAGCACCCAGTTACAGAAAACTTAACATTACTGATCTCAAAAGTATGTTATGCCCCACACAAGGCAAGAGACGGTCGGGGAAGCAAATCCATCGTGCACTGTGAGGAAACAATAAGAGAGCAAACACCCAGAGCGAGCAATTTAGGGGAGGGCGAAGCAGGTGTTGCTGATATTTAATATTAAATTAGCGGCAGTCTTGATTTCAGCGGCGGTGCCCGCTGGCGGGATGCCGGCAGGTGTTATTGTGAAGTGTATTGATCCTCTTGCCTGCTGCCTTTCCTGTGTGTGTGTGTGTGTGTGTGTGTGTGTTGAGAGAGAGAGAGAGAGAGAGAGAGAGAGAGAGAGAGAGAGAGAGAGAGAGAGAGAGAGAGAGAGAGAGAGAGTCAGGTGACCACGTCCCCACCACCATGTTACCATCACGCTCCCGGTGGCTCGTCAGGGCGGGAGGCAAGTCCCTATCGGGTGCAACTTATGGGTCGGGGTGAGGGGGTGGGGGTGGTGATGCAACCTCTTGCTGCCACTACGGTATTCTAGTTGGCATTGTTATTGGGTTATTGTAGGTATTTTTATCCAGTAATGTTGCACCTGCTGCCGCTTCTGCTGCTGCTGCTGCCGCCGCGTCCGTCGTCACGGTGCGTGCTGCCGGCCAGACCCGTGCCGCCGTGTGACCACCTGTTGGCCGCGCCTGTGTGGAAGGTAGCGAGGCCCTTCGTTATCTTGCAGGCTGAGAAAGTTGTACCGCCGAGCAGGGACACCGCCGCGGTGCCCATCGCGTGGCCCCGGCGAGGCATGGCGGCGACACGTGGCAGAGACTTGTGTTGCCACCTGAACCGTGATCACTTCGATTCGCCGGGGGGCAGTCCGACCCCCTAAAACTCGCTTTGCTGGAGGGAGCCCGCCGGAGGGCGTAGGCAGCCGTGGAGGGGCGCGGGGAACAGGAGAAGAAGCGTGGTAAGGGGGCTGCCATGTTTCGTGAACTACGGAGAAAGTCCCTCCAGCTGGAGCGAGGCGCCCTGGACAAGTTCAGGTCCGAGCGGCGAGGTTCCCTGACGGACAAAACCGAAAAGCCGCCGCCAGCCACCCACCACCACCACCAACTCCACCACCTCCACCCCCACAACCACCACCACCACCACCTCCACGCCCATCACCCCCACCAGGACAAGTCTGAACGTCGGGGGTCCCTTGTAGCCAGGTGCTGTTTCCCTCCCCCCTCTGCGTCCCCTCTGCCCCCCCCCCCCCCTTGCATTGCATTTATCTATCCCAACCCCAGCCATGCTTTCCCTTTTCGTCACTCCCTTTCTGTAGCATTTATCCCTGTCCTGTCTGGGGGCTCATCCCCCACCCCTCCCTTCTATGCAGTGCAGCACGCGTCGACGTCTGCCTCTCCAGTAGTGTCATGGTAGGCGGGAGGTTCTCGGTGATTCCCCTAATGGTAAAGGAGGGGCAGGAAATATAGTCTGCCAGGATTTTTATTTTCAGAGAATGTGTGTGTGTGTGTGTGTGTGTGTGTGTGTGTGTGTGTGTGTGTGTGTGTGTTGCCGCTTTCAACGTCAACCCGTCAGCCGGAAGCGACATATTGTTAAGGATGCTGCTCCGTCTCCTCTCCTCAGCCCCTACATTGCCCGGGCTGTTTACTCCCTGCTCTGTCGTCTTCCAGTCCCGTCCTCCTCCCCTGGCGTCTAATTTTAGAGTACAAGGAGTTCGCCATAACGGCCTGGCCACCAGCACACCCTCCCTGCAGGGCTACATCCTTAATTTTCCCTCACTTCTCTGTACTCCTCAATGACTCTTGGAATTTACTATTTGCCACATCGATCACAGCCTCACGCCGCGTCCTGTCACGCTGGGCAGAGGGAGGGAGAGTCAGGGAGTCACCTGCGCTGCTAGGCAACCAGGTGACTACGGCTAGATGGCGCGCACACACACACACACACACACACACACACACACACACACACACACACACACACACACACTTCCCCAAGTCGGGTGTTTGCAGGTCTATTGTAAGGCAACAAGCTTCCTGTGCTGTGCTGATTTGTAATATTGTTTAGAGGAGGATATTTTTTTTTTTTTTTTCTTAGCTAACTACGTAACCTAAGAAATGGAATCTGTATAACTCTGTCAGGAAATAATTTGATATTTTACCGTGTTGGTGGCACGTCACAACGTTTTAAGTTTCACACAATGTCACCAAAGGATTTTTCTTTTGTACTTGTTCCTGTTAATGTACTTTTCATCGTTATCATGATGACGTGGATGTAGAGTAATTGATGACGGAGGGACGGGATCTACAAAATTTTTCCCGTCAGCTCAACGCCTCGTCCTTCCGCCAGCCGCGTCGTCTAAAACAGTGTGTAGCATGTTAAAGCTGCGCCTCCCCCTCCCTGGCTCCGCGCCGCACCACAGCCAGCACGGGGCTGCTGCATCGCCTGTAACACAGAGTAATGCTCGTGGCAACGCACACTCCTGACACGTGTGCGAAAGCGTGCCCTGGTGCTGAAATGCATTACCCTCACCCAGGACCTGCCTGTGACGTGAGGGGGAACTGTGACGCAACACAATGACGCGCGGCTGCTGCTGTCCGCCAGACCCCGTAATCACTTCTTGGCTCAGGAATTCTGCACACAAGCATTCGCCGAAGTCAGTAGAAACTTTTCTCTCCCCTGAATGTATCGGAGCAGCGCTGGTCACTTCCATTTCATCAGGACGAGCCCCATCAGTTGTCAAACGTGCCATAATAGTAAGGGCGCAAGTAACATACGCTCCGTCATCGTAACTGTCCCTTCTCCGCCCTTGAAGTCTTAAGTTCCCGGCCACGTCCCCTCCCTGACGCTCGCATCGAGGCTGATCTCTGAGCGTTGAGCCTCGACAGACGTGTGGCGTGGCGGGGAGGCGGCACACGCAGACCGCTGGGGCCCGGCGGAGGGTTATTGATATTCATGATTCGCTTTTTATTTTTATTTTATTTTTTAGAGAGAGAAAGGGAAGGATAGGCATAGCAAGTTTTATTTGTAGATACATTATTTTTCGCCTGTGAACGAAGTTGATGCAAGTTTAAATGGGCGGCGTAATCGCCAAGGACGCTTCCATTCCTTGTAAGCAAACTGAACAGAAACCGGATAAAAAAAGTGGAGTGAAACATCTGTAGGTTGCGGCTGCAGGGCGGCCGACGACGTCACGCTGACGTCAGCCCGCCCACCATTGCTCATTGGGCGGCGGGGCCCGGGAGACGGTGTAGTGGGGCGGAGGCGCATTGTTCCCGCGGGGCAGCGTGTGCCTCGCGATGGCGCCGCGCAGGGCCGAGGATTACACGAAAACACCGACCGTGATTTCAAGTGTTGTTCACTTGAGGGATGAAGAAAAAAAAACATGGATGGAGTACTCGTGTTAATATAACATAAATGTTAACGCGTATTGTCGAAGTTTGCATGTTGCATTTTCCCTAAAATTAATTAGAGGGAGAGGATGCCGCGAGCGCTTCTTGGAGGGAGGAAGGCAAGGTATTTATAGGACAGTAGGCGGCCCCTCCGCCGCCCTTGCCGCCTCCTCTACCCTCGCCTCGCCGCCGTCTCTCTCTCCAGCTGGGTAATTAGGTGGATTTTTTCCCATCACCTTCAGCTTGAAGAGGCTCGCTGCTCAAAGTTTTTCCTCTCATGATCGAAAAGTTTTCCAATATTCAAGGTCGCTCTCGAGGTATCGTCTGTCTCATTCCCAGCGTTTCTAGCAGTGTGTGTGTGTGTGTGTGTGTGTGTGTTGTGTGTGTGTGTACTCCAGAATCAACCGTTTACCATAATACCCGAGGAACATTTATTTTTTCTCGTTTGCATTCAACAATAATGTTCAACATTTTCCTTTTGGCTTAATTCCCTCTTTTCTCTCTTTGTCAGATGGTTCCGCCACATCCAGGAGGCGCAGGAGGCGTACACGGCGCGGGACGGGAGGAACCGCCGCGGCCACCAGCACACGCCGCTGCAGGACCCCGACGACTCCACGCCCCCGCCCTCGGACCCCCTCAGAGAGTACGTGCACGCCGCAGTTCTAAGTTATGCGCGGCTCACCCCCCGCCGTAACCTTCGTACCGAACACCGCTCGGAACACTTTTTTGTCTTTCAGTGTTAACTAAATGCTCTTACAATTTCACTTACACCTTTGCCTCTGTACAGAGCTTTTCTTCATCATTTAGCTTTATTAACCTTATTTTATGCTCCATTTATAACACTGTGACGCAAAGCCAGTGAAGCATGTTAGCAAGGAGCATCATGCTGTTAGCCATAATTGGCTCCATTTTTCAATGATATCAACTTCCTCTATTTCCTAACCGTACATATTGATTTCCTATTTGAGCCGGGGATTTGGATTTTTCTAAGATTTTTCGTATCTGACAGTAGTCCTCTTCATTTATTTGTTTACTATATTTTATTTATTTATTTATTTCATAATTTTATTATTTATTTTATTATATATATATATATATATATATATATATATATATATATATATATATATATATATATATATATATATATAATATGTGTGTGTGTGTGTGTGTGTGTGTGTAATTCACCACGGCCTGATCACGAGTTGGACTCGCTTTTGCCAGCAGATAATCTCCCAACGTGAGCAAGTGCTCATTATTGTCGATCTCTTGGTACTGCCAGGACCTCACACACCACACACCCCATCCCCTTGCTCAGGGGGGACAGTAACCACTCCTAGTCAACGGAAAGAATCCGGCCTGAGTGGGGCTCGAACCGCTGCCTGTTTGGCCGTGAAGCTTTGCAGCGCAGCGCTCGAACCGATTAAGCTACCAGAGTGGCGTGTGTGTGTGTGTGTGTGTGTGTGTGTGTGTGTGTGTGTGTGTGTGTGTGTGTCAGGCAGAAGAGGTTCTGTTGTGCCAGTCAGCTGGCACTGGGCAGACATGGTACTTAAAGTGAATATTAAAACAAAACATTTTTCCATCTCTTAATTTGTGTATTGTATTGCAGGGGAGCAGTGTACTGTCACAGACTGGGATCTGTACACACATGTAGCTAGTTGTTTACAGTGAGAATAAGACCATGATATGTAACTATATAAAGATTATTATTATGCTGGAGTATGAAGGGCAGTGTCACGGTGTTACTTGTTTGAATGGTAAACAAGATATTTTGTTTCAGTGTTGACGATGGAGTGGAGGTGGATGGAGGGGAGGCTGCAGATGCCGCTGCTGAGGGTGCAGCAGACAAGACACAGCAAGGAGCAAAGTCCTCAGAGTCATCAGGGAGGACTGAAGAGTCCCCTGGCTCTACCTCTTCAGCTCAACCTCCAGCTTCACCAGAAACACTTGCCAAGAAAACAGGTAAGTCTCCCTTCCCATGGCCATGCCAAACCCTGTGGGGTGTTCCTCTTCCAGCATTCATCTCAGCCATATTTTAGAAGCAGTTCCATGCTCTAGTGTTCCCTTGACTGGGTGCAGTTGGTTATGGGTTTCAATCCTCTGCTTGTATGTAGGATCCCTTTGGCACCTTGTGGTATTGAATCAAGGATATGTACTTTACTCTTCCCCTTTGGTAGCTCAGTAGCCATGATCTCTCCATTTTCACTATATCCCACTGCTCTTTGTTGCATGGAGCCCTACCCCCAGCACAGCACCAAGGCCGGGGTGTGTATGTGTCAGGGGCAGGACCAGACCATGTCACACAAAAACTCAACTCTTATTCTTGAAATTACTGATCATAGTACTTAAGCTCCTTGACACTAAGCATCAGTTTTCCAGTATTGACAAGCCTCTTAAGATGCAATGTATTGATCATTTTGGCACTATGAACTGACCTCTTCTGTAATCTGCTGTAAGTAATGCACTTAGCTCTTTCAATAAGACCATACCCTTGGCTTGCTGCATGGCGGGGGCTCAAGTGTGTAATGTTCAGCCTCTCACAATGGGGTCTTCAAAGCTTGCACTGTGCACTCCCAGAAAAAAATTATCCCATCCACTGCTCACCACTGGCACCCTTCATCCTTTAGTTGTACTCCAGATAAAGGTTGAGCTTCCATCACTGCCTTTTTAATATTTTCATACTTGGGAGTCATAGAGTAATTCATGGATGCCACATAAAGTTGCTTGTT
Organism: Eriocheir sinensis; assembly: GCF_024679095.1. Classification (NCBI taxonomy): domain Eukaryota; kingdom Metazoa; phylum Arthropoda; class Malacostraca; order Decapoda; family Varunidae; genus Eriocheir; species Eriocheir sinensis. The sequence continues at coordinate 2,988,372 of NC_066513.1, read as the reverse complement.
TCTTGGGCTGGGGAGAGTGCCTGGTGCCTCCCTTGAGTGTAGTGCATGGTAGTGGTGGCACGACAAAGTGTCTATCCAGTCATTACAAAGGCAGTGACCAGGCAAGGGTGATAGCCGTGCGAGTGGTGATGGTGACTGGTGCTGAGTGGTGATGGTGGTTGTTATTGGGTAACGACAGCAGAGGCGGGCGGGTCAAGCAGCAGCGTCAGCGGCCCGAGCGGCCCCACTCCCTCGGCTGGCCGGAGCCCCGCCTCCGGGCGTCGGCTCCAGGAGGTCCAGATCATCCAGATCGTGGAGGGCACGACGCTCATCCAGCCCTCGGAGGTGAAGGTCTCTCAGGGAGTGGTCCTCTCTGCTGAGCCGGTCCTCACCCCTATAGGTAAACTCTTCCTACTTTGTCTTCAGTTTGCCGATGAGAAAAAAACAGCTGAGGCGTGAGTTTGAAAGTTCCCTTACTGTAGTAATGTGGAGTTGTGCCAAAAAAGTGAGATGGTCCTAGTAGTGCCATTAAACCCACGTGTAGTGTAGCTGTCTGCTGTCCTGGTAGCCTGATGGAGGGGGTGCTGTGCCAAGTGAGCCTCACGCTGTCAGTAAAGCTTTGAGCACTAGTCCACCACACACTGAGTGACGTGGCCCTCGCACCCTGGGGTCGCGGGTTGTTGGGAACACCCCTAGACCCAGGCTGCCTCCAGGGCTAAAGGAAACATTTACTTTCCATTAATTTATATTTCTTGCCTTGATTTCTGGCTAACCTGCATGACACTCTGGCAACCCTTCCTCCACTGCATCTTGGCATGGATTGGCAGTGTAATATCCTTAAACTAACAGTTATGGCACCTCTAAATATACCTACCTGAATATCATAAATATTAAGGATAATATGTTTTAAATTTTTCCATATTTCTTTGCAATATTGTTTGTGAGGAAGAGGATCTGAAGCTTTTGTGCAGCTGTTGGAGGACCTCAGCCTCCTCCTCCTCCTCCTCCTCCTCGCGGTGGTGCTCCGCAGTAAAACACTAACTAACCCTTTCCTTTCCTTTGCCATAGATTTCCAAGACTGAAAGGGTCTAAGCTGAAAGGATAAAAAATTAACATCTACATTATTCTTATATCAAACAGGCATTTAGCTAAGAACCATTTAGTAACAGGTGTAGATTATGTACATTTTACTCGAGCTAAAAAAAAATGTCAGTTTCCATCCCACCAACCATTTGCTGTCCATGGTCCTGTTGATGAAACCTCTGGCTATAAATGGTACATCTATCCTTAAATCACAGCAGTATATTGCAGTAATTTAGGTACAGAGCTTACAACCCTACCAACTTAATATTCCTGACCCAGTGTTGCATTACATGGGAAGTGCCATCACACTATCCTGGTGAAACTTAGGGATGGCTCACACATTTGACAGACCATTAGAGTCAGTGCCTCTTTAGCCCAGTGTACAGGGACCCCTGATATCCCCATTACCAAAGACCTCAAAAACATTATACAAAACTCTTCAACCAAAAATTAAACGTCATCGCCACAAGAGTCAATTTTCTAGGGTTTGATTAAGGTTTTGGCAAACCTAAACAGTCTATTTCAGAGACAGATTATTCATTTCCATGTAAATTCTGTATGATGCCTTTTCATGTTTCAGCAGAAAATGGCTATGAAAGCACCAGAATTAACTTATTATAAAATTTTGTACTTTGTTGTAACTGTTACCACCATTATATATATATATATATATATATATATATATATATATATATATATATATATATATATATATATATATATATATATATATATATATATATATATATATATATATATATATATATATACTTTGGTGGAAACTGACAAGTCACTTATTTTGTCTTGTTCTGATGTCATTTATTTTACTAAATATTTTGCCCGGTCATTTTGTTAATTCCTCTCTTAATTAACAGAAGCAGTATGCTTTTTTTCTCTCACTTTTCAAACTTTCACACCAAAACTTATAATATTTTTAGTTTTCATGTTAACCACCCTGTGATCCACTGTAATGTTAACCCCACTGTGACCCACTGTAAACACCACGAGGAGGAATCAACACGTCCCCCAAACTGTGCCAGCTAACAAGACAGTCAAACCAATTCACACATCCTGAAGTAGTTTTTTTTAGGAGAATCACAAGATGATCCAATCCAAGTGACCAACAGAACTGGTTGATTTTTAATGCAACCTTCCATTAACTTTATCCATTCCATAAAGAGCAACATGTACATAGAGTAGCAAAACCCAGTGTACACTTCTGTTACAAGAGCTGCCACATGCTACATTCACTAGCCATGAGCCTGACCACAGGAATGAGGACTAAGATTCAAGCCTGCAAAATTAAAGATTTTAATAATGGGTGGAGCAGGTGGGCAATGCCTATGAGATAGGTTTGCTAATGATACCATTGAAGTTCTTTTGCATAGGTGGCTCAAAATTTTACTTTTATCAATACTTTATAGTCCAGCAAATTTTCATAACAGATAAATGTTCATTAACAAATCATTAAATATAGAAACAGGTAATCATTTGTAAATTTAGAAAGTTAAGCAAGATAAATAAAATATAAAAAGTAATGAAACAACACAAAGTCTCAGGAATTTGAAATGAGGAAGTCAAAACTGATCTTTACAGCTTAAGGATTCCTGCTCATGCATACATTTCACACACACATACACACACAATTATTATGTTCAAACTTTTAAAGCTTCATCTTACGACTCCATCTCTGGTAAGCAATGAGACACTCCGGCCAAGAGAAACATAGCTTCTGTAATTCCTAGTGCTAGTTTATAGTTGTTCACTGTTTCTCCTAGGTTGGTGGATACTCACAAGTGACTGTAACCTAGACTTTGAAAGCTTAATACCATTTCTAATCTATTCTTTGTTGCCATATGAAGATACAAAGTAGTCAGTATTATTTTCTTAGCATTTCATATCCTGTAATTCATCCTTCCATGACAGGAAGAGTCGTAACCTCGTTCATCTTTGCAGAGTTGTTGCGGCGCAAGGACCTTAAGATCCGGCAGGCTCTGGAGGAAAAGCAGCAGATCATTGCCAACATACTGAACATTCCTTATGAAGACTTTGAGAGTGTGGTGGACATGGCAGGTGAGCCAGCAGTGGGCAACAAGGAGCCCAAGGAGCTGGTGTTAGCAGCCATGTTTCAGGCCAAATGTTTACAAGAAAGCCTTAATGAGGCCCTTAACCTCACTGAGGGAGACATTGTAGCAGCAAGAGCCAATGAGGGAAGGGGAGCAAGCTTACCCCTCTACCAGGCGCCCATGGCCAAGCTGATGAACATCTCCACCACACTGTCTCAACAACTTTCTTCATTACTGGTGAGTGGAGTCATAGGTTCTTGGCGACTACACTTAAAAAGAATACTTTCTCCCAACACCATTTGGTTTATAAAAGGTTCTGAAAACATTATACTAAAATATGTTAGTTCAAACCCAGATAATTTTTTGCAAGAGATGACTTTGAAAAGGTTTAAAAAACAATATTAAGGCAATATTAACCCCTAAAGGACAGGTAGCGGGCTTTTCCGGTCTGCCTGTTTCCACTGTAATTTTGAAGTTTGCGTGGGGATTTATGGGTCAGCGTGACCCCAAAGCCGCAACACAACTATGCCGTGCCATTCTCAGTGTTTCTGTGACTGTAACAATGGCAGGAGGAGAATTTTTACAGCAGGATTATCAGTAAACCTCTTCCCTCTTCGTCGAAGTGTCTCTTAGAGAGTGTGTTTCCGTTTGGAGGTATTGGCAAACGCTCACTTCTCTTCCCCTTCGGAAGCTATCTTTCCGTGTAGTGTTGGTACTACTGCAAATCAAACAAACGTTGAAACCCGAAACATTAATGCATTTTAGGTGTATTTCTATAATGTAAAATATTGTGTGGCTAATATTTATATAAACAGTGCTTGATGCAGTGACATACACTATATATAGCAGTGTTTTAGGGGGTATGGTAGCCGTGGTGATGTTTGTTTTGCTCTCGCAGCTCATGATGTCACCTGTGGGCGGAGCTAAGGAGACCTCTTTAAAATAAAATGTTTTTATTTTCCTAAACAAGACTTACGTAATAGACACGCACATATTATGGAAGCACAAATAATAATAATGTCACACAGTCTATATGGGTATGAGGTGCCTGACTTCCCACGGCCAATCATCGCTGTTTCAGCTTGTGACGTCATCTGTGGGCAGGGTTTAGGAGACCGCTGTTGAATAAATTGTGTATATTTTCTTTATTCTCAGCCTGTTCCATGAGGCATCTCTTTCTCCCTTCATTTTTTCTCCCATGTGAATATTTTTTTAATTAGTTTTCGAGCTCCTATCAGTGGGTGGAAAATGGTATCATCTGCTCTGCTGAGCTTTCCTTAAGTTCCACCCACAGGTGACGTCACAAGTTGGGACAACAATGATTGGCCGTGGGAAGCCAAGCACCACATACCTCCACATACTCATACAGACTTGGGAAATATGCGCCCCGGAGGCCAGAGCCCGTCACTTTAAAATTCATCCCAGCTGGTGGTTCAATGGGCCAACCCTCTAAACGCTCAAGAATGAGAACTCTTGTTAGAACTGGTGAATATATAGTGAACAGGGCGGCATATTCCAATGTTGGCTTATATTATTATAGGAACCATGAAGTCTTGAATAAACAGAAAAATATTATTTCTCGTATTGTATGACTTTTTATATAAGGCCCCAAAAATTTAGATCGTTCTTATATCAGAAAAATATTATTTCTCGTATTGTATGACTTTTTATATAAGGCCCCCAAAATTTAGATCGTTCCTATATCCAATCAATATTACAGCAACATGGAAAAATGTAATAAATCATTAAATGTGCCAAGATATTGGCCTAAGATAGTGGTCTTCAGCTTCTCTTCCTGAAGAGAGAGAAAATACTTTGTTTCCTTCCCGCTCACCGCTTCGCACGCTACACAAAGACACTCCTCGTCACTGATAATACTGTTCGGTCCACGAAGACTGCTTTCCTCGCGGGAAAGGGGAAGAGGTTGACTGATAATACAGCAGTTAGGATCTTCCTCGTCTGATTCTGAGCCCGAGTGTCCACAGCCAGCAACCTCGACAACTCATAAGCCTCCTCTTCCTCCCTAAAGAGCTCTCAGTGTGAGTGCAATTGGGAAAGAACTGAAAGTGATTTTTCTCAAGCTCTGAAAGTAGTGTTAGTGGTGAAGACAATGAAGGTAGCAGCATTGAACTCCAACCCCTTGTCTTATCAGGAAGGCTAAGCCCCATTATTGTGGAACCTGGCTTTGGTGGCCAGCCTGAAGATCAATATCATTATGGTGATGATGGAAATGATACTGAGGCCCCTGAGGATGCATCCCACCACCCTTCAGAGTTATCAGTTCAGAATATGAGGGATTGAGTGTGGGGATGGAGAGTGCCGCTAGCCACACCGTGCCTCCCACAACCTACATAATGTTCTGAACACAGGCCTGCTGCTGCGTGGCAAAAGTTACCGCACTTTATCATGTCACCACGGAAAAATGACATGACATAGAGACTTCAGGTTTGGGACAGATTGAAGAGGAAGGATTGATAATGGGAAACTTACAAATTTAAAGTTATTGGCGTAGGCAGAGGCAATTTTGGGGAAAACGTCAGAACATTGCGTACGGGGAGAACCGATTTCACGTTACATCCCTGCCCTTTAGGGGTTAAAATGTACATGATGGTGCTTTTGAATAAAAAACAAAATACAGCAAAGTGTCACATGTAAAGTGTTCAGATTTAGCAAATTCGCATTTGGTGACCCCAAAACCCCTGTAAATTTCGACTTATGACTGGCTTGTCAATCCTGAACCCTGTTGTATTTCGAGGAATAATACATATATATATATATATATATATATATACACACACACACACACACACACACACACACACACACACACACACACACACACACCACATGGGTGCTACCTCTGCGAGTGTACAATGTGTACTGAGACCCCATTCCCATTGTTTTCCGCTCTGAGCACTCTCATCTTGCGGTGAATGTCTTCGACTTGTACAAACAGGATGCTCATGCACCAAGTCACCCCTCATAAACCAAAACACTCATAAACGGTGGTATTGCTGTGTATGCGTGTGTGTACATATATATATATATATATTTTAAATTACACACACATGCACATTTTTACTCCTTTACAGAATCTTGTCTCGGAAAGGGATGATGAAAGAGAACGCATGAGGAAAGAACTTGTTGCATCACGGGAGCGCCTACACCTCCTACACATGCGTCAGAACTCAGCCTCCAGTCAGACAGTAGGAGCCAGTACCCAAGTCCCATCCTCCACCCAGCCCACGGCCTCCTCACCCTACACCTCTCGGCCAAGTTCCTTTGTGTCTGTTGCGTCCTCAGTGGCTGACCATTCCGACACCAGTCTGCAACATGACACTGACGAGGGTGAGTCCACTCAGAAGGAATGATGAAACATGATGTGGGGCTTTGGTGGAAAGACTCAATCTCTTATAGGCTTGTTTTACTTTACTGTTATTTAGTTTGATGCTGAAGTGCCATAAACAGTTATTAAACTAATAGTCATTTGTTTTATTCTTAATTTTGTTGTTGCTTTTGTGTGCGTGTGTGTGTGTTGTGGGATGGTGGGTGAGTGGGTTGACAGGTGTATGCGTGCGTGTGTGTGTGTATGCGTTATAATTGAGTGGTGCATGTTTTGAATTGAAACTAAACAATCTTTAAAAGCAATAAAACTATTAAGTGTCATCTGATGAGGGACACAGTTTGACCAAGAGAAGGTTCAGTTGTCAGGGCTGTGACCACTGCAATGCTGCTCCTTACTCTAAGGGGAACACAAAGAATAGTAAAATTACCATTCCTTTCAACATTCTTCAAAAAAGAGGAAAAGGAGCATGGTGGTCACAAGTCCAGACACTGAATCATGATCTGCTTTTTTGTTGTTGCATGATGTTTACTTATGACACAGATGCGACCGAGGTGAGCAAAGGGAGCAGCGCCCAGCAGGAGGCTGAGGCACCTGACACCAGGGAGGAGCCACCACAAGAGGTATGGCAGCAGCTGCCACATTAGATAATTTTACTGTTCTAGCACTCCCTTGTGACACGCATCATCAGCTTGTGTGGATAATGATGATGACTTGAACATAATAATAATAGCCACACACTGAATGGTGAGGTCACAATGTGGTGTTCATGCTATGCAGTAGTCAGTACAAACCATGTTCATAAAACCCAACATTATACTTATCAGTAGAAGCAGGAGAAACTACTGTTGAGGGAGACAGTTGTGGAACAGATGTTTGCCCTGTAAACACATTCATTACTAGTTACAGGAGTTTGTAGTGAATTATGAATGTCAGATCTCACTGTGGAATATAACAGCTTCATGGCAGGAGCATGCAACTAATAAAAATGTTATAATGTTAGTGTCAATGTAAATTACACCAAGACAGGGACACTGAAGCCAGATTTGCATCTTCATTTAAGGGGATTGTTATCATTTTCTTGGGAATATTTGTGAAACTTGAAAAACACAACATATTCATGTAGTCTGCATCCCTTTGACAAGCCAAACACATAGATAATTAAAGGTCTGGGGATTTAAATACCCTCCTCACACATGTGCCAGTCTGTCAAAATTAGCACATAACTTGACCATATGTAAGCATTATTTTGTATTTACCTATTTGTAGCATACAGGGCCTGATCTAGGCTCAGATAGTTTTGTCTCTTTGTCTACTTTTATCCAATCTCTTTCATTTGGTGGACACTGCCTCCACCACTTTTTCCTCCAAACTGTTCCACAAATCCACACTTCTATGAGGAAAAGCTGTACTAATTTGTGTGTTTATCAATGTGCTAACTGGTGGGTGAATGAGTCACTGAGCAGGCCCAGTGGCTTTCAGGGAAGGGAGACATGATCTGTATTCCACTGACTTTTCTCGTTTATTTTGACTTTCAACAGTGCCAAATATAAAATATGCACAAGAAGCAAGGAATCTGTGCTATAACATTTTGTCCAGTTTACTTCAAAAGCCAGGTTACATCACAACTTGGAACCAACAAAGTGTTAGGCGGGGTATAACTGTGTGTAGTCATTAAAATCTAAAAGTTTAGGGCAGAAAATCCACTCATGGACCAGGAATATGTAGTGGCACTGCAAAAACTTCTTTGCAGCTGCATTTGTACAGTTTGGAACAATCCCCAAATGTGCGAATCTGCGAGTAGTGAACCCACAAATTTGTGGGGACCGAGTGTGTACACTGACACAGATCACTGGAAGTCTGATTTTACTCACCTTTTAATCACCTTGATACAAGGGTTGCAAGAAGCAACTGGAGTTGTCAAGTCTTCCTTGAAATGGCTTTGTTTTGCAAGAAAAAGCAAAGTGAGCTATGCTTTCTTCCCTTGGATTTTCATATAAATTTATTACAAATAATTTCAATGATATATTGTAGTATTTTGCCTTGCAGCCCTTTTAGAAACAAGAGAGACATTATGTTTCGACCTCCTTCAGGCTGAGGGGCTGGATGGCTCAGTGCTGTTGCCTACTCACACACTGTGTGGAAAGTTCACCAATGACTGAAAAATAACTTTAAATTTGTTAACACTTAACAAAATGTATTTTCTTAACTACTAAGTGTCTGATCCATATAAACTTTTCCCACAAGAACCACCCAATATGCACAATTTCTAAAAAATGGCCAAGAAAAAAAAACAGCATTTACCTTAAGAACATCAAATATAGCAGAAAATAGGTGAAAATATTATGTACCTACTGTGCTGTAACACCTGCTCTCGTCCAGCAGGATTCATTCACTAGCTGGAGCCACAGAATGCTTTTCTTCCTCTGTTCTTTGCTGAATTCTTCTGTTGGAAAGTTATTTATAAGTAAGCAGTGTGGGTGAAAGCATCTCCATTCAATAGCTACATGCTCATTCACTGTGTCAGGCTTTCAGCCTATGATGTATTGAGGTTAGCTTCCTATTTTCTTTGTGATTTATCCCTAATTTTTCCTTCTTCCATTTTGGCACGACAAGACTGGAGAGAGAGGGTAGCAGAGTGGGGCAGCGGTCCACAGCTTCATTGTCAGGGAGATTTTGTTGGGACACCTGTAGGGGGCAGAAAGAATTACTTGTTTGTAAATAGTTAATCAAATTTTGAAGGTGACAATGGTGAAAATTGATTCTGGTAGTGAGCCTAGCACACAATGTGAGGCAATTTCTGTAAGTTGAAATTGTTCACTCCTTGTTCCCATCGGAGTAACTTCTTGTCAGGCAAAGCTTCGCCTGATGAATCACCTCTGGCTTCTTGCTGGGGCAGTAGTAGGTAGTAGTGCCTCATTTTACAACTATAAAAATCACTGCTAATTAGATTCTTTATCATTATTAAAACCTGCTGTCGTCATTCTTTTAAATCCATTCCAAAATTTACAGGACATTGAAGATTCTACTGGTGGATCCGAACCCAGTGATACCAAACCTGAAGCCGAGGCCTTGGGAGGGATGCCAGAGGGGGAGGAGGAAGCCAAAGGGAGAGAGGAGGCAAGTGCCACCTGAGGAAGCACAGCTGCAGATAGAGTGCAAGTGATTTCCTTCTTACTCTTGCTAATGACCTCTACTCCTGCTTTGTATGAGGCCAGTGAGGGGCTGCAGACCCCTGAAGGCCCATCCTCATGGCCACTGGAGGTTTGGAGGTGGTGGTGCTCTTCTGAAGGCCCATTCAGATACAGCAAATACTGTGTTGCAGTTCCACTGGACTGAAGTGTGCAGAAAGGACAGCTTTGGTCAGGGACCTGAGCATTGCAACACAAAATATTTTTTGTTTCCTTTGTATGATATTGTAAATGAAAAGATTTTAATTAAAGTGATTTAATTATTTACTCTTGATATCCAAGATGATAGACTGTGTGCATGTGCAACATATGACTCTAGGCTGGCTGGACACAGCACATAACGTGACCAAGCAGTAGACATGTACATACAGTGAGGTGGAAAGTGTGGTGACCCTGGAGCCAGGGCTCCTGCCTGGTGCAGGGTCATCCTCCAGTGGGTGGTGCAGCACACCCAGGCTGGCTCCTAGTTCCAATCTGATCATCAACTGACATAGATTTTTGTAGCATGTGGAGCCCTTATTGTAAGGTTGTAATCATTGCAATTCCATGTAGCAAGTGATTCTAGAAAATAATGTAATTGTTTGGTTGTAATTTCTATTAATGTTGTCAGAATTCTGTGTATGCTACAAACCTCATTTGTGGATCCTCTTTTTGAACTACTTAAATACTTTTCTAACCATGTTTGCTCCCCCACATGCTACAGCTCCAGGTTTGCCAAAGTCAAATATGAACTCCCATGATAGGGAAATACCTTAGTCAGCTTTTTCACCAAATGTTTGTTGTACTATGTTCAAATATCATAATCAAGTCACCTGGTGTCCATTATGTTCCTAGTCCTTTGTGTTGCGGAAAGCTGCTGTCCCGCTGAGCCACCGTGGACCAACGCCAGACTCTCAAGTCACTACCTTAGGATACCTGTCATGTACCTCCCCAGGCAGGCATGTCACCGGCCTGCCTCAGACACCCACTTGAAGCACCAGTTTATTGTTCACTCATGGAAAATCCCTCATTGTTTAACCCCAAAGTCACCATCTGTATAACTACCAGATTATTCCCTGATAATATTCTCTTCAGTAGATGTTCATTCTCAGCATAGACTAATGTATTATGTAACTTAATATTCATTTGTGTCTCATGAAATTTGTTCCTTCAAAGCCTGTGTCTGCAGGGTAGTGTTCCCCTGGGTGGAGGCAGAGGTGACTCAGGGTGAGGGAAAATGAGTGGAGAGGATGTATAAAGGAAGTGGAGGCTGCCCTGCAACCTACCTTCTGTGAGATGTAGTTCCATTCCACGTTCCAAAGTTGGAGGTACTCCTTCACTTAGCCAGTGGTGGTTGGTGTCCCTCCACCATTCTGGCTGTTGGTTGAGGTGTTACTCCACTTGAACTGTGTTGGGTTGAAACTCCTGAACACTGCCAGAGGGCAACAACTTGTCAAGCTAAATGAGAGGGTGTTCTCTTGTTCATTTGTATGTACATATCTTTGTTGCCCAAATACTGTGGGTAAACAGTAAACACATTACCACAAAGTGATCATTTGTAAATTGTAATAATGTTATTGTATAATCAATCAGCATAATGTATAGTGCAGCCTAAATGCATAAGTAATAAAATTACAAAATATTTTTCCTCTCTTGTACATAATTTACACTCATCTCTTACCTCGCGATGGAACAGAACCTGCAAGACTGTTTGCAAGTGTTAGCAGAGGCAGAATGGATGGCTGGAATGTGATGATGAAGGGGGTCATAACCATCGGGTCATTTCTTGAGCCAGTCGTCAGATGGGATGACAGGCAGGAAATGGGACAGCACTGACAGTAGAGGAGGAGGGGGGGGGGGGGGTAACAGACTGGCCAGATGACTGAATAGCATTATTTAAATAATAATTTTAATATTGATTTGGGTTGCCTGAGGGAAAGATGGTAGATACAATGTGCCAGTAAAATCAAAATTCAGCTACAAGACTAGTCGGGCAAATAACGAGGTGAAACAAAACTAAAATAAGGGGCAGCAAAATTTAACAATCTTGCCTCTTTTGGGGACCAATGAAAAACAAGGGTGTATGTCCCCCTATTCAAGGCCTGGGCCCTCCACATATCATTCTTGGCAAAAGGGTTTCACACACATGGTTTCTGGGCACTCATGGACAATATTTTTGTATATGGTCTATAGTAGATTGTGCTGCATGGAGTGGGCAGGATGTTCCTTGCTGTAAAGAGGGTAAACAGAGTCAGCCTTTGGTGTACCAGTGTCTGCCACTAAACAGTCGGTATAAGAAGTTCTGATATAGATAATGTTGACAATTATTTAATTATAAGAGAATGGTTAACCTGTATGCTACACTGGGTAATGGTCCTGTAGCCACTATGGGCAACACAATAAAAAAGCTTCATATCAAATTTATGGCCCTAACTTCTTCAAAGGTTTATCACAAGCCGCTCCCCAGCTATAAACTGCATTCCTGACATCTTGAAGTAAGTAGCTACCCAATAGAGTATTTTCACTCACGTAACCTTGTGACGTTTTCATGACGTCACAAAGTAAACATGGCTGCCGCGTGTGACAGTCTATCCTTGTTGGGGGACCAGCGAGTGAGTGAGAGACCGTGCCTCATTGGGGAATCGTAGTAAATGGAGTACAGGTAACTCTCGATTTACGTGAGTTTGGTTTACGCGTTTTTGAAATAACGCGGGGTCCAAAATCCAAATAAATGTTTAATTTACACTTTTTTTTCACTAATATGCAATATATTATGGAGTGGCCACCAGATGTCTCACGCAACTGGACTCACACGGCGCCACGGCCACACTGCCGAGCCCAGTTCTTCCCGCGCGCTACTTGAACAACAGTACAGTACCCACGCTGCCATGCTACTCAACAATAAGAGTGCCCAGGTACTGGTACCAGTACCGGTACCAGACTGCTCAGTACCGGTACCAATACTAGCCAGTTGCTCATGGTGTCCCTCATATCTTCCTCACACGAGTGAGACTGAGACTGGGTGCCTGAGTGGATATCTCGGTGATATGGATATTCTCTCTCTCTCTCTCTCTCTCTCTCTCCACTGAATGAAGTGAATATTTATTATTCGACAGAAACCTACCTCGTTTGATTTACATTGTTTTTGATTTACGCGACCTCTTCAAGGACACAATACTCGCATAAATCGAGTTACCTGTACTCCAGATATTATTTTTCGCTCTCTCTGCTGGACAGGACTTATTATGAGTGGATGGTCACTTAAGTCAGGCTTAGTTGCCCTAAAATACGGCAGCTTTACGTGGAAACCAAGGCAAGCATTAGAGGAAAAATTGGCTTTCACAATGATACGCACTGTCTACATACCTAACAATAACTACATAGTGCTTCAACAAAGACAATCTACATATTTAACAATAAGTGATGTTTCAGAGAGGGCCAACATTCATCTCCACTTGTACTACCTACCAGACAAGCTAACCCACTTTTAGGGGGTTGATCATTCACAAAGCGAGTGTCTGCATATCTAACAGTAACTAATACTTGAACAATGATGCTGGCAACATATCTAATAATAACTAATGTATCAGGGTGCTGACATTCATCATCACTCATACCTACCATACATTAATAACTTTCGGGGCTGGCCACTACTAAATCTAGTGATGAAGAATGAACTCTTAATAAAGGCTAAATTACTTGACAAACAAATGAAAATTCACTTCACTGTCGTGCATTGTCACTAATCTTTGCTTGATACCATTGGAAAAAACTATCTGAATCTGTAGGTGTGTTATAGGTTGACACTGGAAGCCCCAGCCAGGACTGAGGAAACACTGTCTCTACTCATTATTGTGTATGACTGAAACGTCATTCCTACCTGTCAAGAAGTGCTTTCCACAGACTCCAGTGTTCAGGGTTTGAAGTCTGGGCTTTGGAGATCCTCGATAATCAGAGACTTCTTCTTTCAGCGATCAATTCCCTCCGTTCACCTTGCCGCATTGGTATTTTAGGCAGGCGGTAAAATGATAAACTTGGGTGTTGATCTGCCTTATTTCCACACCCAACAACGCAGCAAAGATGTGGTATTTCTATTCTCAGACGGGTCACCAGTACGTACCATGACCACCACAAAATGAGGCTAGAAACTCGCGTCCCGGTCACTCCAGTGGCCATGAAATCTCCTCGCATGATCTCTCAACTCTCAATCAGGCTGATCCCGCCAACCCATAATGCACCGCGACCTATTGCATAGGTGTTTTTTTTTCTGAGAAAAGGGGACAATGCATATCTGTTAACTAGCACAGGTCACTTGAACTGTGATACAATATATATGTTGACATTTTTTACAGATTTTTAAGCAAAATTAGTTAGCTTTCTATATATAGTAAAAGAAAAAAATAATAATCTGAAAGTCCCAATGTGTAGTCCAAATTTTGTAAGTACAGGTAACTCTCGATTTACGCGAGTATTGTGTCCTTGAAGAGGTCGCGTAAATCAAAAACAATGTAAATCAAACAAGAGGTAGGTTTCTGTCGAAAAATAAATATTCACTTCATTCATTCATTCAGTGGTTGTTCATGTAGTTTCAGGCCATGTTACATCACGTTTGTCACCTGCCCCTACGGAAGGTGAGTTCTCCCTTGCCTGGTAGATCTCTAAAGGAATCAAGGCTCCTGGTCCCCTGTTATTATCATATTAGAGTATATAACATATTATTGATATATTATGTATATCTAGTATGAAAATAACATATTCTCTCTCTCTCTCTCTCTCTCTCTCTCTCTCTATGTTAAAGGGCATCTCCCATCTATCCGACCAAGCTGAAATTTTGTGCAAATCCTCTTGGAGGCTTTGCCTGTCTTCGTCAGTCAGAACCGAGTTACCAATCTTTGTAGCCAGGAAGAAGCAACTACTCTAGAAGCTACCCAGCTGGTAATCAGGGCCAGGTGTTGCCTTGCTTTTCTTCTTTGACTTCTTTGGGGCCTTCCGTGGTGTCACTTTCTTTTTGTCCATCCTCTGCTTGGACAACACACTGTTTGAAGTCATGGAGAAGCCAAGGTGCTGCGGAATCGGTTAGCCTCATACCCAAAATTGTGCTCAATTATGGTGAGCTGAGTCAGAAATGTCATCCTTTGGAGGCAAGCAAACTTTGCCTTGCTCTGGTGGTGCCAAAGCTTGGAATGAAGTCCTTCATTCCTATTCTGGCTCTCTCCTCACAGGCACCTTTCAAAGAGGACTGGGCTTGATAAATCAAAGAAGACTTCCCTCACTCTTGTTTTTGTACTTCTTTTCAAGTCTCAGATAATTCTTCATTATGTCATGGAAGGGGATAGGCTTTCCTTCATCCTTTGCCTTCTTGAACTTACACCAAGAAGAATCGCAGTGTATGTGGTGATGATTGACATCTCCATCCATGGAAATGGCATGCCAAAATCCTGACATATATAATTTTCAATTTCAATGTCACAACATCAGTGCCAATACTGTCCCTGATAGCTTTCCCATAGTGCCTTTGGAAGGCATCAATCTGTTTGTCAGTAAGTTGATGCTTACCACCAACTAAGCTTTTCTTTATCAATTTTCCTGTTTTAGTTATTTTCTCCTCTTTCAGTTCTTCCTTCAACTTTCTCAGCTGTGTACCCATTCATTTTTGCACATGGTTGACACACTCCTCTTTCACAACACTGTGGCTAGCATATGGTCCATTTCCATTGTTCATGTCACACACAGCCTTGTATGAACTGGAGTCTCCATCACCAAGGAATGTGACATATCTATATCCTTTCCCCTCACTTCTTTGCCACATTCTGACAGCCCCTTCAGACTCCATAGCCCCTGATAATCCATTGAAGTTAGCTTGGCACTTTCCTGAATGCACACTCTTGTACCATTCATCAAAAGTAGCTTTTTCTTTCTTCTTTCCCATGATCGCACATGCTCTACAAAAATTACTGAGCACTTCAAAATCAATTACCATTCCAGAGTATATGTCTATCACAAAAGTAGCACCAATATGACTTTTGTGACCTCTGGTGAGCCATGTGCCATCAAATCTAACATCAACATTCAGTTTTCCATCCCCATCTCTTCCTTTCCCTTGCTTTTCACATGATCTCTCAACACACTCACTTGTTCTTTGTAAAAAGTGTCCATTTCCTTATATATGTATTGAGCATGGCGGGTGAAGGTACATGTGTTAAGTTCTTTGGCACCCATAGCAGCCGAGAGACGGGCCAAGCCTGCCATGTCATATCCTTCCGACAGAGAATGGAACAACATTCCCTTCCGTAAAGTCACTATTCTTGCATTTACTTGGTTCGGAATGATGCACAATTTTTTCACACTCTTCATATCTCAGATTTAAAGTACAATCAAAGTATTCACTTGTTACTTTTGCGGTAACTTGGTTGCCACACTCACACTTCACTAGACTGCAATGTTTGCAACCTTGCCAATGATATCATCATCATAGCACTATCCTCACTAGTTTGGTGGGTCTGCCTCTCCTCCTGTGGCAATAAGCTGTGTCTGTAACTAGCTGACGACATGTGGGTGTCATGTGGGGAGGAGACATTAGGCGTGCGTGGTGGTGGCGGCGTGGGGGCAGCGGGAGGTACTGGTTCAATGTCTTTTCTCCATCTTTTCAATGATCTCTGGCGGTTTGCTTCACTGAGCGCCTTTCTTTTTGCACTTACGCGTGCCTTTGTCACTTATTATAATCTATAATAAAGCACAAGCACGACCAGGATATGCAAGCACATGGAAGCAACTGGTTGACGCGACGCATGTGCACTCCCCCGCCCTTCTCCATGATGACACTAACATGTTCTTGCTCTTGCTCTACCGGTACAGCTGACCCGTTGGAGAGTCGATCGCCTTCATCCTTTGCCTTCTTGAACTTACACCAAGAAGAATCGCAGTGTATGTGGTGATGATTGCCATCTCCATCCCAGGTAATGGCAAGCCAAAATCCTGACATAATTTTCAATTTCATTGTCACAACATCAGTGCCAATACTGTCCCTGATAGCTTTCCCATAGTGCCCTTGGAAGGCATCAATTTGTTTGTCAGTAAGTTGATGCTTACCACCAACTACTAAGGATTTCAGAGGCTGTGCGGCCTCGTTTTTTGGGAATAATATCGTAACGAACAATCGTATCGGTACGAGATTTTGCGACAGTGTATTTCACACACTGCCTTAATTTTCAAGGGTATCGCCAACCGCCACAAGTAGAGAATAAAGGCAATTGTCCCTATACCAAGAGGGTAAAGTCATCAGTGTCAGGCAAAGATACGAACACAACTACCAGAGGCTCCGCCCACCTTGTTCCTCTTCCCTCCATCTCCCGCCTCCTCCCTTCTCCCTCAATCTCTCTCTCTCTCTCTCTCTCTCTCTCTCTCTCTCTCTCTCTCTCTCTCTCTCTCTCTCTCTGGAAGATACATACATACTCGAGAATGATTTTTTTTTTCAATTAAGGCATGCTTGATGTGATACTGGGACTTTAATTTTGAGCATAGTGATACACATCTGGGCCGTGGACGTAATGACATGTGAGAGTAGGGTGAGGTGGTAAATGATGACTACCATGATTGATGGTAGAACGATTGCTCGCTTGTATTTGTTTCTCTCTCGTTTGTTTTTTGTTGTTATACCTTCGCAATTCTTCCCGTTACCATACTTTCAGCTCTTCCCTGACAATAAAATTAATAGCACCACTATAATTTGGCGATAAGAGCACCATTACTTTTATCAGTAGGTACATGCTATACAATAGCCCTACGAAAACGTACACCATAAACCACCAAACCACTACGCTACCAATAGTTACGGAGGTAATTAGGCTATGTAAGTAACACGTTACCCTACTCTCAACTTTATTTAAAGGATGCCTATCAGTATTAGAAAGAGTATATAACGCCACTACAATTAATGCATGCCTTTCATTCATTATAGTTACGAAGCTACATGAGAGAGAGAGAGAGAGAGAGAGAGAGAGAGAGAGAGAGAGAGAGAGAGAGAGAGAGAGAGAGAGAGATTGAGGGAGAAGGGAGGAGGCGGGAGATGGAGGGAAGAGGAACAAGGTGGGCGGAGCCTCTGGTAGTTGTGTTCGTATCTTTGCCTGACACTGATGACTTTACCCTCTTGGTATAGGGACAAGTGCCTTTATTCTCTACTTGTGGCGGTTGGCGATACCCTTCAAAATTAAGGCAGTGTGTGAAATACACTGTCGCAAAATCTCGTACCGATACGATTGTTCGTTACGATATTATTCCCAAAAAACGAGGCCGCACAGCCTCTGAAATCCTTAGTAAGCTTCTCTTTATCAATTTTCCTGTTTTAGTTGTTTTCTCCTCTTTCAGTTCTTCCTTCAACTTTCTCAGCTGGGTGGGCTCCTCGATCGATCTGACACCCTAAGAATATATATGTTATTTTCATACTAGATATATACAATTCTCTCTCTCTCTCTCTCTCTCTCTCTCTCTCTCTCTCTCTCTCTCTCTCTCTCTCTCTCTCTCTCTCTCTCTCTCTCTCTCTCTCTCTCTCTCTCTCTCTCTCTCTCTCTCTCTCTCTCTCTCTCTCTCTCTCTCTCTCTCTCTCTCTCTCTCTCTCTCTCTCTCTCTCTCTCTCTCTCTCTCTCTCTCTCTCTCTCTCTCTCTCTCTCTCTCTCTCTCTCTCTCTCTCTCTCTCTCTCTCTCTCTCTCTCTCTCTCTCTCTCTCTCTCTCTCTCTCTCTCTCTCTCTCTCTACGTTAAAGGGCATCTCCCATCTATCCGACCAAGCTGAAATTTTGTGCAAATCCTCTTGGAGGCTTTGCCTGTCTTCGTCAGTCAGAACCGAGTTACCAATCTTTGTGCCGCATTAGTAAATTTGCAGACGACACAAAGATTGGTAACTCGGTTCTGACTGACGAAGACAGGCAAAGCCTCCAAGAGGATTTGCACAAAATTTCAGCTTGGTCGGATAGATGGGAGATGCCCTTTAACGTAGACAAGTGCCAGGTCCTTCAAATTGGAACGAGGAATAAGAAGTTCGAATACGAAATGCGCGGCGTTAAACTCAAAAGCGTTCAATGCGTCAAGGACTTGGGGGTCAAAATCGCGTCAAACCTCAAATTCTCACAGCAATGCATCGATGCAGCAAATAAAGCGAACAAAATGTTGGGCTTCATTAAAAGAAACTTTGTATTCAAGAATAAAGATGTAATACTCCCGCTCTACAACAGTTTAGTCAGACCCCACTTGGAATATGCGGTACAGTTTTGGTCTCCCCACCATGCAAAGGATATTGCTAAATTAGAAGGTGTTCAGCGTCGGGCAACGAAAATGATCCCTTCCTTGCGCAACAAATCCTACGAAGAAAGGCTTTCTACCCTTAACATGTTCTCTCTTGAGAAACGTCGCCTCCGAGGAAAACTGATCGAATGTTTTAAAGTGCTTAATGGTTTCACGAATGTAGACAGATCAACATTGTTTATGATCGATGACACTTTGCGCACGAGGAACAATGGCGTAAAACTCAGATGTAGACAAGTAAATTCAGACTGCATCAAATTTTTCTTCACCAACGTTATAGTGCGAGAATGGAATAAGCTTCCACCATCAGTGGTCCAGTGTAACACGATTGACTCCTTCAAAAATAAGCTCGACCGTCACTTCCTTCAACTTAATATCAACTAGAGTAGAAATGCAACGTTTTGGAGTCTTCTGATTAATGTAAAATCACTTAGGTTTAAGGACAGACCACCAAGTCTGGACCATGGGGTCTGTGTGGTCTGATTTTCTATGTAAATCTATGTAAATCTCTCTCTCTCTCTCCTTTTTTTATACTACTTTGAAAACATCATCCTGGACTGGGTGCTAAGCCACGTTGGTCTGAGAGGGAACGAGAAGGCTGACCGTGCAGTTAAGAACATAAGAACATAAGAACGCAGGAGTCTACAAGAGGCCGGTAGGCCTATACTAGGCAGCTCCTTTGACCCTAAGCTCCCGTGTATCTAACCCCACCTAATATCGCTGTCCATGAATTTATCTAGTCTATTTTTGAATGTTACAATTGTATTGGCACTCACCACATGACTGCTAAGCCTATTCCACTCATCCACCACTCTGTTAGTAAACCAATTTTTGCCTATGTCCCTGTTGAATCTGAATTTATCCAGTTTAAACCCGTTACTTCGTGCCCTACCCGGTTCTCTTACCAACAAAACCTTATGAATGTCTCCCTTATTAAAGCCCTTCATCCATTTATAAACCTCGATCATGTCTCCACGCACCCTTCGCCTTTCTAGAGAATGCAAGTTTAACTGTTTGAGTCTTCCCTCGTATGGCAAGTTTCTCAACCCCTGAATCATCTTAGTCATTCTCCTCTGCACCGATTCTAACATTTTGATATCCATTCTATAGTAAGGTGACCAGAACTGAACCGCATAGTCAAGATGAGGTCTAACTAATGCTAAATATAGTTTGAGGAAGACTTCGGGGCTTCTGTTGCTTACGCTCCTTGAAATAAATCCCAGTACCCTATTAGCTCGATTTCTAGCTTGAATGCATTGTGCCCTTGGACGGAGATCAGAGCTCACTAAGACCCTAAATCCTCTCGCACCCAGACCTACTTATGAGAGTGTCATTTAAGCAATAGTTATGTGAGGGGTTGTTCCTACCTACACTCAAAATACTGCACTTCCCTACATTGAACTCCATCTGCCATTTATCCGCCCAGTCATATAATCTGTTGAGTTCACCTTGGAGAATATTAGCGTCCTGATCCGACTCAATTACTCTACCGATCTTGGTATCATCTGCAAATTTACTAACATCACTACTAATTCCTGTATCTAAGTCATTGATATAAATAATAAACAAAAGTGGACCTAATACCGAACCTTGTGGGACCCCACTCGTAACACATCCCCAGTCAGATCTTTTACCATTGATTTGCACTCTTTGCTTCCTATTGCTAAGCCACGCCTTGACCCAGTTCAAAACTTTACCCTCTACTCCGTGAGCCTGTAATTTAAGCAACAGTCGTTGGTGAGGAACTTTGTCAAACGCTTTACTAAAATCAAGATAGATTACATCATAATTTTAATCTCTGTCAACCGCCTCAAATACTTTATTGTAGAAGGACAAGAGATTGGTGAGGCATGACCTACTTTTTGTGAACCCATGCTGCGAGTCGTGAATTAAGCTATGTTTCTCTAAATGCTCCCGAATGTTCCTGGCTATTATGGACTCCAGCATCTTCCCTATAACCGGTGTTAAGCTAATTGGGCGATAGTTTGAAGCAACTGACCTGTCCCCCTTTTTAAAAATCGGCGTCACATTAGCTACTTTCCATAGGCTCGGCACATAGCCAGTATTTACCGACATCTTAAAGATGTCGGTTAGTGGGTCACTGATTACATCACCTAACTCCTTTAATACCATGTTGCCATGGCCATGGCTCGGTCCCTTCCACAGATCACCTTCCCCCTTGCCCCCAGCCTGTCCTACATTAAGAACAAGGCATCCCAAGCGGCCCTCTCACTCACACGACTAGAACACGAGGCCGTCCTGGTTCAGGGCTCTGCCTCTGCCTCGTGGTACAGCACTGCCACTCACCACAAGCCTATTATACAGCTCCCCCACACCACACCCAACACCATCCTCGCCTCCATCCGCCGCCTTAGACTCGGGTTTGCCTGCTACGAGGAGGTAGCAAACAAGGATAGCCCACCCTGCCCCCACTGCTGGCAAGCCATGCACCCGGAAACCTCTGCTGCACTACATCCTGCAGTGCCCCCTCACCACCCCACTGCTCCACCCGGATGACGACACGGCTCCCCAGACAGCAGCAGAGCGAGTGAGCCTCACCCAAGACTCCACCCTGGCAGAGGTGGTGGCAAAATTCCCACCTCCTTGATAAACTCTGAAAACTGACGACATCCTCTGACGGGCTCACCAGCCCGTGCCCTCCCCTAGGAGGACAAATCAACAACAACTTTGAAAATTTATAGGTAGGGACTTTGCATGTATACATCGTATTTATTCCTAGTTGGGTTCTGATCAAGTCTTGCAATCAATGTTTTCGCTCCACAATACTACTCGTGAACACTTGTTATTCATTCACCTTCTGCCTTTTCTGTCTTTAAAACTGTTAACCATTACATTTAAATCTCCAGCCGTATTTGTATCAACTGAGCAACTCTTAAATTCATATCATTCATCTAGGTGAGGTGAGGAAGGGAGGGAGGAAGGGTGAGGTATGAGTTTAATGTAAATGCATTTTTGTTTTCGGTGTAAGAATAACTATACTAAAACATAATATGACTGACAGAAATTAATCAACATCTATTTCTACTTGAAAGTAGGTATACGGTCCCTGAAAGTCAAGATCAAGACCAAGATTGCCCATCAAACGTAGCATCCTCGTATGATTAGTGCATGTCAATGTTTCTTCAGCAGCTCGGCGAAAGTCACCGCTCGAAAGTCTGGGTCCCGAGCAAAACGTTCCCGTGAAATACCGGCTTTAATCTCACTATCCATAAATTTGGACGTGAACATAACAATGGTAACATGAATAATCCTACTGAAGAAAATGCACCAGTTTAGGATTGTTAGTGTGAAGAAAAGTCTTTGGTTACTGTTCAGTACATATTGTAACGCATGGACGAGACGAAATATTGTTATTTCTCCGCCATAGCCCAAGTTGTCGAGTCTGACGGACAAGTAAAGTCAGCACGCGGCCCCGCCACCTTCAGCCTTATCTCACTATCGCATCTAATCAGAGCCATCGGGCCACACCGCACGCCAGTTTCTCCGGGGCAGTGAAGCTGGGAGTGTGTTCTTACTTTGGTGTGTTAGAAGCACATTGCTTCAACTTTTTAAAGTGGAAGGGACTCGTGAGTGGCGGTGGAGGAATATTTTAGTAACAGTTTGCCCCAATTAGGATCATGTGCATGTAGCCCTCCCTTCTCTCTTCCTTCAGAGGTTGTGTTAGTCAGCTGTTTGTGTTGGCATGTGTTTGATCCTCATCAGTGTGCCTGCCTACTACGGGAAGCAGTGGTGGGCTGCAGGAGGCACATTATGAAACAAGCAAACGGACAACCCTTACTTGCAGGAAGTATACAAGGCAAGACCAAAACTTAATATCAGAAAACATACACAAGACACGGTGTATCCGGAGATTCAGTAAAAAGAAATCATGACAAGAAAAGGATAACGAACCACGCACAGGAGTCGCTCTGAGAAGGAAGCGAGGGTGAGGCTGTGCAGAGTCGGCAGAGGTTGGCCGCGAGGGCTGTGACAAAGGGCGGCCAAATGTTATAATTTCCCCAAACTATTCAGAAAACATATACAAATTAAAGGTACTACATAAAAGTCTGATTTTTTCCTTCTTGCGTGGAGACAATTTGTGAAGTGGGTGCCCACCGCACGGACTTTCACCCGGACGGGCACTAGCCACAGGTGTGCACGTCTTCCGCCGCATGGGCGTGGTGACGGTGAGGCGGTGGCGGCACGTCAGCCTGGTGGCGGGCGTGTGTCTGGCCGCCTGGCTAGGCTACTTCCTCCTGCTGCGGTGAGTCATGACAAACAGGACGCCCACTTGAAGGAGCGTTGGCGGTGGGCGGCCAACATGTAGCTATTTCATTTAACACGCGCCTCGCCACTTGCAAGGAGGGCGATAGTGTGTTCGTCGCTGTCCACCTGTCTGTTGATCCTTTACCAAAATATCTAAAAGAAAATGAGTGACTGTCATCAACCATACGAGAACATCCTTAGGTGAATATTTCAGACTTTCCAGGAAACTATTCATAGCGAATCCTAAAGAATGTGCATCGCCCGCCATACTGGCCGAAAACTTAATTTTGATGGCTGCTGTCACCATTATCGTTTTCTGCTTCTGTCCGTCACGGATATATATATATATATATATATATATATATATATATATATATATATATATATATATATATATATATATATATATATATATATATATATATATATATATATATATATATATATATATATATATATATATATATATATATATATATATATATATATATATATATATATATATATATATATATATATATATATATATATATATATATATATATATATATATATATATATATATATATATATATATATATATATATATATATATATATATATATATATATATATATATATATATATATATATATATATATATATATATATATATATATATATATATATATATATATATATATATATATATATATATATATAGAGAGAGAGATATTTTTTACATAGATTTACATAGAAAATCAGACCACACAGACCCCATGGTCCAGACTTGGTGGTCTGTCCCTAAACCTAAGTGATTTTACATTAATCAGAAGACTCCAAAACGTTGCATTTCTGCTCTAGTTGATATTAAGTTGAAGGAAGTGACGGTCGAGCTTATTTTTGAAGGAGTCAATCGTGTTACACTGGACCACTGATGGTGGAAGCTTATTCCATTCTCGCACTACAACGTTGGTGAAGAAAAACTTGGTGCAATCTGAATTTACTTGTCTACATCTGAGTTTTACGCCATTGTTCCTCGTGCGCAGACTGTCATCGATCATAAACAATGTTGATCTGTCTACATTCGTGAAACCATTAAGTATTTTAAAACATTCGATCAATTTTCCTCGGAGGCGACGTTTCTCAGAGAGAACATGTTAAGGATAAGCCTTTCTTCGTAGGATTTGTTGCGCAAGGAAGGGATCATTTTCGTTGCCCGACGCTGAACACCTTCTAATTTAGCAATATCCTTTGCATGGTGGGGGACCAAAACTGTACCGCATATTCCAAGTGGGGTCTGACTAAACTGTTGTAGAGCAGGAGTATTACATCTTTATTCTTGAATACAAAGTTTCTTTTAATGAAGCCCAACATTCTGTTCGCTTTATTTGCTGCATCGATGCATTGCTGTGAGAATTTGAGGTTTGACGCGATTTTGACCCCCAAGTCTTTGACGCATTGAACGCTTTTGAGTTTAACGCCGCGCATTTCGTATTCGAACTTCTTATTCCTCGTTCCAACTTGAAGGACCTGGCACTTGTCTACGTTAAAGGGCATCTCCCATCTATCCGACCAAGCTGAAATTTTGTGCAAATCCTCTTGGAGGCTTTGCCTGTCTTCGTCAGTGAGAACCGAGTTACCAATCTTTGTGTCGTCTGCAAATTTACTAATGCGGTTATTGAGTCCAACATCCACGTCGTTGATGTAAATAATGAAGAGCACTGGGCCAGGACCGAGCCCTGAGGACGCCACTAGTGACAGGCGCCCACTCTGAGTTAAATCCGTCAATCACTACTCTTTGTTGTCTGTTGCTCAACCAATTCGCGATCCATTGGTTTACTTGACCGTCAATACCTATTTGCTTTAATTTGTAAAGTAATTTACGATGCGGGACTTTATCAAACGCTTTCTGGAAATCAAGATAGACTACGTCCAGTGATTTGGTTACGTCATAAACAGTGAAGAGGTCGTTATAAAAGGTTAATAGGTTTGATAGGCAGGATCTTTTGTTTCGGAAGCCATGTTGTGAGTCCCCAATCAATGAGTGGCTTTCAAGGTAACTCACAATTTTGTCTCTAATTATGCCCTCAAGTAGCTTACCTACAACCGAAGTTAGACTAATGGGCCTGTAATTACCTGGTACTTTTTGTCTCCTTTCTTGAAAATCGGTGTCACGTTAGCCTTTTTCCAATCTGAAGGACGATGCCTTGTCGCAAGGACATATTGAATACGGTTGTGAGGAGAGTATTTCGCTCTTCGTTTCTTTCAGCAGAGTTGGATATACTTTGTCAGGTCCAGGACTTTTATTTGTTTTAAGTGAATGGAGAGCTTTAAGGACTTCATCGGTTGTTATTTCAAAATTAGGCAATGCATGCTCGAGATTTACAATAGTACTGGTGTTGGTGGTAGCGAGAGGAAGACTGTTAGTATTAAACACCGAGGAAAAGTAATTGTTTAAGAGGTTTGCAATGTGTTGGCTGTCAGTCACTAGTGCACCGTCGCTGTTTGTTAAAGGTCCAATACCACTTTTGATCGCCTTTCTGTTGTTTATGTAACTGAAGAAAGATTTCAGGTTATTTTACAGTTGGCTGCAATATTTTCTTCATGTCTACGCTTTGCCTGACCTACTAGTCTTTTACTCGTCGCCTGGCATCATTATAGAGTCTAATGTTCTCGGGCGTGCTTTGTTCTTTCTTTAACCTGTAAAACAATTTTCTCTCATTGACTGATTGTTTAATTTCGCTATTAAACCACGGTGGGCTTTTATTAGTGTTAATTCGCTTCTCGCACAAGGGGACGAATGTGTTCTGCTGAGTGAGTAAGTGATTTTTAAGGCTTAGCCAGGCTTCCTCTACGTTGCCGTCATCTGATAGTTGTATTTCTGTTAGTTTTTGTCGGATTTCTACGAAGTTAGCTCTTTTGAAATTGGGCACCTTTACTTTATTTTCAGTCACTGATGATTGAGCTTTAATGTCGACGCGCACTAATTTATGATCGCAAGAACCGAGGTGTTCTCCTACCGTGACACTACTGACAAGGTTATCTTGGGTCGTTATAACAAGGTCGAGTATATTATTTTGTCGAGTTGGCTCAGAAACCATTTGGCTTAGATAATTTTCTTCTAGAAATTCGATCATTCTATGTGACTCGCCTTCTGTGCCTGACAGTGTCGCCCAGTCGATATGGGGGAGGTTAAAGTCTCCTAATATCAGTGAGTCGTTGTTATTAAGTGACTGCCTTAAGACGCTGTACATTTCAAGGTCGTCATCAGTGATTGCCCAGGAGGTCTGTAGGTGACAGATATATTTAAATTGACTTTTGCAATGTTTACTCGCACGCACAAATGTTCAACGTTACTGTTTCCCGGTGTTTTGTCGGTGGGTTGCAAATAGCTTTTTGACATAAAGGGCGACGCCACCGCCTCTACGGTTTACACGATCTTTGTTGAAGAGTCTGTAGCCATCTATGTTGTATTCGGAACTTAAATCAATATTTGTGGTGTCGATAAATGTTTCGGTTATAGCAATTATGTCAAAATTTTCTGTTAAAGCAAGACATCTCAGTTCATCAAATTTGTTTCTTAGGCTACGCGCATTGAAACTAAGTATTTTTAAGTTATCTAGAGGCTTGGTAATACAGGTGGTGGTACTTGCGGGATCACGGTTACGGGTTTGTTGCGATGCAAGGCGTCTATTTACACGGGCGGGGTGGAGGGACGTGGCCGTGACTCGTTTTTTGCTCGGATGACACGCACTGCTTCGTTGAGGAGCCTTCCGAGTCTGGCTGCCCCGATGGGAGAAAGGTGCAATCCGTCCCTGTGGAAAAGTTCATATTGTCCATAGAAATTGTCCCATGCGTTTAGGAACTCCACGTCAAGCTCCCTGCAAAGAGTCTGTAAGCGGTTGTTTAGGCTGAAGGCCTTACTGAAAAAGTCGCTCTCCGCCCAAGTCCGTGGTAGAACTCCTGAAATCAAAATGTTAGGGAGAGAGAGAGAGAGAGAGAGAGAGAGAGAGAGAGATTTTCTCGTAAACATGTTTCATTAAGAGTGATTGTCAGTTCAGCGTTGATTATTTTCTTTAAGATGTTCTCTTTTTGTCTGAGTGTCTTATTCTCTTTAGGGAGTTTGCTGATGGTATCCCCGCAGATGATATCCTACGGGATACCATCAACAAAGTCCCTAAAGAGAATAAGACACTCCTTAAAAGAGAAGATCTTAAAGAAAATAATCAACGCTGAACTGACAATCACTTTTAATGAAATATATATATATATATATATCTATATATATATATATATATATATATATATATATATATCTATATATATATATATATATATATATATATATATATATATATATATATATATATATATATATATATATATATATATATATATATATATATATATATATATATATATATATATATATATATATATATATATATATATATATATATATATATATATATATATATATATATATATATATATATATATATATATATATATATATATATATATATATATATATATATATATATATATATATATATATATATATATAAAGCGGAAACAGACACGCAATACACACGAAAACAGCCTCCGGTGAATATCTCAAACTGATTAACTTTTGGAAAAAAATGATAAAAATCAATTGAATGATGCATGGAGAATAAATGAATACTTAAAGTTCTTCGCTTAGCACAAGGGGGGTTCAACTTTGTGTTAAAATCCAATGTAAAACCTCACTGAATGAATCATGGTGATCACCTTTAAAATAAAATCTTGCCCGGCCAGTATGGCGGGTGATACTTAATATTTCGAATGTGCAGGCTCATTCACTCAGTTTTATATGACTGCATCGGGAAGGGGCCGGACCAAACCTGTGGGACGGAAACCACACGCTCATGGCCGTGACAGACGTCCCGAGGTCTCAGTCTCCCGAGTAGACCAATTTCTCCTGTGTTCCGAGGAGTGTAGGACCCCCCCGACAGAGACTTTACCATATGTATTGGTGACTGTGTGTCATCTATTTTTAAATATCTTAGTGACGGACAACCAAACAAATAGACAAACAGACAACGGGGAAAACATTAGCGCCCTCCTCAGAGGCGGGCGATAGTGATATAAACCTATGTAATTTTTGAAATATTGTATAATCCTAAGTATATTTTAATACTAACAGGCATATGAATTCTTCGTAAGATTCAGTATCAGCCTTACTTCGCTGACTATATCATTCATTCTGTGAATCTGGACGAAATATACGTTTTATGAAGCTTATTAGAACACCCCGATGTGTTTGGCCTCATCGTAACAATGGAATTTTTTGCGTCTACTTTTTCCAATATCACAGTTTTCTTCCAGTAACTAGTGATCATTTAATGTCCAAGGTCAATTCATAAAGATATCGCATGATGAATACGAACAACATTTTGGCAATTATTCTTAGTTATCTTCTGGTACACTTACGGGTATAAGCAACCGGTGAAAATCGCAATTTGGGACATGAATAATTATGCCCCGAAAAATTTCCCTTCAATCTTTCCTGATAAGCTTACGAAATACTGCTTTCGAAAATCTCATAGAAATCGGTCAATTTTACGTTATCTCAAACTTTCGCGGCCAACTTTCGTATGGTGTCTGAGTAGAACCTACTGCACAGGACTTGGCACAGGGGAGGGTGATGGCCTGACCGTATATACATATAAAATAACACTTAGAACCGGATTTTTATCGTGAAATTAACACTATCCCTGCTCCATTCGCTGCCTCTACTGGTCATTCTACACACGGGCATGCACCTCTCTCGGGTATCAGCATAGTCGCCAAGACATCGCTAACCAACCAGGCATCTATAGACACCCCTTCAAGTACACCTTGTATCACCGGGAAAGAGTTCGGTCCTCAGACTTCTGGCTCAGTTACTATTGGTTGCAGACGAGGATCGTTCATATACCATTCGAGTGCGCGTAAAAATAATAATATTAACTGCTTTCAGCATTTTGTTTAATTTTTCGTCTCTTCCCGTTGGTGTACAGCGTGCGTTGAAGTCGAAAGAACATCGAGATCATTTGGCTCTGTACCCACTGGTCGTACGATGATTATTCATGCCAATCGAGAGCTCAGCAAGCGTTCTATAATGTGCATGCAACATTTTTCTTAACCCCGCCGTTCCTGCGCAGTCTGTCATCAGGTTAGAAAATAGTGGAACACATCGAGAATATCCTTATTCTCTTATTTTCATAATTATAAACAGTATTAAAACAGTATGTATTGACACATATGTAAGAAACACACTTTGTGAGTTGCCTAACGACCAAAGAGAGATGACGCTGGACTTTGTAGGGCAACATAATTTTTTTCTACAATTGTATTTACCTTACACTAATTTGGCAAACATTTAATGTTCAATACAGTTATATGGATGTGACCAAATAGTTTGTCAGGACGCAACATTACGAACTTCACTCAGTTCTGTAAAATTATAGCTAGGAGCGCGCACGCGTACACACACACACACACACACACACACACACACACACACACACACACACACACACAAAAAAAAAAAAAAAAAAAAAAAACCCACTGGATATAATTGGACATGGAGTGCAAGATAACACGAAACTAATAATGTACACTACAACTAGATAAGTACACTACAACTAAGTAAATACAACTAAGTGAATACATGCGTGCACCTACTACACCACTTCAGCCCCACAGGCCGGGGAGACAGCGGGCGGAGCAGGCCCCGACGCCCCTTCCCCGCGGACGCTTCGTCAGGACTGTACACAAGGACGAGCCGGGCAAACTCAACCCCGAGTCGTGGAGAAAGACGCCGCGGGTCATGTGCTTGGTGGTGACCTCGCCTCAGTACCACCACAGGAGGGCCAGCCACGTGAAGGCCACGTGGGGCCACTGGGGGCGCGGGGCGTGCCCTAACACTGTCTTCCTCACTTCCACTCAAGATGACACTCTCCAGAACGTCATTTTATCCAAGTTTTCAAGGTGCGTGCATACTGTTTTTGTGTCTAAGGCGATGCAGCTTCATCGTACATAGAGATACACGAGGATAAAAGGTCGACTACAAGAGGCCAGATGGTCTACACATGGAGTCACTTTGCTAACACATAGACGGCATGGTCCCTCCCCGACTTTAGGGCCCGTAACCTCAGGTGTCATTTTGCTCTGAAAACAAATGTTTTCAAAGACCACGAAGAAGATTAGGCGGGTTCTCATGAGTATATTTTCACGTTCATGGCGCAGAAGCCTTGTCAAACTATTCTAGATTCAAATCTAGCCATGGAAACACCCACAACATCTGGGATTGCTTCACCAAGTGTGGGAGGGTACGTCTCGAAATGTTTGAGAACATGGCCTCAGGTCTCCCAATGACTCCTGAACAAGAGCTCCAGAGTTACAACACAAATTTGCTGCTCAATTTCCCCTAAAATCAGTCGCAAAGACGTTTTATGAAGCTTAATAGGACAAGCCAAAAAACTCCTTCATTAATAGAAAATGCCAAAACCTTGCTTTTTCCAATTCTTCTCGGGACTTCTGGCATCTAGCCAAAAACATCTCCTCCAACTTCACTTCTTCATCTTTCCCTCCTCTCCTTAGTCCTGACGGCAGCACTGCCGTCTCATCTATCTCTAAGGCTGAACTCCTCTCTAACTTTCTCTAAAAACTCCACTCTGGACGATTCTGGGCATATTCCTCCTACTCATCCCCCTTCTGACTCCTTTATGCCTGTTATTAAGATTCTTAATAATGATGTTTTCTATGCCCTCTCTGGCCTCAATCCTCAGAAGGCTTATGGACCTGATGGAGTGCCTCCTATTGTACTTAAAAACTGTGCTTCCGTGCTGACACCCTGCCTGGTCAAACTCTTTCGCCTCTGCCTGTCAACATCTACCTTTCCTTCCTGCTGGAAGTATGCCTTCATACAACCTGTGCCTTTTTTTTTTTTTTTTTTTTTTTTACAACAAAGGAGGCAGCTCAAGGGCACAAAAAAAAAGAAACAATAATAAAAAAATAAATAAAGCCCGCTACTCGCTGCTCCTAAAAAAGAATCATAAGAGGTGGCCGAAAGAGAGGTCAATTTCGGGAGGAGAGGTGTCCTGATACCCTTCTCTTGAAAGAGTTCAAGTGGTAGGCAGGAGGAAATACAGGTGAAGGAAGATTGTTCCATAGTTTACCAGCGTGAGGGATGAAAGAGTGAAGATGCTGGTTAACTCTTGCATAAGAGGTTTGGACAGTATAGGGATGAGCATGAGTAGAAAGTCGTGTGCAGCGGGGCCGCGGGAGGGGTAGAGGTATGCGGTTAGCAAGTTCAGAAGAGCAGTCAGCGTGGAAATATCGATAGAAGATAGAAAGAGAGGCAACATCGCGGCGGAAATTAAGAGGTAGAAGACTATCAGTAGGAGGAGGAGAGCTGATGAGACGAAGAGCCCTAGACTCCACTCTGTCCAGAAGAGCTGTGTGAGTGGAGCCCCCCCACACGTGAGATGCATACTCCATACGAGGGCGGACAAGGCCCCTGTATATGGATAGCAACTGCGCGGGGGAGAAGAACTGGCGGAGACGATACAGAACGCCCAACCTCGAAGAATCTAATTTAGCGAGAGAAGAGATGTGAAGTTTCCAGTTGAGATTCTGAGTTAAGGATAGACCGAGGATGTTTAGTGTTGAAGATGGTGATAGCTGAGTGTTGTCGAAGAATAGGGAATAGGTGTTTGGAAGATTGTGTCGAGATGATAGGTGGAGAAATTGAGTTTTTGAGGCATTGAAGGACACAAGGTTCCTTCTGCCCCAATCGGAAATGATAGCAAGGTCTGAGGTTAAGCGTTCTGCAGCCTCCAGTCTGGAGTCGTGTACTTTCTGTTGAGAAGGTCTTCTATTGAAAGAAGTTGAATAATGCAGAGTGGAGTCGTCGGCGTATGAGTGGACAGGACAGTTTGTTATGGAAAGAAGATCATTGATGAATAACAGGAAGAGAGTGGGTGATAGGACAGAGCCCTGTGGAACACCACTGTTGATAGGTTTAGGGGAAGAACAGTGACCGTCTACCACCGCAGAGATAGAACGGCAGGAAAGGAAACTGGAGATAAAGGAACAGAGAGAGGGATAGAATCCGAAAGAGGGCAGTTTAGAAAGCAAAGACTTGTACCAGACTCTATCGAAGGCTTTCGATATGTCTAGCGCAACAGAGAAAGTTTCACCGAAACGGCTAGGAGAGGATGACCAAGAGTCAGTTAAGAGAGCAAGAAGATCTCCAGTAGAACGCCCCTTGCGGAACCCATACTGGCGATCAGATAGAAGGTTAGAAGTGGAAAGGTGCTTTTGAATCTTTCGGTTAAGGATTGATTCAAAAGCTTTAGATAAACAGGAAAGTAAAGCTATAGGGTGGTAGTTTGAGGGATTGGAACGGTCACCCTTCTTAGGCACAGACTGTACAAAGGCATACTTCCAGCAGGAAGGAAAGGTAGATGTTGATAGGCAGAGACGAAAGAAGGGTGACCGTTCCAATCCCTCAAACTACCGTCCTATAGCTTTACTTTCTTGTCCATCTAAAGATTTTGAATCAATCCTTAACCGGAAAACTCAAAAGCACCTTTCCACTTCTGATCTTCTATCTGATCGCCAGTATGGGTTCCGCAAGGGGCGTTTTTTTTGTTGTTTTTTGTACGTGAACGCCTTTAGCGCCGGTAGGCTCTTTTTTGAGGGGCCTGGATGGTAGTCGGCGCCAACCCGTCATGGCGCAGGCAAGTGTTTATAGTGGCGCCATCTTCTCTTGGCTCATGCTGCCCCCCGGTACTCCTTCTAGATTCACTTGGACGGTTTCCTCTAGAGTCCGGGTTGATGGGTGGTCTTCAGGACAGCATGTGGGTAGTTTTAAGCCACTCGGCGGTGACTGAAAAATCCGAGGTGGAAGCGTGGGGATTCGAACCCGCGTCGTCCATCACGCGGTGAACGTGGGCCCAGCACGCTACCACTCAGCCACCACCACTGGTGATCTCCTTGCCTTCCTAACTGATTCTTGGTCATCATCTCTTCGCCGTTTCGGTGAAACCCTTGCTATTGCACTTGACATATCAAAAGCCTTTGATAGGGTCTGGCACAAATCTTTGCTTTCCAAACTACCCTCCTATGATTTCTATCCTTCTCTCTGTACCTTTATCTCCAGTTTCCTTTCTGACCGTTCTATTTCTACTGTAGTAGACGGTCACTGTTCTTCCCCTAAACCTATTAACAGTGATGTCCCGCAGGGTTCTGTCCTATCTCCCACTCTCTTTCTATTGTTCATCGATGATCTTCTTTCCAAAACGAACTGTCCTATCCATTCTTACGACGATGACTCTACTCTGCATTACTCAACTTTTTTAAATAGAAGACCCACCCAACAGGAACTAAACGATTCCAGGCTGGAGGCAGTAGAGCGCTTAGCCTCAGACCTTACTATTATTTCCGATTGGGGCAAGAAGAACCTGGTGTCCTTCAACGCCTCAAAAACACAGTTTATCCACCTATCCACTCGACAAAATTTTCCAAACAACTATCCCCTATTCTTTGACAACACTCAGCTATCACCTTCTTCAACACTAAACATCCTCGGTCTATCCTTAACTCAAAATCTCAACTGGAAACTTCATATTTCTTCTCTTACTAAATCAGCTTCCTCGAGGCTGGGCGTTCTGTACCGTCTCCGCCAGTTCTTCTACCCCGCACAGTTGCTATACATTTACAGGGGCCTTATCCGTCCTCGTATGGAGTAGGTATCTCATGTGTGGGGGGGCTCCACTCACACAGCTCTCCTGGACAGAGTGGAGTCTAAGGCTCTTCGTCTCATCAGCTCTCCTCCTCTTACTGATAGTCTTTTACCTCTTAAATTCCGCCGCCATGTTGCCTCTCTTTCTATCTTCTATCGATATTTTCACGCTGACTGCTCTTCTGAACTTGCTAACTGCATGCCTCCCCTCCTCCCGCGGCCCCGCTGCACTCGACTGTCCACTCTAGCCCATCCCTATACTGTCCAAACCCCTTATGCAAGAGTTAACCAGCATCTTCACTCTTTCATCCCTTACATTGGTAAACTCTGGAACTGCCTTCCTTCGTCTGTATTTCCTCCTGCCTATGACTTGTCCTCTTTCAAGAAAAGTGTATCAAGACACCTCTCCATCCGAAATTGACCTCTCTTTTGGCTACTCTTATCTATTTTCTGTTGTGGGAGCGGCGAGTAGCGGGCTTATATATATATATATATATATATATATATATATATATATATATATATATATATATATATATATATATATATATATATATATATATATATATATATATATATATATATATATCTATCTCTATATCTCTATCTATCTCTATATATATATATATATATATATATATATATATATATATATATATATATATATATATATATATATATATATATATATATATATATATATATAATTTTTGTTGCCCTTGAGCCGGCTCTTTTGTTTAAAAAAAAAAAGTGTTTGGCCTCATCGTAACAATGAATTTTTTTGTGTATCTACTTTTTCCAATATTACAGTTTTCTTTCCATAACTATAGTCTGTTCACTTAAGCTAGATTCCTGGCGCCTAGGCAGGTTGGTAAGCTTGCAGCTAATTGGCTGCTCCGCTCTCCCGCTAACACTCATGTCGGACCACATCTTGCATGCTCGAGTGAGACATGTTTTTTTATTATATGCCATAGCTCACCTCATATACGAGCTAGCCAGTTTTGGTTGACACCATCAGCCTCAGCAGTGACTGTAGAATCAAGATGTATTTTAAAAACTCGACAAAACAAATAAGAAAATGGTATTACGATGAGATGAACTGTGAAGATGTTAAAAAATGTTTATAACATGTTTTACTTATGCTCGCTGTTTTCAACAGTTGTTCATTGACTGCAGAAATATATTATTACATTACGCAGGAAAATTTCTCGTGAACACGATAGTGTGATCAGAATGCAGTTAAAGTTCTACGTATTGAAAACACAGAGTTATTTATAGCAACATTTCACTCGACCCAACCATTACGGCGCTCGAGACACTGTATGATGATGTTAAAAATAAATAAAAAAGTCGCGCGCGCCATGATGGTTGGGGCGAGTGACATGTTGTTATAAACAACCCTGTGTTTTCAATATGTGGAGCTTCATCTGCATTCTGATCACACTATCGTGTTCATGAGAGATTTCCCTACGTCATGTAATCATATATTTCTGCAGTCAATGAACAACTGTTTAAAATAGTGAGCATAATTAAAACATGTTATAAACATTTTTTTAACATCTTCATAGTTCAGCTCATTGTAATACCATTTTCTTTTTTGTTTTGTCGAGTTTTTAAAATACATCTTGATTCTACAGTCACTGCTGAGGCTGATGGTGTCAACCAAAACTGGCTAGCTCGTATATGAGGTGAGCTATGGCATATAATAAAGAAACATGTCTCACTCGAGCCTGCAAGATGTGGTCCGACATGAGTGTTAGCGGGAGAGCGGAGCAGCCAATCAGCTGCAAGCTTTCCAACCTGCCTAGGCTAGCTTAAGTGAACAGACTATAGTGATTATTTAATGTCCAAGGTCAATGTGCTTAACTAATCAGGACAGAACACTTAACATTCGTAGTGTCAATTTTTTGTGGCTCTAGTTACGATTGTTTTTCAAAGCCATGCAGAGAGGAGCTACGTCGAGTTGTCATGAAAGTTTTCCCCTTCACGGCGCAGCAGCCTTGCAAAACTACCGCCGGGCTCAGAAAACCACCTATGGAAACCTCGAAAACTTCTCCGAGAGCCTTTTGAAATAGGTGGACTAATTAGCCTTCGAAGAATAGATTACACAGACCTAAGTATCGCTAGAATCCCTGACACCACAGTTACATAGCCTGAAGAGACCCCGCCTGTAAATAAGAGTTAAGACGTGTTTATTTTTCATGCATAACCTCCCTGTATCTTCCCGTGTCGCCTTCCATCACTATATGTATGTATCAGCCTCCCACGACGACTATTTCCCAAAGCCACAGAGAAGATTAATCCGGTTTCCATGGGTGCTTTTTCATGGCGGAGAAGTCGTGCGAAGCTATAACTAGGAACACAAAACCGGCCATGAAAATTCCAGCAACTTCTGCGAGAGGCTTTTCAAACAGGCGATCTGAGGTGCCGATACGTTTAACAATACGGGCTGTGGCGTCTCCCTTCCCCAGCTACGAGGACCTCTGGGGGAAGGTGCTGGACGGGCTGCTGCAAGTGAACGCGTCGGAGGCTGACTGGTTCGTGAAGGTGGACGATGACACTTTCTTGCTCTACCCTAACCTGCTGGAACTCCTGGGGCCCTTGGATCCAGCGGAGCCTCTGTACCTCGGCCTTTCCCTCGTCTACCGGCCGGAGGTGGGTAGCATGATAGGGCGGCTGGGAGGGCTGAGGGTTGGGACGCTTGACAGTCAGAAAACACGGAAACACGATGAACGACAAGTGTTTTCAAGAGGGCAGTCAGTCGGCCAACCTAAAGAAGCTCCAGAAAGTCTATAGGCATTTTTCACCCCATCCAACTTGCTGCAGAGTTTCAAACTTGATTGCGCTTCCTACACGACTTACGTTATTCCACTCATCTGCTGCTCTTTATGTAAATCAATGCGTGCCTTTGTCCTTATTAAATCCTATTAGGCGCACCTAACATCACCAAATGCGGGGTACAAATTTGGCGGAGGGACTGTTTTTTGGGCGCCATTAAAGGTAATGGGCTAAAGAGTAGCTTAGCCGGATATTTTGTTTTTATTTATTAATGATCCACGAGACATCCTAGATTTAAATCAAAGTATGTGCTTATCTTTGTATTCATTCATACACACACTCGTAATATTTCTGTGGAGTCTGATTCACTTATTAGAGTGAAATTCTATTGTGATAAACAGGCACATATTCGTGTCACTGGTAAAAATGAAATTAGTAATTTAAGTTTTGCCACCATGAAATATACACAAATAGATAAATGTGAAAGCTCACGAAGTCACAATAAGTGACATCACCTGCTTTGCGCAGTAAAAGTATGCTATTTTAGGTATCTGACACCCGCAATATGGCAGGCTGCTGCTGCCTCGGCCACAGATTATTGTCAGACTCAGCCGCTTATATTTCCCGACTTCCTGCCCCAAAACTGTCTTCTGGGATCCAATAACGAAACTAATTTATAGTTATCGTTAAAAGAGTAAGATCCTGATGTTTCTTGGCAATAGTTAGGCGTCAGTTAAATACTATGCTCTGAGTACGACAATCTGGCAACGGTAGCTATACGTATTTTCATATTATTGTTCTGTTGTTTATTGAATGCGGTGTTCAAGAAAAAGAATACTCATAATTTTAGTTAGTTTTTGGTTATAAGGATTCTTTACGAAATACAAGTATAACATTACCTTCTTTTACTTAGGAAACGTCCTGACTCCTAGATCGGCTATGGTGATGTTAGGCGCGTCCGCACTCCCTTCGCCTTTATCTGGACCTTCCCACAGAGAATGAACATTTAGCCACGTTACCTTTTCTTAGCTGTGTTATTCTCTGTACAGAGGTTTCATGTCCTTTCTTTGTATAGAAAAAGAAAAGGAGGAATCAGAAGTATGCGGCATGATCAATGTGACGCCTCAGACCTATTTTGCTTTCAACTGAGGGAGGTGTGACGCACGAGAAAGGCAAGAGGCAGCAAAAGACCGCGACCTCTTTGCAGGAGGGGGAGGAGGTGACCTACATGAGCGGCGGAGCAGGCTACGTGCTGAGCCGCGCCGCCCTCACCCGCCTGCAGGCCTCCCACGCCCCCTCCCGCTGCCGACCCCCGGGACAAACAGCCTTCGAGGACGTCAACATGGGCTATTGCATGGCTGCACTCGGTAAGTTGGCGCGAAACCACCAAAACAGTTTTTTTATGAATTTATTCATCCCCCCTGAGCACACACACACACACACACACACACACACACACACACACACACACACACACACACACCGCTCCGGTGGCTCAATCGGTAGAGCGCTGCGCTGCGAGGCTTAACGGCCAAACAGGCGGCGGTTCGAGCCCCGCTCAGGCCGGATTCTTTCGGTTGACTAGGAGTGGTTACTGTCCCCCCTTGAGCAAGGGGGATGGGGTGTGTGGTGTGTGAGGTCCTGGCAGTACCCAGAGATCGACGCGTTAATCAGAGCACTTGCTCTCGTCGGGAGGGTACCTGCTGGGGAAAGCGAGTCCAACTCATGATCAGGCCGTGGTGAATTACACACACACACACACACACACACACACACACACACACACTGAGATCGGAGCTCAGAAGTGACGGGTCTCTGGATACGGCCAAGTACAAATGTGTGGCTGGATATGTGCGATGCGCGCGCGCGCGTGCGTGTGTGTGTGTGTGTGTGTGTGTGTGTGTGTGTGTGTGTGTGTGTGTGTGTAATTTACTTCTTGGTCTGCTGCGGGTCTCTCTCGAGACAGCCAGCCGTGTGTGTATGTGTGTGTGTGTGTGTGTGTGTGTGTGATGTGACTGGTGAAAGTCTTGTCGGGGCGGGGCGGCGTTTCCTCGGCCCTCACTATTTCCTTTCCCTTATCTCTTTCTTTTTCTTATCTCACCCCTCAGGTGTGCGTGCCGCAGACACGCGCGACCCCTTGGGACGGGTGAGGTTCCTGCCGTGCTCGCCGCGCCGCTTCCTCCAGCCAAGGCCAGACCCGGACCTCGAGTGGCTTCTAAACTTCAGCAAATACGAAATCCACCTTGTAAGTCCTTTGTCATTATAGCCTTTCATTTCCACTGTCCCGGCACCTGTCTAAATCCACTCAACCTTTCACTCAACTATTTCCAAAGGCTGAGAAGGATATCATGATAGTTTACGAACCTCTTAAGAGATCTTTGCTTTATTACTGTCTCTTTACGGTCTTTGTTAGTGCGCGCATTACATGTTCACATGCACGCGACAGTGAAATATTTAGTAATTTTTAAATCAACTGCATGCCCTACAGTGTTGACTACTCATTTTTACAAGAGCAGCTTTCTATTGCACAAACCCATATAATCTTTCCGCGCACATTTTTGTTACCATTCTTAAAAAGTGACGATTTTTTTCTTTTTTTCTTTTTTTCTTTTTCATACAGGGCGCGGAGAGCCTCAGCGACCTGGTGGTGAGTTTCCACGAGATCCGGGACCCCCTTGACTTCTACTTCCTGCAGTATTTAGTGTACGATCTGAAGCCCCTCCCGCCGGGCACTTCCCGCCCCTTCACGTCCTCCAGGATCCCCCAGCAGTAACCCAGAACGCATCATCCTTCTTCCTGGACCGCTTGAGCACTGTGTAGCCCTTCAGTCCGCCACAGGGTGCAGGACGGCTGGTTCATTGGCCTGCACTTCGCCTGCTGGTCATGAGTGTGCCGAGCTTGGAGTGTATGTACTAAGAGCACGTGACTACTGAAGTGTCCGGGTGGAGGGCGGGTGCTCGGCTGCTTCTCAAAGATAATATCATGAACGTTATGCTTCCTAAGACTGCATCTTGAAGTGCTTGTAAGCTAAGGAATGATTGACTGCGACATCATGAAACGACGAGTTTTGTTAAGTTAAAACGTTTGAAGCACAAAAGATAAATCCACACACGGTGTTTCTGGAAAAGTCCCATGTCCTCCCCCTCCTCCAACGCCACACATACACACACATACACACACACACACACACACACACACACACACACACACATGGAAGAGTTCCTTTATCTCAACTTTTCCTTTATCTCTTCCTCTGTCTCAAGGTAAGAGGACAGGAAGCGAGGGAAGGATGTTCAATTTTTGTTGGACTTAACATTTAGCTCCCAGACGTCCCGTCTGGGAGCTAAATAGCTATGTAGATCGACAATTTGACAAAAAAAATTGCTTTG
The DNA here is from genome assembly GCF_024679095.1 of Eriocheir sinensis. NCBI lineage: Eukaryota > Metazoa > Arthropoda > Malacostraca > Decapoda > Varunidae > Eriocheir > Eriocheir sinensis. Next base: position 2,948,243 of record NC_066513.1, on the reverse strand, counting down.
GGAATGACTGATCATGTTACTATTTTTGAATAAACTATATTTTTCAACTCTCCGGAAAGATTATTAAAACCAACTGAATTACCGCAGCGGCGAACACTATAGCCGAGGAAAAATATTCAATAGAAAAGGAACCTTTTGACTAAACGCACACAAATTACTTTTCAGATTAATATTATGGACGTGGAGATGTATATCACTGCTCATAACAAGCATGATATATACAAAGCCAGTGCAAACAAAGAGATTCATGATGGAGCAGAAGATACATAAGACACACGAGAGAGAAGGCACGTGTGTCAAAAACAACAGGTACGATCCTAGCACAGCGGCCGGGATGAGAAGAGGAACCAGGGATCGTAAGCCAGTTTTTTAGATCACAGAAAACCTTTCCTACAACCGAATATGGATCAGAACGAAAGAATTAAAAAAAAAATATACAAAACAAAATCACGAACTAAGAATTTAATATGAAAGAAGAAACATGTAGGACTGGAAACAACGGAGTCATCATTCAAACATACAAAAAAAAAAAAAAAAAAAAAAAAATTGAAGAACCACACTCCACCCTACCACTGAGAATCACACACACACCCAGCCACTGAGAACCACACGCCCCCCCCCCCCCTTGCCACTGAGAGCCACACGCCGCCCCCTGCCACTGAGAGCCACACGCCGCCCCCTGCCACTAAGAGCCACACGCCGCCCACTGCCACTGAGAACCACACGCCCCCCCCCCCTTGCCACTGAGAACCACACACGCCCCCTGCCACTGAGAACCACACGCCCCCCCCCTGCCACTGAGAACCACACGCCACCCTGCCACTGAGAACCACACGCCCCCCTGCCACTGAGAACCACACGCCCCCTGCCACTGAGAACTACACGACCCCTGCCACTGAGAACCACCTGCCCCCCCCTGCCACTGAGAACCACACGCCCCCCTGCCACTGAAAACCACACGCCGCCCTCTGCCACTGAGACCCACACGCCGCCCACTGCAACTGAGAACCACACGCCACCCCCCTGCCACTGAGAACCACACGCCCCCCCCTGCCACTGAGAACCACACGCCCCCCCCTGCCACTGAGAACCACACGCCCCCCTGCCACTGAGAACCACACGCCCCCCCCTGCCACTGAGAACCACACGCCCCCCCCCTGCCACTGAGAACCACACGCCCCCCCTCTGCCACTGAGAACCACACGCCGCCCCCTGCCACTGAGAACCACACGCCCCCCCCCTTGCCACTGAGAACCACACGCCCCCTGCCATTGAGAACCACACGCCCCCCTGCCACTGAGAACCACACGCCCCCCCCTGCCACTGAGAACCACACGCCGCCCCCTGCCACTGAGAACCACACGCCCCCTGCCACTGAGAACCACACGCCGCCCCCTGCCACTGAGAACCACACTCCACCCTACCACTGAGAATCACACACACACCCAGCCACTGAGAACCACACGCCCCCCCTTGCCACTGAGAGCCACAAGCCCCCTGCCACTGAGAGCCACACGCCCCCTGCCACTAAGAGCCACACGCCCCCCTGCCACTGAGAACCACACGCCCCCCTGCCACTGAGAACCACACGCCCCCTGCCACTGAGAACCACACGCCCCCCGCCACTGAGAACCACACGCCCCCCCCTGCCACTGAGAACCACACGCCCCCTGCCACTGAGAACCACACGCCCCCTGCCACTGAGAACCACACGCCCCCCTGCCACTGAGAACCACACGCTCCGCCCTGCCACTGAGAACCACACGCCCCCTGCCACTGAGAACCACACGCCCCTCTGCCACTGAGAACCACACGCCCCCCCCCTGCCACTGAGAACCACACGCCCCCCTGCCACTGAGAACCACACGCCCCCCCACTGCCACTGAGAACCACACGCCCCCCTGCCACTGAGAACCACACGCCCCCCTGCCACTGAGAACCACGCCCCCCCCTGCCACTGAGAACCACACCCCCCCTGCCACTGAGAACCACACGCCCCCCTGCCACTGAGAACCACACGCCCCCTGCCACTGAGAACCACACGCCCCCTGCCACTGAGAACCACGCCCCCCTGCCACTGAGAACCACCGCCCCCCTGCCACTGAGAACCACACGCCCCCCTGCCACTGAGAACCACACGCCCCCTGCCACTGAGAACCACACGCCCCCCCTGCCACTGAGAACCACACGCCCCCTGCCACTGAGAACCACACGCCCCCCTGCCACTGAGAACCACACGCCCCCCTGCCACTGAGAACCACACGCCCCCTTGCCACTGAGAACCACACGCCTCCCCCTGCCAATGAGAACCACATGCCGCCCCCCCTGCCACTGAGAACCACACGCCCCCTGCCACTGAGAACCACACGCCGCCCTCTGCCACTGAGAACCACGCCCCCCCTGCCACTGAGAACCACACGCCCCCCCCCACTGAGAACCACACGCCCCCCCTGCCACTGAGAACCACACGCCCCCCTGCCACTGAGAACCACACGCCCCCCCTGCCACTGAGAACCACGCCCCCCCTGCCACTGAGAACCACACGCCCCCTGCCACTGTGAACCACACGCCGACCCCTGCCACTGAGAACCACGCCCCCCTGCCACTGAGAACCACACGCCGCCCCCGTGCCACTGAGAACCACACGCCCCCCCTGCCACTGAGAACCACACGCCCCCTGCCACTGAGAACCACACGCCGCCCCCTGCCACTGAGAACCACGCCCCCTGCCACTGAGAACCACACGCCCCCCTGCCACTGAGAACCACACTCCACCCTACCACTGAGAATCACACACACCCAGCCACTGAGAACCACACGCCCTGCCACTGAGAGCCACACGCCCCTGCCACTGAGAGCCACACGCCGCCCCTGCCACTGAGAGCCACACGCCGCCCCTGCCACTGAGAACCACACGCCCCCCTTGCCACTGAGAACCACACGCCGCCCCTGCCACTGAGAACCACGTGCCCCCCGCCACTGAGAACCACACGCCCCCCCTGCCACTGGGAATCACACGCCCCCCGCCACTGAGAACCACACGCCCCCCTGCCACTGAGAACCACGCCCCCTGCCACTGAGAACCACACGCCCCCTGCCACTGAGAACCACACGCCCCCTGCCACTGAGAACCACACGCCCCCTGCCACTGAGAACCACGCCCCCTGCCACTGAGAACCACACGCCCCCCTGCCACTGAGAACCACACGCCCCCCGCCACTGAGAACCACACGCCCCCCCTGCCACTGGGAACCACACGCCCCCCCTGCCACTGAGAACCACGCCCCCCTGCCACTGAGAACCACACGCCCCCCTGCCACTGAGGACCACACGCCCCCCTGCCACTGAGAACCACACGCCCCCTGCCACTGAGAACCACACGCCCCCTGCCACTGAGAACCACGCCCCCCCTGCCACTGAGAACCACACGCCCCCCTGCCACTGAGAACCACACGCCCCCCTGCCACTGAGAACCACACGCCCCCTGCCACTGAGAACCACACGCCCCCCCTGCCACTGAGAACCACACGCCCCCTGCCACTGAGAACCACGCCCCCCCCTGCCACTGAGAACCACACGCCCCCCCTGCCACTGAGAACCACACGCCCCCCTGCCACTGAGGACCACACGCCCCCCTGCCACTGAGAACCACACGCCCCCCTGCCACTGAGAACCACACGCCCCCCCTGCCACTGAGAACCACACGCCCCCTGCCACTGAGAACCACACGCCCCCCCTGCCACTGAGAACCACACGCCCCCCCTGCCACTGAGAACCACACGCCCCCCTGCCACTGAGAACCACACGCCCCCCACCTGCCACTGAGAACACCGCCCCCCACTGAGAACCACACGCCGCCCCTGCCACTGAGAACCACACGCCCCTGCCACTGAGAACCACACGCCCCCCCTGCCACTGAGAACCACACGCCCCCCCTGCCACTGAGAACCACGCCCCCCCTGCCACTGAGAACCACACGCCCCCCTGCCACTGAGAACCACACGCCCCCTGCCACTGAGAACCACACGCCCCCCTGCCACTGAGAACCACACGCCCCTGCCACTGAGAACCACACGCCCCCCTGCCACTGAGAACCACACGCCCCCTGCCACTGAGAACCACGCCCCCCCTGCCACTGAGAACCACACGCCCCCCTGCCACTGAGAACCACACGCCCCCTGCCACTGAGAACCACACGCCCCCCCCTGCCACTGAGAACGCCACCCCCCTGCCACTGAGAACCACACGCCCCCTGCCACTGAGAACCACACGCCGCCCCTGCCACTGAGAACCACACGCCCCCCTGCCACTGAGAACCACGCCGCCCCTGCCACTGAGAACCACACGCCCCCTGCCACTGAGAACCACACGCGCCCCCCTGCCACTGAGAACCACACGCCGCCTCCTGCCCCTGAGAACCACACGCCCCCCTGCCACTCAGAACCACACTCCCCCGCTGCCACTGAGAACCACGCCCCCCTGCCACTGAGAACCACACGCCCCCTGCCACTGAGAACCACGCCCCCCTGCCACTGAGAACCACACGCCCCCTGCCACTGAGAACCACGCCCCCCTGCCACTGAGAACCACACGCCCCCCCTGCCACTGAGAACCACACGCCCCCCCTGCCACTGAGAACCACACCCCCTGCCACTGAGAACCACACGCCCCCCTGCCACTGAGAACCACACGCCCCCTGCCACTGAGAACCACACCCCCCTTCAAATGAGAACCACACGCCACCCCCCAGCCACTGAGAACCACACGCCACCCTGCCACTAAGAACCACACTCCCCCTCTGCCACTGAGAACCACACGCCGCCTCCTGCCACTGAGACCCCCCCCTGCCACTTACCCCCCCCCCCCTGCCACTGAGAACCCCCTCCCTTGCCAGTGAGATCTCCCCCTTGCCACTGAAAACCACACGCTTCCCCCTGCCACTGAAACCCCCCCCTGCCACTTAGAACCCCCCCTTGCCACTGAGAGTCCCCCTGCCACTGAGAACCCCCCTTGCCCATGAGAGCCCCCCTGCCACTGAGAACCACACGCCGCCCCCCTGCCATTGAGAACCACACGCCCACCCCTGCCACTGAGAACCACACGCCCCCTGCCACTGAGAACCACGCCGCCCCTGCCACTGAGAACCACGCCCCCCCTGCCACTGAGAACCACACGCCCCCCTCTGCCACTGAGAACCACACGCCGACCCCTGCCACTGAGAACCACACGCCGCCCCCCTGCCAATGAGAACCACACGCCACCCCCCAGCCACTGAGAACCACACGCCCCCCTGCCATTGAGAACTACACGCCCCCCTGCCACTGAGAACCACACGCCCCCTGCCACTGAGAACCACACGCCGCTCCATGCCACTGAGAACCACACGCCCCCTGCCACTGAGAACCACACGCCGCCCCAGTGCCCCTGTGAACCCCACGCCCCCCTGCCACTCAGAACCACACGCCTCCCCCTGCCACTGAGAACCACACGCCACCCCCCTGCCACTGAGAACCACACGCCGACCCCTGCCACTGAGAACCACACGCCGCCCCCTGCCACTGAGAACCACACGCCCCCCCCGGCCACTGAGAACCACACGCCGCCCCCCGCCACTGACAACCACACGCCCCCTGCCACTGAGAACCACACGCCGCCCCCCTGTCACTGAGAACCACACGCCGCCCCCTGCCACTGCGAACCACACGCCCCCCTGCTACTGAGAACCACACGCCCCCCCATGCCACTGAGAACCACACGCCGCCCCCCGCCACTGAGAACCACACGCCCCCTGCCACTGAGAACCACACGCCCCCCTGCCACTGAGAACCACGCCGCCCCATGCCACTGAGAACCACACGCCCCCCCCTGCCACTGAGAACCACACGCCGACCCCTGCCACTGAGAACCACACGCCGCCCCCTGCCACTGAGAACCACACGCCCCCTGCCACAGAGAACCACACGCCCCCCTGCCACTGAGAACCACACGCCCCCTCTGCCAACCACACGCCCCCCCTGCCACTGAGAACCACACGCCGCCCCTGCCACTGAGAACCACACGCCCCCCTGCCACTGAGACCCCCCCTTCCAATGAGAACCACACGCCACCCCCCAGCCACTGAGAACCACACGCCACCCTGCCACTGAGAACCACTCCCCCTCTGCCACTGAGAACCACACGCCGCCTCCTGCCACTGAGACCCCCCCTGCCACTTACACCCCCCACTGCCACTGAGAGCCCCCTCCCTTGCCAGTGAGATCCCCCCCTTGCCACTGAAAACCACACGCCCCTGCCACTGAACCCCCCCTGCCACTTAGAACCCCCTTGCCACTGAGAGCCCCCTGCCACTGAGAACCCCCTGCCACTGAGAGCCCCCTGCCACTGAGAACCACACGCCACCCCCTGCCACTGAGAATCACACGCCCACCCCTGCCACTGAGAACCACACGCCTCCCCTGCCACTGAGAACCACACGCTCCCCTGCCACTGAGAACCACGCCCCCCTGCTACTGAGAACCACACCCCGTCCCCTGCCACTGAGAACCACACGCCGTCCCTTGCCACTGAAAACCACACGCCCCCCCCTGCCACTGAGAACCACACGCCGTCCCCTGCTACTGAAAACCACACGCCGCCCCCTGCCACTGAGAACCACACGCCCCCCTGCCCCTGAGAACCACACGCCCCCTCTGCCACTGAGAACCACACGCCCCCTGCCACTGAGAACCACGCCCCCCCTGCCACTGAGAACCACGCCGCCCCCTGCCACTGAGAACCACACGCCCTCCCCCCCGTCCACTGAGAACCACACGCCCCCCCCTGTCACTGATAACCACGCCCCCCAGCCACTGAGAACCACACGCCACCCTGCCACTGAGACCCACCCTCTCCCCCTGCCACTGAGAACCACACGCCGCCTCCTGCCACTGAGACCCCCCCTGCCACTTACACCCCCCCTGCCACTGAGAACCCCCCCCTGCCACTGAGAACCCCCTCCCTTGCCAGTGAGTTCCCCCCCTTGCCACTGAAAACCACACGCTTCCCCCTGCCACTGAGAACCCCCCCTGCCACTTAGAACCCCCCCTTGCCACTGAGAGCCCCCTGCCACTGAGAACCCCCCCTTGCCACTGAGAGCCCCCTTGCCACTGAGAACCCCCCCTTGCCACTGAGAACCACACGCCGCCCCTGCCAACGTGACACTAGTGAACCTGCCTATCGCCATTCATAAAAGAAGTGCGCATCGAAGTAACGGTTTCGAAGCCATTCATAAAGGGAGGTGTGCCAAGACAGCATGCCATACCACTCAGCAGAGAAGCCGCAGGAGTGACACCGGGGTCTTATCGCCAAGTAGAGGGTGCACAGCTGCCGCCGCCCAGTCGCTGCAAAGGACAAAAAGGAAAAAAATATACAAAAACGAAAAAACAAAGTGTTACCGCCATTCAGAGACAAAGAGAGAGAGAGAGAGAGAGAGAGAGAGGGAGAGAGTGTCGGGTCAGAGGTCATTGGTTGATGTTTACGCGTTCGCCGGTCTTATCGCATAGGGTTAATGCAGCATTCACTACATTAACCCTGCATTAACCCTATGCGATAAGACCGGCGCGGCAAACATCAACCAATGACCCTGACCCGACACTTCTTCCTCTCTGAATGGCGGTATCCCAAAAGGCGTGTCTCTGAATGGCGCACACACACAAAGACAGCAGGGCAACACAACGCTCATGGTGCCCTGTACGAAGGCCTTATCAAGTGTGGGTGTGTAGGCCCAGAAATGATTGAGAATATGGGCTTTAGTGAGGCTCTCCGCGTCTTAGAGCAAGGACTGGACACAAACACATCACGGCAAAAAGTGGACCCGATGATCTAACGGGACGAAGGGACCACTGGACTGTATGAGACGTAGCGAGCTGGACACACACACACACACACACACACACACACACACACACACCAAGGAGTCCAGTACACCTGCCCGCCATAAAAAGCTGCCTACCTGGCCAACGCTTGTCCTCCCCGCCGCCGCCACTCTCCCTTTCTTCCCACCTATGATGCTTACGATGACGATGATGATGGTGATGATGTGTTACTGAAGCACAACGGTAACACACAACAGGAAGATGACCACCAACAATTAAACAGTAACTAACAACCAATCAACAGGCAAACCGTCCACTCAAGCAAACAGGTAACCACGTCAACAGGTAGGTGAGTAACTAAACAGGATAAAAAAACAAGGCCAACAGTAACACACAACAGGAAGATGAATGCCACTGAAGATAACGGCACCTAACAACCAACCAACAGGCAAACCGTTCATCCAAGCAAACAGGTAACCACGTAAATGACTAATGTGAATAACCAGATAAGGAAGGAACAAGGTCAACGGTAACACGCACAACAGGAAGATGAACGCCACTAATTAATTAAACAGCAACTATCAACCTACAAACGGGCAAACCATTCAACAGACAACCAGGTAAACATATAAGTGAGTAGGCTAACCAGACTAAGACACGAGCACACACGTACGCCATATTCAAGACCTGCTAAGTAGACAAAAAAAAAAAAAAAAATGAACTGGTGTATATTCGACTATTAAATAAAAATCGGTATAACCTATTTGACTTTTCACCTTTCATACGAGAGAGAGAGAGAGAGAGAGAGAGAGAGAGAGAGAGAGAGAGAGAGAGAGAGAGAGAGAGAGAGAGAGAGAGAGAGAGAGAGAGAGAGAGAGAGAGAGAGAGAGAGAGAGAGAGAGACTTATGTAATCCATAGGAAATATAATGGACAAGGAATACATAGGAAGGGCAGCGCGAGGCGGATATGAGGTGCAACTTATACATAAAGGTAACGTTGTGGGTACACAGTATTGCTGCGCGTGGCCCCAGTGCTCATTATTTGGACACAAATTACCTCCCCTAACCCCCTCCACACTCGCCCCCCACACAAGCCAAAAGTATTCATGAATTACACACACACACACACACACACACACACACACACACACACACACACGTGGTGTAGTGAATATACGCGCTCGACTTCTGAGGTCCTTGCCTTGCTCAGGCAGATTATTATTTTTTTTCTCGCGCACATGAGCTGTTATTCCCCCCCTCCCACAGCTGAACACGTCGGCCGTGTGTGAGGCGTGTGTGGCCGCGCCGCGCCAATACGTCCGTGTTTTGAAGGTACAAGTTCTTTAGAGATGAGGAGGTACTTGCCGGCGATCACGAGTTTTGCACGTGACCAAACAGTGGGTGAACGATACACACACACACACACACAAAAAAAAAAATAATAATAATAATAATAATGATAATAAAATAAATAAATAAATAAATAAATATGTAAATAAATAAAATAATAGTTATGATGAAAATAGTCTAATAAGTGATAATAATAATAATAATAATAATAATAATAATAATAATAATAATAATAATAATAATAATAATAATAATAATAATAATAATAATAATAATAATAATATCAATAATAATATTAATAATAATAGTAGCTAATAATAATTATACTACTACTACTACTACTGCTACTACTACTACTACTACTACTACTACTACTACTAATAATAATAATAATAATAATAATAATAATAATAATAATAATAATAATAATAATAATAATAATAATAATAATAATAATAATAATAATAATAATAATAATAATAATAATAATAATAATAATAATAATAATAATAATAATAATAATAATAATAATAATAATATAATAATATTAATAATAATACTACTACTACTACTACTACTACTACTACTACTACTACTAATAATAATAATAATAATAATAATAATAATAATAATAATAATAATAATAATAATAATAATAATAATAATAATAATAATAATAATAATAATAATAATAATAATAATAATAACAATAACAATAACAATAACAATAACAATAACAATAACAATAACAACAACAACAACAACAACAACAACAACAACAACAACAACAACAACAACAACAACAACAACAACAACAACAATAATAATAATAATAATAATAATAATAATAATAATAATAATAATAATAATAATAATAATAATAATAATAATAATAATAATAATAATAATATAAAAGTAGTGAGGTAAATAGATATAAATAAATATATCAATTAAACAAACAAGTCATTATTTCCTGATACAATGCACAGTAATTTTTTTTCCTTTCCTTTTCCTTTCTGGCCGGGCGGAGGTACTTGGCGAGGAACGAGGCACAAACTTAAGCTCGCAGTTTGTGAATCTGAATGACGTGCTGTCGTAAAATTAATACAATTATTAACATCAAATTGGTAAGACTTCCATGGTGGAAGTGTTATTCTTTAAAAACAAAATGCATGAATATGATGAAAACGCTGATTAAATTTCCTGTTCCAATGAAAGAAATATCCTAAGGAAGAGGGAAGTGTTTGCCATTCCAACCCTCAAGCAATATGAGAAAAAGTGTTACATAATCTGGGGTGGCTGTGTGTAAGGGCCAACAAGCATCCACCGCTCTGCCTCAGGGTCAAAGGCGGGTGTATCCACGGGGTACGTGTGGGTGCATCGAGGGGCACAGTGGAATAAGGAAGGTTACCATCACTAAGTGGCCGCCTCCCTCCCCTACCCGGTGATGTGCCTCTGGAGCATGAAACAGGCCGTGTGCCAATTCAACTTTTTAAAGAATAGCCAAACACTCAGAAAGAGCCACCCTTATACCTATGTTCCTTGTTGTGCTTCCTGTCATTAATTTGATGTACTTATGAGCGCTGGAAGCCTAAACGACCTTCTCATTGTAGCCTTTAAGGAGTGAAGCCTTGAGGCGCCGCAGCCACCACTGTAGCGGTGCAGGGCGGAGACACACAAAAACCCACCACTTTACATACTGGACTCTATGAATGTCCTGACCATTTTTGATACTTGATTATGTTTTCACCTTCGCGGCAACTTGTAAACCCGATACTATTCAGACAATGAAGGCCACTGACCCACTGTGCCGCAGGCAAAGAGAACGTGTGAGTTGGCTTTATTTCTTATCTTGTGTTTGTTGACATAATAATTGTTATTTCGATTGGCCTTGTTTCAACTTACGTGGGTCACACACACACACACACACACACACACACACACACACACACACACACACACACACACACACACACACACACACACGGGATTTATTATGTGACAAAGGAGCGGTTACTGTCCCCCTTGAGCAAGGGAGGTGGGTGTGTGGTGTATGGAGGCCCCAGCAGTACCAAGAGATCGACAAATGAATCTTGCTCTTATCGGGAGGGTAATTGCTGGCAATGACAGGGCCAGCTCGTGATCAAGCCGTGAGTGAATTACACACACACACACACACACACACACACACTGCTCGCCAAGGTCGCGGGGCTGCCATAATATAAACTCGGCCTGAGCGGCACCAGATCACAGTCTTCTTTTCTGGATCAACAGAGACACTTCCCCGCAAACATGAGGCTCCTTGTGAGTATCCCAAGGCGTGGCACCTCGCAGATCTCCTATATTGTCGGTCCTGCGGCCTGCTTGGAGTGGGAGATGTCTTACTGCATGCTGGATTATTTAGGAGTGACTTTTTACCAAATTCCTCGACGTAGTTTTCTCACTGTAGTAAAAAATGATTTACCACATCCATGGTACTCATGTTGCCTCCGGCAGGATACATTGACCTTGTGCCTGTCATTAGTTTCATCAGGAACCCTAACACTGAGTGCAGTTCGAGCTGTCAAAACCCAATTGGCCCTCTACAAGGGCTCTTCCAAGCCCAAGGCAAGGGGTGCTTGAGTGTTCAGGTTTGCTTTGCTTTCCAGGTCGTAGTAGCGGCGGTGTTGGCCGTCGCGGCCGCCAGCCCCATCGGCTTCGCGAGGAAAGGCGTGGGCCTAATCGGTCGCAGCGGCATCGTCACGGTCGACGGCCGCATCATCCCCTTCACCCGCGAGTTCATGGACGACATCGTGGAGATCGGAGAGGCTGGCATCGTGACTAAGTCCGGCAAGAACGTCCACCTCACCCTGGACCTGCAGCGAACGAAGCGCGACGTGACCAACGGCTTCACGAGGCCCGAGGTGGGCTCCATTGGCTACGCCGGGGCGGTGCTCACCGACGGCACCATCATCCAGTTCTCGCCGGAGTTCATCGAAGACATCCTTTACTTCGGCGAGTCCGGCATTGTGACCAAGTCCGGCAAGAACGTTCAGCTCACCGCTGACCTCAAGCGTGTCTAGGGCTGCCCATGGACGACCGTGTGGGGCACTGCCGCCGGCCAGTCGGGGTCTCGCCCTGCTGGGGTTGCTGCATATCCCCTTCAGGGATGTCTACAGGAGACAAGACGGTGGTTGCAATCAGCAAGATTAGCGGCGTTGTCATCCCCGCTCTCCCTTAAGCAGGTCCTTTACAGCAGGAAACTCATTCCATGTGCAACGGCAAGTCCTTCAACCTGACAATCCTTCTTTCCATCTTTATGGCTATTTTGTATGTACAATAAACTGAAAATCACGTCATGATTTATTATTGTCAAAGAGCAACTCTTGTACGTCATTGAAGAACATAATGCATACTGCAACAGTAGGGAAATCCTGTATGTGACAAATTCGTCAACAGATAGAACCATTTGATATTAGTAGGTTGACAAAATGTGTAACTCATTCACCATGGTCTGATCACGCGCTTGACTCGTTATCCACAGCCAATACCCTCCCTAAATGAGCTTGGAACTCAGGTGACGGATATCTGGATACACCTGGAACCACAGTCTAGCCTGGAACCTCACACCCACACACACACGGGAGGCGGGACACAACCCACGACTCACCCCCGATACTCATTCACTACTGGGTGGACAGGGGGCGAGGACTAAAGGAGACTGCCCAAGTCCCCATCCTTGTCAACTCCGTCTGGGAATCGAACCCGGGACCTCTCAGTTGTGAGACAAGCGTGCTAACCACTGCACTGCGGATCTCTCTCTCTCTCTCTCTCTCTCTCTCTCTCTCTCTCTCTCTCTCTCTCTCTCTCTCTCTCTCTCTCTCTCTCTCTCTCTCTCTCTGCACGTGTGTGTGTGTGTGTGTGTGTGTGTGTGTGTGCGTACATAAACAAGTTACAAAAATATTCAATTCGTTTACTGCCTCACTGATAAACATGTGATGCATCGATAGAAACAGCCATCGTGCAGTGAACCGTGTTGGTGACGAATGTACGACGATAAATTGATGACAGGCGATAGAAGCAAAAGAAAAGGGCTTTATAAATTCAACAGACTTCATCACGTAGTACAAGTTGGTCCAGGTCCGTGCAGTGTCTCGTGTTTCCCACAGCTTGCACGCCTGAGCTTTCCTACGGGATGTAACTTGTCATCAGTATATATAATTGCTCTAGCCTGTGTCTGATTCAGCTTCAAAACAGACAATGTCGATCAACCAGTCGCTTCGATTAGGTACCAAGTGAAAGGTAAGCCCAATACGTCGACTCAGGGAGGTCTTGGTAACTGTTTCAATGTCAGCATCGCCAAGGGTAACAAAGAAGAGCACTCCAAGCTAATCTTAACTTCACACTGTCTGTTTCCCCTCTCGCCTTTTTACACATCGTTACTTCTTAGCTCCTTTACAACAGTGACAAGAAGCTACGGATGGCGCTTATAACACGCTGGGAGCAACTGATCTGGATGGCACAGTGACACGAAAAAAAAAAATCAGAGAATCGCATCCTCCTACCCCCCCCCCCACAAAAAAAAAAAAAAAGGTTGGTTGAGGAAGACGAGGAGGGAGGGAAACGCCCCTAAGGTTCCTTGCTAGCGCTGCCCTCGCTAAAGGGGGAAGGAGTCTGGAATCTGCCCACCCCTCCCTTTTTCAGCACCTCCCTCTATCTCAGCCTGAGCCTGACTGCATTCCCTCGTATATATTTTTTCGTTGCTTAAAGCCGAATGTTTAACTTTAACGTCCGTCAGGATCGGCCTGGTGAGCCGGCCACCGTGGTCCTCCCGAAAGGGTATTGTTTGGTCCGCGCGGGTATCGGCTCATCGGGGGAGACGGTGGCAGTGTTCGTCAAGCACCAGGTCAAGCCTAGGCTGGAGGCACCCGAGATGGAGGGAGTCCCCGCGGGGCACGAGTTTCCTAAGTGGCAGTCTTTGGACGCCAGCCACTCCCCTACTCGTGCTTCCCCCCACAGACTCCAAGAAGCGCAGAGGAGCTCATCTCTCCCTACTATCGAGTCTTCCCTTCCCATTCACACTCACCCTCACGGAGCCACACAGCCTGAGAGTTCTTCTACCACATCTGTCTCCTCCAGTTCTCCTACCACAACCACCACATCCAGCACTTCCACCACATCTATCTCATCCACCTCTCCTACCACATCAACCACAACCAGCAGTTCTTCTACCATTTCAATCTCCAGCAGCTCTCCTACCTCCTCCATCTCAACCATTCTGCCACAAGCTCCCTGGAAAGCACAACCACCCCCCGCCACCTCCTCTGACTCCTCAACCATAGAGTATGTCCCTCCCTCCTCATCTACCACCCTCGAGTACACCATCCCGCTCTTCAACATAATATCCCCCACACCTTCCAGTCAGCTTTCATCCTCCTCTTCTGGATACTCGCCTTCTTATGCCACCATCATCCCGCGATCAAGTTCCCCCGGGGTTCCAGATCCCTCCGAAAGCTCAACATCGTTCTTCATCATTCATTCACCGTCGGTATCCAAGAAGTCACCCATTGGCCGAGGTCCCTCTCATTCCCCTTACAAAATCCTCCCACCATCTCCCCCAAAGTTTCCATCCCCTTCACAAAGCTCCTCGCCTCCTGTCGCTACATCGCCGTCTCTCCCTGAAACTCCACCTCCCTCCCAAAGCCCTTCCTCCGTCACTCCTATCCCACCTCACGTTCCTGCGATACTTCCACCGCCTTACACAAGCTCCACCACCTCTTCCACGCCCACCATCACGCCAAGACTTCCCGTAAAGTCAAGACAAACCTCGACAAGGTCCCCTGAGGCACCGCCCACCCTCGTCCCGGCACCATACCGCCCTCAACAACACAGTTCACGAAAGACTTCTACTCCACCCTGTACTTCGAAGGTTGAGGCGACAACGACAACGTTCCCGAGTCGAGGGGCGGAGGTGGTGGTGAAACTTTGCTTCCACTATCACGTGGTAATAAAGGGACGACAGAGAAGGTGAGAAAACTACCGAGCCGCCGCACCATGGCCTGGGCACGACGGACGAGGCCATAAAGTGAGGTGCGGCCAGCGGTGGACACAGTGTTTCTTTGCTTTGCTACATATTTCTCTATAGCATTATGTTTCTCGCGTACATCTTTATAAACTGTTAATTATTGAACTAACCCAAGTTTTATAAAGGAATAAGTAAGCCTTGAATGATGCATTAGTTTGTTTCATAGTGCAGAAGCAAGTATATTTTTTTTCATTTCAGCTAGATTAATATGAGAGAGAGAGAGAGAGAGAGAGAGAGAGAGAGAGAGAGAGAGAGAGAGAGAGAGAGAATGTAAGATGTAAAAATAAATAAAGAAAAAAAAAGAGGTGATGGATATATGCTGGATAAACAAGTAAGCGCATAAGCTGTATATTCTCACCTTTTCATGGTTCACAAACGCGTGTTAGCAGAATGGTACGGCAAGTTTGAAAACGGACTCGACCACGTTCAGAAGGCGATGCATCAAACCCCCGACGGAGGGAGAAAAGTCCTCTGCGGATCCTGGCTCGCCACAGCCGGCCGCCAAATAACAGGTCCAATGATTACCAGGACTTATTATTATTATTATTATTATTATTATTATTATTATTATTATTATTATTATTATTATTATTATTATTATTATTATTATTATGCTTAACAACAGTGATACTCTTATTATCATTATTACCATTATTATTGTTATTGTTGTTGTTATCATTATTAAAGATAAAACATTAATGATAAAATAATAATAATAATAATAATAATAATAATAATAATAATAATAATAATAATAATAATAATAATAAAAATAATAAACATATATTTTTGCGTGTTGCCTGCAGCGCCTGTAGGCTTTCTTGACGGGCCTCTTGGGCGACCGCACAAAATACACTCCTTGTTATAGATACACGAACATTTTTGATGAAAAAATATTATTTCTGCACAAAATATAGATTATAATTTTCTGCTGAAATAATGGACGAAAAAGATATCCAACATTCGTTTAGGTGTCATCTCTCTCTCTCTCTCTCTCTCTCTCTCTCTCTCTCTCTCTCTCTCTCTCTCTCTCTCTCTCTCTCTCTCTTATTTAAACATAAGATACATATGACAAAAGGGGCGGGGAAATTGTCTCCATACTAAAGACGACCTCTGTCTTGAGGTCGCCTATCTTAAAGCATTGTCACTAGTTGTGCTTGTGCTCAGGCGGAGGTGACTAGGGCGGGTAAGTGCGACACCAGGCATGAGCCGCCACCTTCACCTGCTGGGTGTCCATTGCCCTAACGCCCACTTCACCCGTGAAGGCGTTCCACAGGTGGGCCGTGGCACTCGCTAAGGCCCTCTGGCACCTGGCTGTGCGGCTTCTCGGGATTTCAAGGAGGAGGTCGTTAGCCACCGTGTCAGTGGTGTGCTGGCTCCTCCTCCAAGTGACCCGTAGTGCCGCCATGTGAGGTGTGTGTTGGACCTGGGCCTTGTGTAGGACTGTGATGGCACCGACCCTTCTCCGGTGCCCGAGGCTGTCGAGCATGCAGCGGGGGGCGTCCTGCTGGTGATGTAGCTGCTGTCCATGTTGCCACTGCCGCCACTGGTGTCCATGTGGTCGCTGCTGCTGATGGCTGGTGGCATCGCGGATGAGTCGCTCTGCCCTTCTCTGCACTCTGTCCAGCAGCGAGAGGCGACATTAGGCACTACTCATCCAGGAGAGAGGGGAGTATTCCATGACGGGCCTCAGCTGGGCTTTGTACAGCCTCAGGAGCCCGTCTGCGTCGAGCAGGTGCCGCACGCGACGCAGGAGTGTCACCCTCAGGGAGGCTCTGTGCGCCACACACTCCAGGTGGCAGTCGAAACTGAGTCTGGAGTCGACCTCCACCCCCAAGATGTTGATGGAGTCCTTGATAGCGAGGGTGTCGTCCCTAAACTTCAGCCGTCCCTGCAGGAGTCTGGCGTCCTCCCCCGAACGCGATATGACCATGGCCTGGGTCTTCTCGGCAGCAAACTTGACTTGCCAACGTCGTCCCCAGGCCATGATGTCACCAAGATGGCGGTTGGTGGCTTCGATCACGTCCGCAGTTTCCTCCCTGGTGTAGCTGTGGGACAGGGTGCAGTCGTCGGCGTAGGCTGAGGCCACTGGTAGGCCACGGAGCAGCTCGTCGAAGTATGCGTTCCAAAGAATCGGGCCCAGTACTGATCCTTGTGGAACGCTGGCAGTGATTGGGTAACTGCCTGACGTGCACCCGTTCACCACTACCCTCAGACTCCGGCCGTGCAGGTAGCTCGAAAACAGCTGCAGCAGTTGTCCTGTGATGCCGAGCTGTTCGAGCTTGGCCAGGAGGCCCCTGTGCCACACACAGTCGAATACCCCAGCAATATCTAGGGCAACAACAAGTGAGGGGCGACCAGAGTCCAGGGCGTCATGCCAAGACTTGCTGAGCAGGAGGAGGAGGTCTGATGCCGAGCGACCTCTCCTGAACCCGTGCTGACGAGGAGACAATAGATGGTTCTCCTCCAGGTGGCGCGTCAGCTGCTCAGCAATAATCCGCTCCAGGATCTTGCTAACAACCGACAGGAGCGAGATTGGGCGGTAGTAGGTCGGGTCTGTTTTGTCCTTTTTCTTGAAAACCGGTGTGACACGAGCCTCTTTCCACAGGGTCGGCCAGACCCCTGCGCTTAGGCACTGTCTGAAGATGCGTGTGAGGGGGTGCGACAGCTCCCCTGCACAGTGCTTCAGCTGGAAAGGGCTGATGTCATCCGTGCCTGGGGGTTTTCTGGTGTTGGTGTCTCGGAGGTGCTTGGCCACTGTGCCCTCCGTGATTACCAGGTTTTCCAGGACAAAGTTACCCAGACGGGGGAGGAGGGGGGGATGCCTGTCTGGCTCCTCGACAGTCATCTTGCTGGTGAAGTGGGTTGCCAGGTCAGCTTTATCCTGGTTCTTTACTTCCAGGCCCCCTGCAGGCGTCTTGAGAGGCGGGATCCTGTCCTGCGTGATGGTGCCGTGCCTCTCCTTCACCAAGGACCACCACTGCTTAGGGTCAACTTGGTTGGACGCCAGCTTCCTCCTGAGGCTGTTTCCCCATCTTTTCCTGGCCCACGCTGCTGTCCTTGTCATGGCCTTGCATGCAGCGCGGTGCAGAGCCTTGTTGCGCTGGGAGGGACGGCGCTTGTATTGCCTCCAGGCGCTGTACTTCTCTGTAGCCAGTCGGCACCTATAGCCGAACCACGGCTGGTCGCGTGGGTCGGCTTTATATGCCCTGTGAGGGACATGCTGCCTCTGGGGTTGGAGGAGAGTGGCAGAGAAGGCTGACACATTGTGGTCAACGTCACCACGGAGTGTGGCGTCCCAGTCAGTGCCAGCTAGTGCCCGCTTCATGGCTTGCCAGTCTGCCCGCTGCCACAGCCAGATGACGCGTTGCCTTGCTTCCTCACGCGAGGGGTTGAGGCCGAGTTCAGTCAGCACTGCATTATGGTCGGAGCTGCCGATTCTCTCCAGAGGGCGGCAGTACACTGAGTCCCCGGGCAAGCCGGTCAAGACAAGGTCCAACGAGCCCCCACGCACGTGGGTGGGAAAGGTGACGTGGTTTGTGAGCCCGTGGACCACTGTCAGCTCAGTGAAGGCCCTGCTCACCATATGCTGGTTCATGTCACCCACGATGGCTGTGCTCTGGCAGTCGTAGGTGGCCAGGATGGTGTCCAGCTGGTCGGTGAGGAAGGTGAGGGGCTCGCTGCCTTGCCACTGAGGGCGATACAGGGCGACGAGAAGTACGGCGCTCATATCTGCGAGGAGGAGGCGGAAGAACATGTCCTCCATGTGCTCGGCGACAGGGGCAGAGAGTGGCTGTAGCTGCAGGCAGTGTTGCCAACTCAAAATTTACAAATCCGCTAGGATGGCATGAAAAATCCGCCAGATTATAGGTGAGACCATAAAAATTTGCCGCTAGATTGGAGTTAAAAATCAGTTACTCCTGTCAATTTTAAGATTTTTCCCGCTAGATTTCAAACAAAACCTCTAGATTTAGCGGGAAAACCGCTAATTTGGCAACACTGGCTGCAGGCCCTCCCGGTAACAAACAGCCACACCTCCGCCCTGTCTGTCCTTCCGATCGCGTCGCTCCCAGTGGCAGTAGCCAGGAATCCTGTCACACGTTGTCACACACTCATCATTCAGAAACGTTTCAACTGCCACCATCACATCAGCTCGGTTCCTAAGGACGGCGTGTGTGAGCTCGCCAACGTTGGTTCTGAAGCCTCGTACATTTGCTGACAGGATTCTAAGGCTGTTCTGCGTCATGGCCGGTTAGTTGTTGTTGGCTGTTCCAGGGATCTGCCCGAGGTGTGGATGTTGTGTTTGAGTGGGGGTAGGTGGTGGGTTGAGTTGGAGTCTCTCCGTCAGCAGGGTTCTGAGGAAGCACTCCTGTCTCTCCTCGGCTACCCGGGTGTAGCAGGTGTCAGCGGTGTGGCCTCGTTGCAGACAGAATACGCACTCCAGGCTGTTCCTTTCTTCTGCCTGCCGTTTTCTGCACTCAGCGTGGGTGTGGCCTCTCTTCCCGCAGAAGTCGCAGACGATGACGCTACAGTCGTTGCGAGTGTACCCCCGCTGAAGGCACCTGCCGCAGTGTGGTCTGTTTGGTGTGCTGCTTCCCTGTCGATGGCTGGTGTTGGTGTTACTGTTGTTGTTGTTCCGTCTTCCTCTGGGGAGGGGGTTGGGGGTAACGCCGCGTGTAGCAGCAGGTGCGTGGTGGCGGGAGGGGTAAGGGGGGCGACGTGGGGCTGTGGGTCCACGGTGGGAGGTATTGACAAGGGTAGTGTGTGGGGAGGCAGGGGGGGGATTGGGAGGTTTGGGAATGGCGGCTTGATTGTGAAGGCTGGGGCGTGGGTCTGGCAGCAGCGCGAGCAGGTGTATCCTCTGGAGAGTATTAATCTCCCCCATTCCCGTTCCCATCTCATCCCTTTTCCGTGGCTGTGACCCGCAGTTTTAAGCGTCCCCGGGGGGTTGGGGTTGATTAACACTACCTGGAGAGAGCGGATGGGGTCGAAAAAGTGTTGACTCCACGGGGTGCGAGGCAGAACATCTTTAGGTTCCTCTTCGTATGTTTCATGAATAAATAGTGTTCTATTTGTTATTATAGAAGAAAATATATTGAAAAGTATCAGAATATTTCTATGACTGATATTGTATTGCAAACTTTGCTGAAGTTAATATATTTCTTTTAGTTTGTAAAGACTCTTGTGTTTCCATTTGATTGTAAACATACAGCTATTTCTGAAGATTTCTCTATAATTGCCCCAAAAAAGGCAAAAGACGGCAGATAGATGACTAAATATGGCATTATTATAGTAATACTTAACATATACCATAAAAGAGGGCATTTCTTGGTGACCACCTCGACTTAAGACAAAAATGCCACCAATGACACTACCTGGCAAACCCTATGTGGTTGGCCGGGTGTGTGTGACGAGTCATTGATACCAACCTGTCTCATAATTTAACTTACCCGCGTTACCTTTTATTTACATGTAGATCAACAACGCTATTGTTTTGTTTTATGATATATAATATATATGAATACAATGGTGTGTGAAAAATGCATTATTTATCTCGTTTTCTGTAATTATTGGTTTGAAAGTGCTGCCAACATTATTATGACCTGCGGGTTGGTCTTGTCTGGCCCGCCGGGGACGGGAAGGGGATGGGGCGGTTTACACATACCCCAGACCCGCGTATGGGGATGGGGACGGAAAGGGAATGGGGAAGATTAATACTACGGCCGTTAGGCTTCCCTGAGCCCCACCAGGTCTGCCAACCGGGGTGGGTGGAGCAAATTTCTTGCCAGTCTCTGTCTATTTTGCTGGGCAACCGTCAACTGACCAACGGTGATCTAATTGAAAATTTTGTTACGCCTATCATTGACATATTTTCAAAAAAAGAAGAAAAAAAAGAGGAAACATTATCCTGTAATTTGTACATCACGACACACACACACACACACACACACACACACACACACACACACACACACACACACACACACACATTTTCATAAACTGTTTACGAAAGAGACCGACTTTGACTGGGTGCTCGAAAATTGTAATGCAGGGAAACTAAATTATGTAAAGGTTGAGAAAGGGGAACTGATGCAGCTGATGAAAACCTTAGATGGAAGGAAAGCTATGGGACCAGATGAAATCTCCAGTCAAAGTGCTAAAAGAGTGTAGAAATGAATTATTGGAACCACTTTTTGACATAATAACATGCTCTATAAATACATGAAAAGTGCCCTTAGAGAGCGAACATTGTACCAATTTATAAAAGTGGAGATAAAACTGAACCACTAAATTATAGACCAGTCTCTTTAATTAGTGTAATGTGCAAGATTTGTGAAAGTATAATAAAAAAATGGGTTTAACATTTAAAAAAGGAAAACATGATAAATGAAGGACAGTTTGAATTTAGAAAAGGGAAATCATGTGTCACCAACTTACTATGTTTCTACTCAAGAGCAATAGACGTGGTGCAAGAGAGAGAAGGATGGGCTGATTGCGTATATCTCGATTTGAAAAAAGCTTTTGATAAGGTTCCGCACAAAAGGTGAATCTGGAAACTACAGAAATGGGGAGGAATGGGTGGAAAGTCTATCAAGTGGATAAAGGATTATTTAACAGGAAGAGAAATGAGGACGGTGATTAGAGAAAAGAAATCAAATTGGAGGAGAGTAGAAAGTGGAGTTCCTCAAGGCTCAGTTCTGGCACCAATAATGTTCACAATATATATATATATATATATATATATATATATATATATATATATATATATATATATATATATATATATATATATATATATATATATATATATATATATATAAATGATATGCCGATGGGTATAAAAAGTTATATGAGCCTTTTTGCTGACGATGCACAGTTAATACGAAAAGTGAAGACGGAGGAAGTCTGTGAAGAATTGCAAAAAGACCTGAATAGAGTGTATAGATGGAGCCAGTTATGGGAGGTGGAATTTAATGGAAACAAATGCCATGTTTTGGAAATGGGGAAAAGTAAAAATAGACCGAGGAAAACATACAGGATGGGAGAAGAAAACTTAAAGGTGGTACATGAAGAAAAATATTTGGGAGTAACGATGCAAGACTCACTATCCCCAGAAAAGCATAAAAACAAGTTGTTTGGAGAAACCTACAAGATGATGCAAAATATAAGGGTATCATTCCATTATATAGACAAGGAAATGATGAAGAAAATAATTACACTGATAAGACCAAAAACTTGAATATGCTGCAGCTGTGTGGTCGCCTCACAAAAAGAAGGATATCAGAAAGTTGGAAAGGATACAGAGAATTGCAACTAAAATGGTCCCAGAACTCTCGAATATGACGTATGAAGACAGATTGAGGGAGATGTACTTGACGACACTGGAACAAAGAAGGGAGAGAGGAGATCTGATCACACTGCATAAGTTGGTAAATAAGTTTGATGAGGTGGATAGAGATGATCTCTTCTCAACTGCGAGAACGCAGGGGCTGAGAGGACATGGAAAAAAAACTTAATAAAGGAACTTGTTTGAATGACTTGAAAGTATAGTTTTCCACTTGGAACAGCTCACGGGAAGAAGTGGTGGTGGCGAGCAGTGGCCAACAAATGATGGAAAGGCTGGATGAATGTAGATATGGAGACGGGACTATTAAAGCTTAGCTCGGGCCCGGTAGACTACTAATAGGTAAATACACACACACACACACACACATATATATATATATATATATATATATATATATATATATATATATATATATATATATATATATATATATATATATATATATTTATTTATTTATTTATTTATTTATTTATTTATTTAGCCATTGCTTTTGTCATAAAATTTGTGGCCCTTATGCCACAGTGAATTAAATTAGTTTTAATGTAGCAATGAGTTCCTCCTAAAAAAAAGTAGCTTAATGTTATCTAATACATTGCAGTGGCTTGACAAAGAATTTTTCATTTGTTTTTTGTTTACCAAAGCACTGCTAATACAGATTACATAGGTATAAGTAAACTCAGGAGCAAAAATTTTCTCCTCCTCCAGCCTCTCTTCCACATTCATTTCACAAATAAAGCTAATGAAGCTCCTCTTGTAACCTAACATATTTTAGAATTACAATATGGAGGACAGGCTGGGATGGGAAAAATTAGTAACCCAGAGACTAGCCTACAATGTCTGCCTAATAAAGTAATACTCGTAGGTAAAGTGGGGAGCATGCGATATTACTGCGCGTTGCATCGGTGCTCATTTCCGCCTCCTGGAACCATTGAGCCTGTGGTGGACTCGTATCCACTAACCCGGGGACACTTGGCCCTATGCCGTCAGGATTCCCACAATTTACCTTCCCCAAGTTTCCCCAGGTACCGGTTTATGGACCAACCCGAAAGGAAGGGTGAACAGGAGCAATAGCTGGGTGGGCTGTGCGCCGAAGGCACCTAATCTGACTCGAACCGGTGCCCCGAGGAGGTAGGCAGTCACAGAAACCACTCAGCTACGGAGGCGCAGGGGCTGGGGTGTAAAGAGAGAAAGCCCATTTTAACTCTCACTCTGCCCGGGAATAGAACCCAAAATCTCTATTCAACCGAGAAATTTCGGTTGCAACCCAAGTGCCTACTGCCCCCACCCCCCCAAAAAAATATATATATATTTTCTAGATCCGCCACGTACTGTTCTGACCTACCGTCTATATGAACACAAACACCATACGAAAAGAAATACTAATAGTGTTTGCTGTTTGGTTTGGGGCTTATACAAACCTGTTGTATCAAACTGTGAAGGTAACTGTAATGGATAAGTTGGGGCATCCGATATAGCTGCGCGTGGTGCCGGTGCTCATCTCCCTCGCATTGGCCTTGAACCTGTGGGGGGTTAGAACTTGTAACCCGGGAGTAACATCCGGGTTACCACAGCTAACCTTCCCCAGGTACCCATTTATCCACCAGCCCGAAAAGGAGGATGAACGGCTGTATGAGCTGCACGCCGACTGCACGGGCCGGGATTCGGACCCGGTGTTGTGCGAAATAACTTGACCGACAAATAATTAGTAACATCGGTATCTGCGCATGCGCGGCTAGAACTCGTGAGTATTTCGCACGTAGACGTGCGAAATAATTATCAACCTGCGAAATTATTATAAATAGCCCAGTTCGTACTCACACTGTTCTCTTTAGGTTTATAAAGCAACAATAAGTGTGTAGGGTAATAATAAAGTTTGTGAGATATAAATAAAAGCCTCCTCAAGCAAGATATATCATAATGAGCCTCTAAAGGTGCTACTCTGGCTTGTTATCTACGTGTCATGAATCTACTTTGGTATGCGATCTACACTTTATATTGCGATCTACATGTCATGAATCTACTTTGGTATGCCATCTAAAAGGTTGATGGATGGTCCAGATCAATGGTTCCCAACCTGGGGGCCATGGCCCCGGGATACTTTCTTGGGGGCCATGGAGTAATATGAAAATTATGGTTTTGATTCTTTTAAAGTCAATTTTCATGCAGTTTTTCTAATGCACTGCAGTACCTAAAGATAATTATCTCTTACATATCATTAAGTTGGAATCTTTCCATATAGTGTTCTGGTCCTATAGCTATTGGCACCATTACACAATTCATAACTAGTAATAACTGAATCTGAAAAGATGACAGACACTGAATGGGGCCATGGAGATTATTATATATATTGGTCGGGGGCCACAGAATAGAAAAGGTTGGGAACCACTGGTCTAGATGGTCTTGATTGACTCTAGAGGGTAATAGAGATGGCAGAGAGGTAGTTGAATCCTGGCTCAACAATGTACAAGAACAAGGAAAACACTTGTCGTGGTTTCGAGAGAATGTCTGGTTAGAGTGTCGAAGCTCCGGTCCCGAACAAGGAAAACACTTCAACCAATTTTTCAGAGAGAAGTCGCTGAAGGCTCAATAATCCATTCCGACGACTGGCCAGCTTACTCTAATTTAAACCAAATCAATTTTCGTCATTTTTCCGCAAATCATCAGGAGTATTACGTCGATCTTAACACCGGAGCACATACACAAGGAATTGAAATATCCTGGCTTGATGCTAAGATTCGTATATTGAAAAAAAATTAGAGGCTGCAGTCAAAGAATATTTTAATTGCACCAAGACAACTTATGTTGGCGGATGATGAGAAAAGAAGCTCCTGACTTATATTTAGCATTTTTAGCTGATGTATGTGCTGTTTATCGCTAGAATATTATTAATAGAATTTTTAAAATTATTTTTAATGAAATTTTCTCTGTTATATATATGTTATATGTTTTTATGTAGATATCATTTCAAAATAAAATTTGTACGGTGTAGATACTTTTCCTTGTAGATAACAAGCCAAAGTACGGTGTAGATATTTTTTCCTTGTAGATAACAAGCCAAAGTAGCACCGCCTCTAAATTATGATCGTCAATGCACTGATAGGTATTTTTTCTTATGTGGCTTCCTGACCTGCCATTGCAGGCCACACATTCATCACAAGATAGATTTAGGTAATCACGGAATCAAAGTTTGTTCATACAATCTTCAGTATTATAATAATTAATCAACCTGCGAAATTATTATAGCTCAGCTCGTGCTCGCAGTCATGCACTGGAAGATATTCTTCTTATGTCTTCGTGACCTGCCATTAAAGGCCACATGCATCACAAGATAGCTTTATGTGACTACGGGAAGAAGTGGTGGTGGCGAGCAGTGTCCAACAAATGAAGGAAAGGCTGGATGAATGTAGATATGGAGACGGGACTATTAGAGCTTAGCTCGGGCCCGGTAGACTACTAATAGGTAAATACACACACACACTCACACACACACACACATATATAGTCGTTATGGAATCTGAGTTTGTTCATACAATCTTCAGTAATGCAATTAATTGAGCATTTTCACACCATCCCTGGCATAGAAAACGAACTTGTGACCGAGCCTCTTCTTTATCTCATTCTCTTAATGTCCAGCAGCATAGAGTGCTCCCCTAACACATTAACAATAACTTGAGATACTCTGTTGATATGAAAACCTACAGATGATAATATTCTAGCTAAAATCCATTAACAAAAGCTGTGAAACAAATTACTTACCATCTGGCTTCGACTTATTTCGCAGCTCTGTTGTTGTCAGGCCGCGCATGCGCAGATACCGATGTTACTAATTATTTGTCGGTCGACTTATTTCGCACAACACCGGACCCGCGGATCTCTAGTTAGGTACGCTAACCACTGAGCTAAGGAGGCGTAAAAGTGTGCAGTTGGTCCCTATTGACGCCCAAGGACTTGTTACCACTCGCCATAGTGTACAGAAGGAAGAAAAATGGGTACATGATGAACATGATAGCAGGTGAACCAATATGTAGATGATTAAATATGCAGGGCATTAAATAAGCGGGTGATTAAGTACATATGCAGGTGATTAAATATGCGGATGATTGCATATGCAGGTGATAAAATATCAATGTGACTACATGTGCGGATGATTACATGAGCGGTTCTGATGATTTAATACGCTTTGGGTTACTCTGTCTCTAGAGCAGCGTTTCCCAACCTTTTCCGCCCCTGGCACCCCCTGTAGTCAGACATAGGCAGTCCAGCACCCTCTGGTTAATATCCGATTACTAGAAAAATAAAGGAAAGTGAAGTGCACTGCTTGATCATTTATTTTGACGAGTCCTCAGAACTAAAAGCAACTGCATTTTTTTTTTTTATAGAAGAAATAAGAGAACCCGAGAAAAAGAAAATAGCATGGACAAGCTCAAATATACACAGTTGGGTAATCAATCATACATACATCAATGTGATTTTTGTTGTTGCTTATGTGCAACCAGTTTCTCAATTCGAGAAAAAGAAAAGAGCTTGGACAAACTCAAATATGCACAGCTGGGAAATCATTCATACATACATCAATGTGATTTTTGTTGTTGCTTATGTGCAACCAGTTTCACAATTCGAGGCTTCGTGTTGGTCGGAGGCACCCTCATCATATCGTGGAGCAATCCAATTTGAAGGCGGTTCCGGGCAGTTGTTTTGATTTGGAGCATGGTGGAAAATACCTTTTCACACAGGTAGGTAGTTAGAAATGGGATGATCATCTCCAACGCTCCCCTAGCTAGTCCAGGGTATGCTATCAACTGATCACACCAGAAACCAGCCAGCGGTACCTAATGTACGGAATTTTGTCTGACAACCCTGGTTCACCTGCAGATCAGTTAGCTCCTCCTTTAGGTTATCATCATCACCCATGTCTGCCAAGAAGGGCTGTTGTATCTATTCTGGAAATATATGATCGATGGGGAAAGTATTTAGCCATGGTAGTCCCTAGGAGCGAGAGGCGAGCAACAATATTGTCTAGAAGGATTGGCTTGATTCTCTTATCTGCCAGTTTATCATCCAGAATAGCAAAGCTTCCCGCATCCCCTCCCAGGATTCGACGCTTCCACAGCGATAGTTTTTTTTTTCTTGAAGGCTTCTACCTTCTCTGTACAATCAATATTATTAGCAAACATGCCTTGCATGGACAAGTTGAGGTAATTCAAATGGCTGAAAATATATGCCAGATAGGAGAGGGAAAGGATGAAATTTTCGTCCTCAAAATTTTCAGCGAAATCACTGTGACACTCTCGGAGAAATAATGTAATCTCATCAGTGAGCTCTGCAATACGGGTCTGGATGTTTCCACGGGAGAGCCGCCGCACTTCGGTGTGGAAAAGAAGCACCCGAAGTTCACTTCCCATCTCTTCACAAAGTAACTTGAACACTGTGGTTTAAAGGACGTCTTGCTAGGAAGTAATATTTTATCGACATGTATGCATCGCTTCCCAGCACTCCCAGGGGGTGCTAGCACCCCAGGTTGGGAAACGCTGCTCTAGGCTTACGTTAAGCTACAGCAGGCTAGGCTAATGCTTGAGTAAACTTGATGTATTTGTGTTTGTTGGGGGAGGCGGTGGCTGAATGGATAGCGAGACGGCCCGGCGTTCAGGAGGACGCGCGTTCAATCCCCGACCGGTGCCACCAAGCTGGGATTTTTCAGCCGCCGCCGAGTGGCTTAAAACTACCCACATGCTGTCCAGAAGACCACCTATCAACCCGGACTCTAGATTCTAGGATTAAAGATGAGCTCTGGGAGGGCAGCATGAGCCAATGCAAGATGGCGCCACTATAAAAAAAACACTCGCCTGCGCCAAAACAGGCTGGGCCGTCCATCAGGACCCACCGGGAAGAAGCCTTGGACCGACCATCAGGATCCACCGGGAAGAAGCTTACCGTCGCAATAGGCCATGACGTAAAAAAAAAAAAAAAAAAAGTTGGATGGTAAATTTGCTATGGTCAGATGGTTAAACTTGACCTTGAAATAAGCTTTATTATGGCCAGCCAGTAAGACCCGTGCCAGGCTAAATTATTGATTACCAACTAACGTTTTCAGATGGTTGCCTGCTACAGTATTCAGTTCGGCTTCTTTCAGTACTACCAATTGTGTATTTTAAACCATGGTAAATCTTAGGAATAGCGGCTCCTAGCGGGTGCGCGTTTAGGACACGGTGTGGTGGTAATTACAACATTTCTGGCACGTACGGCGGGGTTTTGACAAGTGGACAGGCGTGTTTATGTCACAAGGGGTGTATTTTTCCGCGCGGGCTCTTCCCTTTCTTCACCCCGGAGCTCGCAGTCTCATCGCCCATCGACTTGGAAGAAATCGTGAGGCCAGCGTTGAAAAATACACCCCTTGTGACATAAACACGCCTGTCCGCTTGTCAAAACCCCGTCGTACGTGCTAGAAATGTTGTAATTACCACCACACCGTGCCCTAAACGCGCACCCGCTAGGAGCCGCTATTCCTAAGATTTACCTAAGCCATTGCTATTTTCCTTCTGTTAATCAAACAGGCATTGGTAGCCCAGTTCAAATTTGGGAATCAACTTCTTTGAATCAAGGGATGTCAAAATAAATACTACTAGATTGATTTTTCAACGATACCTCAGCGTTGAAAAAAAGAGAAAAAAAAAAGAAAGACTATCAGCCAGAAAGGCTTGTTGCGTTGTGTGTGGAGCTGATCACTCGTGCACGGACTGAAGGGATGACAAGATCAAGTGTGTAGAGTGTAGACAGTTTCAATATGAATGTCATCAACTAAAGATTATAAAAACACGCATGGGGAAGCACTTAACAGGGAGGCTGGGTGCTGCCCCCAGTCTTATCTACCTCACACTGGAGCCATATATGGCCACAGCGGAGCCTTTAATGCGCAATAATTTTATAATAGTGAAATAAAGGAAAACTTCCACCCAAGAAGAGGGAGGTTATGCTACGTGAGGGGCACATAGAGGAATGCAACAACTCCTCACAGCGGAACACGCCTCTAACTGTTTGCCACGAGACGGTACGTAACCAAGGTGTCAATGGAGAGCCTGAAACACAAAGTGAGCAAACGGTTGAGTAAATTACCGGACCAACCACCTACACCAGGATAGGCCCAAGATGCCAGTACAGGAAATGGGGAAGACCTGGAACCAGTGGAGACTCACGTCTGCTAATAACAGGCAGAACAAAGTGATATAGAAGCACATCATACGCTACAAACACTACCTCAGGGCCTCCCCGTGGCGGTGCTGCAGGGCGGCTCGGGGCAAGTCGTCTGCTGCTTCCGTGGCTGTGGTTTTTTATGCCTCACACGTCCCTGATAGTAGCTGCATTGCGGTCAGCACCATGCTACCGACGGTGCTGACTACCATCACAACCACTAGTCTTCATTATGCCGGACTACGGTAGCAGGGAGTGTTCGGCCACCCCACGCCCGTGCCGCGCGCCGCTCACCACCGTCGCCTCTTGGGGGCAGCGGTCACCGTCAGACTAAGCGCAGTTCCTATGATCATCACGTGTGTCGTCGGCAATACTACTTCATATTTTTCATATTTCTCAGTAACCACTAAATATGTGTGCTATGTTAATGCGAGACATACAGCATGAATACATTTGCTGCCCCTCGAGTTTGTGAGGAATACACTAGCCTGTTCTAGTATCCATCATGAACAGCTCCAGCCACAGTAAGGTCATCCAAGAGGACGAACACCATTACATCGTTTTCTACCATGCCTAAAGTAAGTATGGGCTTCCCGCGGCGGCATAGATATTAACATGCATTTTTTAGGGAATTGTCCGTAATATGTCCTTGGCAACAATAGTTCCACGTGTTGTTTTTTCATCATGACCAGCGTGATCATGGCGATGTGTGGCACGTCACAGGAGCAGTGTCACGAAGCCAAGGGTTGCTTCAGACTGTTCGAAACGCACAGCCAAGTTTAACAACACTTTTCAGCTGCTGGTTCAATACTCAAGGAGGCCGCAGGCCCGGCAGATCACGCACCACTCTTCCGCAGGAGAGGATCACATCATTACAGGAAAATCCAAAGTGAAGGTTTATGTACAACCATCACACTGTGTGGTGGCCCGCAATCTGTGGGCAATATACAGCACAGGCAGCTGTCGCTCTTCCAACGCTCGAGAGTCTGCTGGCCTTTTATCACAGACACACAAAAAAACATGTTACTCCATATATATATATATATATATATATATATATATATATATATATATATATATATATATATATATATATATATATATATATATATATATATATACTTACTGTATGTATGTATGTGTGTGTGTGTGTGTGTGTGTGTGTGTGCACCCAAGACTATCCACATGCTGCCTTGAAGACCACCTATCAGCCCGGACTTTAGATAAACTCTCAAAAATGGGATCAAAAATAAACTCCGGGGAGCATCATGAGCCACGGAAGATGGCACCACTATAAAACAATTGCCTGCGCCATAACAGGCTGGGGCTGACCATCAGGCCCCATCAAGAAAGCCTACCGGCGCTAAAGGCTGAACGATATATATATATATATATCTATATATATATATATATATATATATATATATATATATATATATATATATATATATATATATAATTTTTATTAAGCTGTTAACTGCATATATGATGGTAAATAAGAATAATTCTTCAGGATTGAGGAAAAAGGTAAAACATAAACATTGATATGTAGAGTTTTGATGACTTTGTTCATGGCAGAGATGGTGGACGGAAGATTACAGAAATTGATGAAGAGCAAAGGTGAGACACTTGTAAACTGCCTCCAGGAGACTGAGGTAAAGGAAACTTGCAACAGCAGCAGGCGTGGCCCTGACGGACCCGTAACAACCTTAGACACGCTTGAGGTCAGCGGTGAGCTGAACGTTCTTGCCGGACTTGGTCACGATGCCGGACTCGCCGAAGTAAAGGATGTCTTCGATGAACTCCGGTGTGAACTGGATGATGGTGCCGTCAGTGAGCACCGCCCCGGCGTAGCCGATGGAGCCCACCTTGGGCCTCGTGAAGCCGTTGGTCACGTCGCGCTTCGTTCGCTGCAGGTCCAGGGTGAGGTGGACGTTCTTGCCGGACTTAGTCACGATGCCAGCCTCTCCGATCTCCACGATGTCGTCCATGAACTCGCGGGTGAAAGGGATGATGCGGCCGTCGACCGTGACGATGCCGCTGCGACCGATCAGGCCTACGCCTTTCCTCGCGAAGCCGATGGGGCTGGCGGCCGCGACGGCCAACACCGCCGCTACTACGACCTGCAGAAGAGTAAGGAAAAAAGAGACTGAGGATCTCCATGACGGAGGCTAGTCGAGCGCCTACAGTTGGATATGACAAGAACTGTGACGTGGATAAGGTAACCCTCCGATGTGTTGAGATCCATACTTATGTCTTGTCATTTTAGGCATGTTCTTGTTTCCCTTGTTCCCCAAGTATAGGACATTACTTATTACTTGAAAAAGATCAGTGTATTTGTTTAGAAATGTTATTCATGTTTACAACGAGCACATGTCACGAAGCCTTCACCTACGGATCACGGCTTGATTCTTGTAGCACCTTAACCCTTAGCCTCCACTCTGTGCCTTACAGTGTCGTGTGGCTATATATAAACTCTCTCCTTGGCCGTTGCGTTCCGTAATTTACTATTGCTGGCAGCCGTGAACTTCCATGAACCAAAACGTTCCGTAATGCTGGTATTCCCTACCGACCCCAAATAAAAGGTTCAAATATATATCAAAACTGAAGGCAGTGAAGGAGCCCCGCCATCGAGATACTCACAAGGATCCTCATGTTTGCTGACGTGCCGTTGCAGGAAAGGGAGAGTGATGTGTGGTGCTGCTGCCGAGGCGCCTTCTTATATCCAGGCGGCGCCACTCCTGCCCGCCCTGTGCCCGCCTTGCCCTGCTCCCCTGCTGTCCTTGGTGCCTGGGCCCTGGCCGGCAAGGTTAACAAGACCAGCGGTCGCACAAATACTCAAGGCGGACCAACATATGTGTCGCCCACCGCCAGCAAGAACTCGCCGCCGGGTGACCTAAGGCATTTCATCACGCGGACACGTTTTCTTTCCTGGCTCAGAGTGATCCCGATATCGCCGGAAGCCATCATATATAACAATAATGGTGATAATAATGATGATAATTTTGATAATGATATTGATGAATTATTATTATTACAATTGTTATATAAATTATGAGTATAGAAATGACAGATAATATCAAAATAATAATGGTATTTATTATCATTATTATTTTCATATTATAATTATTTTTATTATTATTATTATTATTATTATTATTATTATTATTATTATTATTATTATTATTATTATTATTATTATTATTATTATTATTATTATTATTATCATCATGACCCCCTCCTCAACAACACTAAATATAACAATAATCGGGCAAGCCCTTTGCCTGCTGTCTATCAGAAATGTCAACTGTCATCTGCAATGAAATAAAAAAGGAATCACACTTACCTTTTTATCGCTCGTTGCTCGCCGGGCGCCGAGCATCAGCCGGCCATGCAGTGGTCAATCTGCGAGTGGCTCGTGCTTCCCGTCTGTAGCTATCAGCAGCTCCTCGCATGACCAACAAATGGCGCAGAAGTAAACAAGAAAAGTGGAAAAAAAACACCTCTCCCGCCTATTCTCTGTCTGCCCTCACTTCTTCAGGTCCTGGATTGCCACTGCGTTACTTTGGTTCTCCTCATGTTATTAGTCCAATGCATGATGGTATGACCTCCTCAAGTCCCCTTCCAGTTATAAATCGTTAACAGAGTATCTTCAGCCTTTGCATGTCCCCTATATATATATATATATATATATATATATATATATATATATATATATATATATATATATATATATATATATATATATATATATATATATATATATATATATATATATATATATATATATATATATGTGTGTGTGTGTGTGTGTGTGTGTGTGTGTTACACTGCTTTCCGTCCGGGAGAGTTCTTCGGTCATTCTTTGTACGAAAGTTGTCATCTAAATCACTTAGTAAGACTGTCATCTGCGAACCTAATTTGGTAAGGTATTCACTGTCTGTCCTGATCCCTGATGTTTCACTTATTCCCTTAACACTTCCAAGCAAGCCGTGGCTCATATTGGAGATATTGTGTATCCCTCCTTACCACCTTTCACAACTGGAATTTTCTCGCTTTTCTTGTGGAGTTTATATGGTTGCTCTCTCTCTCTCTCTCTCTCTCTCTCTCTCGTTTTATTTTCCGGTCTGTCTGTCTGCCCGTCCATTGCTGCCGTGATAAACTCGCTCTTCTCGTTAACTTAGCCAGTCAGTTTGGGGTTACATTCAGTTAGGTGTTCCATTTTCAACGCATCATTCGTTGATAATGTCCCTTAAATGAAATATTCCGGCATTGCTATGGCCATAACCGTTTTTTGTATTATTTAGCAGTCCAATAAGAGCTACAGAATATGAAACTATTGAAGAAATGTTGCAGAATGTTCCTGATCACCCCGTTCAAGTGAACGGAGAATCAGGAGCGTGGTGCCATGGCTTTCAGTGCTTCAGACTCTAATTTCACCAATACACTGCCGTGTATGCATGCTTAACCTTCAGACATGTATTCCTCTGTTTTGTGCAGACTCCAGCTATCAGCAATCTCAATCGATATTTTCACGTTTCGTCTCCAGCTAAACCCCGCCAGCAGAGTAAAGCTGCCAGCGTTGTTTGATGCATGAGTGGAGCGGTAGATTTAGAGAATAATAATATTAATTGTAAGCATGAAAGGACCGATACGGAAGATATGCCGCCCTCCTACATGATCCTTGCCTCATTCCGGTGAAGACGGGGTTAGGATAACTTGTCACTGATGGAAACAGGTGATTAAAAAATCTTTCTGACCCTGGCAAGACCAGAGAGCTCTTCTAAAGTTACAAGAGGGCGCTAGCTCTCTCACCAAGAAGCTGCCGTGAGCCGGGATAGGACTCACCTTTTCTTTTGATTACAAGCCACAGAGTCACCCTGTCTGTCCCTTGTCACGGATAAAAAGGAAGTCTTGGCAATTTAACAGCCTCCCAGCTTATTACAAGACCACAGTCTGACAGAGCTCAGCCGCCGCTGCCTCTTGAGGGTGGCCTTAACCCCTTCCCCAAGAGACTAACTGTATGCTTAGAGACAAGAAACCTACAGGGAAAAAAATGTTAACATCCTAGTTATCAAGTAATGTGAGGACCACCTCTTAAGGGACAGCCGCGTCCACAAGGCCGCTCACATTATGACGCACAACGTACACTGTGTGTGTGTGTGTGTTACAGTAAGGTAATTCCTCAATGGCTGATATAATATCGATGGTGCCGTACAGGCGCTGGGGCTGGTTGTAACGTTCACCTGAATAATACAAGCGAGGCGCTCAATGATGGTTAGTGTGTATATTTAGACTAAGAATAGAGTGGAAAACATAATAGACTAGACTGTAGGTTAAACAGTAGGCTCCTTGGTTCTTATCACCAATGGCCAGTGCGACGTGCAGCTACGTGTGCGCCCCCTACTTCACCTTTACCATGTAATTATGTCTGTTGCTCAGCTCGCGTGTTTTGAGTGATGGTTAACTTTGATTACTGCCACTTAATTTGAAGTGTCGAGTAAAAGGAAGGGCGCCGCAAGCCGTAATGGAGTGAAATAAAATAGGTCCACTTCCGTCAGTGTGGGTTGTCCGTTCTTCAGCCTGCAGGGTGACTGCATGTGCAGTGATGGTAATTATTATGAAACGAAGAATTTATGTCCAAGTGAGACTGTCGGGAGCACTCAAAATATTACAGAGGAGGTGTGCTGGAGTGGCCAGTGCACGTAAGTGGTCAGGGCAGGTAGTAGTTCTCGATATCGACCAGGAAGTGTTCAGTGGTTTGTTGTAACATTCTGCACCACAAAAATGCGTGATGTTTTGTCTCGGGCAGTCTAGTTAGCTGTAGCCTGGCTGGACCTAAAATTAAGTGCGCACAGCACCAATACTTGTACCGGCAAGTACGACGAACAGCACTTCATAGTTCATACCCTTCACTATTTTTCTCCAAGCATCACTCCCTTGCCGCACAGAAAAACGTCTGCCCCGACCGACCAAGCGCCTGTAGATAGAGCCATGGTACGATGATGGGTTGGCACCTTATGTAAATTCCTGTGGCTGTGCTGGAGTTCTTTGTGGTGGGACGAAGGTACATATTTGCAATAATCTCGTCACAGACGGACAAGGAGCAGCAGCCTACTTTAGTTTTTAATAAGGCAGTTTGAGTTCCAGACAACGGAATGAACGTCAGCACGTGCCACATAGTACTATAGGTAATGGTTATGGCAGCTGCTAGTTATAAATCACAGGCGTTAGAATATAATTATTATGCCAATTAACTTGAAATATGGCTTGTCACCAGTAGATTACTTGGATGCTGTTCGAGTCGTAGCGCTCATCGCTTTAATTAAAACAAGACTTGAGATGCCGTTTCATCTAATTATATTAAGCAAAGGTCACATTTTCATTAGGTAATAAAGTGCCATCCGCTTGTCGCTCGAGTCAACCGCATCTAGTTTTTGCTGCCCGTTAAGTTCAGGGTCTCCAAAACTGTACCACGGGCAGTGTTACCTTTGGCACGCTCGGCTCGCATGCTTTAACTGTACCTGCTGTCCGCCGCACACGCCGCTGTCTCTCACAGGAATACATTTTTATTGTAACTTAACGCAACAATTTTGCTTCAGCTCTTTTCATACCGAACACTGGATAAGGGCTGATTCTGGAAACACCCAAACGATAGTTACGCATCAAAGACGGCCGATACCAGAGCGGTGTACCGTGTATGTTTGTATGAGCCAGCGATGTGTATTTACCTAGTTGTAGTTTTACAGGGCCTGGGCATTATGCTCGTGTGGTCCCGTCTCCGTATCTGCATTTATCCAACTTATCTTTAAAGCTTTGCACACTCCTCGCTGATACTATATCCTCGCTCATACTGTTCCAAACCTCTACATTTCTTTGCGGGAAGCTATACTTCTTTGTGTCTCTCAAGCATCTCCCCTTTCTCAATTTTTTACTGTGTCCTCTTGTATTTCTGCTTATGTTTCCTTCTGTTAGTAGCAGTTCTTCATTATCTACTTCATCTATTTTGTTTAATAATTTATAAATTTGGATTAGGTCTCCCCTTTCTCTTCTTTGTTCCAGTGTTGTTAAGTTCATTTCCTTTAATCTTTCCTCGTATATTAATCCCTCCAACTCTGGGACCGGTTTTGATGCCATCCTCTGTATTCTTTCTAGTTTCTTTATATGCTTCTTCTTATGGGGGGACCACACTACCTCTGCATATTCTAATTTTGGTCTAATCATGGTAGTGATTAGCCTTCTCATCATGTCCTTGTCCATGTAGTTAAATGCTACTCCAATATTTCTCACCAAGTTATATGTGTCTCTAAAGATCCGATTTATATGACTCTGGTTGATTATCATCCCTCATCACTACTCCCAGATCTCTCTCTCTTCATGCACTTTTTTTAATGTTTCACCATTTCCCATTTTGTATATCCAGATTGGTCTTGTTTCACTTTTACCCATTTCCATAACATGACATTTTTTCACATTAAATTTCATCTCCCAATCCATACTCCATTTCCAAATTTTGTATAGGTCTTCTTGCAATATTTCACAATCTTCTTCGTTTCTTATATGTTTTTGTAATTTAGCGTCGTCAGCAAATAGGTTTATGTAGCTATTAACTCCTTCAGCCATGTCATTTACATATACCAGGAAGATTATCGGTGCTAATACTGAACCCTGTGGTACTCCGCTTTCTACATTTCTCCATTCTGATTTTATGTCCTTGACCACAGTTCTCATCTCCCTTCCCATTAGGTAGCTTGCCATCCATTTTTTCATATTTCCTTTCAATCCTCCTTTATTTTCCAGTTTCCATAATAGTCTTGTATGTGGAACTTTGTCGAAGGCCTTTTTCAAATCTAGATAAATACAATCAACCCATCCATCCCTTTCCTGTGTTCTGTCTGTCACTCTTGAGTAAAAACTGAGTAAGTTTGTAACACATGATTGGCCCTTTTGAAATCCATATTGTTTGCTGGTAATTAACTTATGCTCTTCTAGAAATTTAGTACACTGCTTTTTTATTATTTTCTCACATATTTTGCACAAAACACTTGTCAGGGATATGGGTCTGTAGTTTGAAGGTTCATCTTTCCTTCCACTTTTATATATGGGGACCACTTCAGCCCTTCTCCACTCATTGGGCACCGTACCTGTTGCTACTGAGCATCTTATGATGTCGTATATTGGGGAGAGAGAGAGAGAGAGAGAGAGAGAGAGAGAGAGAGAGAGAGAGAGAGAGAGAGAGAGAGAGAGAGAGAGAGAGAAAACTGCCCTTCCCACACCCACGAACCAACAAACCCATCTGTCAACCCTCCCTCGATCGCTGCCTCTTTAATATCCTCAAAAAATTTAACTCATGTCACCAAGAGGCCTCTGGGACTATCCTGTGGTGAGACTGAAATGTGAAGCGTCTTACAACAAACACATCAAAACAGCAAGTCATTGATTTCAGATTTTAAACTCCGACATTGATCAACTGGGTGTCACTGATACAGAAGGGGAATCACACATGTTTTTTTTTGTTTGTTTTTAAGAAAACAAAGTCAAAAGGTTATAGAACTAACTCAACAAAACAATACATTGGATCTTGTTATTGTGACTCAACATACTCTTTAGCAGGTACATAAAGTTAGGAGAGGAGTAAAAAAATCAGGAAGTTAGGCAAAGCAAAGTATGAGGAAAATATTGCCACCAACTCTAAAACTCTTGCTGTCTTTCTTTAACTACATGAACACCAGAACGGAGGTCAGAAGTGGGAATGAACCTTTGAATGACAACATGGGCAACTTAGTGACACAAAACTAACACATTGCAAATGTGTTAAATCATTATTTTTCATTGGTGTTCAACTCCAATAATATCAACAATATTAATGAAAATCCAGTTCATACATTGCCCAGCTTAAAATAGCTTCCAATGAAGTTTTGAATACAGGAGACAAAGCTGGAGGTAAGTATATGCTATAGCTGGGCGTGACCATGCTCATCTCCATCCCATTGGCCCTTAGAGCCTGTGGTGGAAGAGAACTCCTAACCTGACATGGCCAGTGTAACATCTGGGTTACCACAGTTCACCTTCACCAGGTTTCCCCGGGTACCCATTTACTGACCATTCCAAAAGGAAGGATGAACAGCTAGGTGGGCTGCACACTTGACTCTCCAGGCCAGGATTTGAACCTGGGTCCGCAGATTTATAGTCTGGGACGCTAGCTACTGAACTGCAAAGGCACTAACTGATGGAAATAAATTTGTAACCAGATAATCTTTATCCTAACCAATTAAAGAAACAAATAGCAAGATAGTCTTCTCACACTCTTATTCAATAATGTCCTTGCAGAATGGCAAAGCCCTACTGACTGGAAGATGGCTTATGTTACACACACTTTTAAGACGACAGAAAAATACTGCGCAATTAAATGCCCATTAATCTAATGTCAGTTGTAGTTAAGCTTCTCAAGAGCATAATAAAACAAAGTTGTAAGTTACCAAGAGTCATTCATTAATTAAGGATTCACAATATGGATTCTGAAATAAGAGACCCTGTTTGTCCAATGTAATGAATCTTTAAAATGGCATCAGTTTATGACATAACAAAAACACAGGATGTATCTGGATTTTCAAGTCGTTTGATAAGTTCCACACAATAAATTATTTACAAAATGTAGCTATTACATATTGTGGATATGTACACATATGGACTGCAAACTGGCTTATCAAGAGACAGAGAAGGGTTTTGGTCAACAGAGCTGCCTCAGAGTGGGGACCTGTCACTAGTGCTGTTCCTCAGTGCTCAATTCTTGAACCCATGCTGTTCAGTATTTACATCAGTGATATCAATGTTGGAAGCAATAATAAATTTTGCTGACGATACAAATATTGTTAACTCGATTATGAAATGTGTGGTGAAACTCAAAACCATAATGTGTTATAATAGGCAAACCTCAAATTCTCCCAGCAGCAGCAAATATAGCTAACAGTGTTAGACTTCATTCAATAACAGAAATTTCCTGTTCAAGATTAAATATGTAATATGTATTACCACTATGGAAGTTTAATCGGCCCTTACTTGGAATGCATAGTACAATTTTGGTTTCCACACCTTATGAAAGACATGCTAAATTAGGTGTTCAACGTAGGGCAACAACGATGATCTCACACAACAAACCTTACGATGAAAGGCACTCATACCTTAGCATGTTCTCTCTTGAAAAGAGCAGCCTTTGAGGGAAACTGATTGACAAAAGTAGATACATATTGTTTATGATCGATGACACTTCCCTAATGAGGAAAAATGGCACAAAACTTAAGTGTAAGCATATAAGTTCAGTCTGCATCTTCAGTGTTTCAGTGCAACATGATTGCTTTATATAAAAACAAACTTGACTACCACTTCTTCCATCCCAAAGAGTAGCAACAAA
Source organism: Eriocheir sinensis (assembly GCF_024679095.1). Classification (NCBI taxonomy): domain Eukaryota; kingdom Metazoa; phylum Arthropoda; class Malacostraca; order Decapoda; family Varunidae; genus Eriocheir; species Eriocheir sinensis. Next base: position 2,908,032 of record NC_066513.1, on the reverse strand, counting down.
GATATATCATGTTTAAGAGAAATGCACCATAAAGAGTGAGCAAATTGGAGCTGACTATATCCCAAAAAAGAAGAGCTGACAACTGAAACTCATGTGACCTGCAGCATGTAGACAGGCAAGACACTGACAAGGGATGGTGAGGAAGCAAGAAGTCTGGCCCCTTTAAGAGAATCACTGAAACAGTCTGGATGCTTAAATAGGAAATTAGAGCTAGAAACATCCATAATTTAAGGAAAGGTTGTATAAAAGCAGATATGGAGACAGGACAACATGGACTTAGCTCAAACTATGTACGTATGCTACAATTAGGCGCGCGCACACACACACACACACACACACACACACACACACACACACACACACACACACACACAGTGGCAGATCCAGGGGGTGGGGGAGGCACCCTACCCTTAGGACCTAAATTGCACCCTTTCAAAGATTCACTGAGATCTGGGGGTGTATCATTCCTGTGAACACTACTAGGTGCGCTCATTACCGAGGTATGTGTGTCTCTTCCATCGACTGCTTTACAGCCTCTTCTTGTTGCTTATGGAAAGTTTGTTGATGAAAATAAAGTGAACAAAGAATATGAGATATGGCAACAGACACAAAAGAGTTTAGACGACAAGCCAAAATCAATTATTACAGCTTTGGAGAAGTGTAAAAAACAACTATTCCCAAGTATTCATACCCTGATAGGAATTTGTGCTACACTCCCAATAACAACTGCTTCAGGGGAAAGATCTTTCTCCACTCTCCGTAAATAGGTTTAGTCTTTCAAAGAAAAGAAAACTTGATTTTCTTCAATGATTTTGTCATGGTCACATGGATCAGTGTTCAATGATGAGTGATCACGCACTAACAGATTTTTTTCCCCCTTTAGAACCACTTAATAGAGCTGCTATAATGACAAAGGCATTGTATTTATTCTTAAGTTCTATACATTGGAAATAAAAAATAAAAGTATGTCCTAATTTTATACCACTTTGTTATATTACACTGTGTGCTATAGAATTGTGATATAATAAAAATGTATGCATATGCATTACTTTAAAATTTTGCTTTTTCCTTTAGTATGAAGATCTAAAAGATCTAACCTTTAATTGCAATGCTAGCAAATTATGTGAATATCAAACAAGAAATAGGCATATATATATATATATATATATATATATATATATATATATATATATATATATATATATATATATATATATATATATATATATATATATATATATATATATATATATATAGATAGATAGATAGATATAGATATATAGATATAGATATATAGATATAGATATATAGATATAGATAGATATAGATAGATATAGATATATAATATGATATGGTGCCCATCTTGTATATCAGCACCCCCCTTCACCTGGAGCTGGATCTACCACTGCACACACACACACACAAACACACACACACACACACATATGCACTTGCACGCCCACCTGCCCAAACAAAGACATGAGGAGAGTACTATGGGGTCAAGTGTCAGGGTGGATCAGAGTAACAAATGAAGGACCTCAAGGATCAGTGTTGGCCCCAGCAATGTTTTGATTTAAGAACATATAAACATAAGAACATAAGAAGTCTGCAAGAGGCCAGTTGGTATACATAAATGAGTGGAAGAGGTAAACAGCTACACTGGTCTGTTTGCTGATGACGCAGAGGTAATGAGATGAGTCAAGTGGTGGAGGGAGGAAGGTGGAGGAAGGAGGACTGCAAGAAGAAATTGATAGATTTTATAGTTTGAGCCAAGAATGGGACATAGAATTTAATATTAGGAAATAAAGTTCTTGAACAGGGCAAAGGAACCAGAAGACCCAGCTGGAACTATAAAATAGTGATCAAGTTAAGAAGCCACAATAGGAAAACCAATTAACCCTTTCTTTGCGCGTGGTGCGAGATGCGACTATCCCCTCAGGCACGGTTGGGCAGCCCAATGGAGGGGTCTCTTTTAACCTCTGTATCTCAAAAACTATTCATCACAGCTAAAAACCAAAAACACCATTGGAAAGAGGAGGCCCAGATCTAAAGGAGTCGGTTATGTATGCCTCTCCTGCAAACATACATGCACGTTCAGGGAGTGTTGAATTTGAACACTTACGTCAGTGTGTGTGCGATGATCAGCCATTTTGAGGGAACTGTGAACATCTCTCCTTGAGGTTCTGGCAAGGTGGTATTGCCAACTGCAATATTTACAACTATTTGGTCAGAGAATCAGTCAGGTGGTAGGTGAAGCTATGCAAAAATGCCGCTGTATTGGACAAGAACATCCACCAGTTACTCGTCCGTAGATTTTCCGCACTGGGCTGATATGATTTTTCCACCAAATTTAGTGAACCCACTCAATTGGCAATCCTGTGCTGTGAGAAATATTGTTGGAACACTCTCATACGCGGGAAATTTGAGTGCGGCTGGAGCTCGCAGCGAGCGTTAAGCACCACCAGCAAATACGCCTAACGCTCTCTGCAAGCGTTTAGCAATGAAAGGGTTAAGAGTCAGATTTCAAAACAACTTGTCCCCAGAGAAACACATCAGCAAGATTACAGAAATCATATAAGCTAAACAGTATTAGGGCTGCATCCCACTACATGGATGAGGACTGATGAAGCTGACCATGTCAGTGATTTGACCAACTTTAAAATATGTGATGGTTTGGTCTCTGCACAAAGAAAAAATATTAAGAAAACAAAAAGAATCCTGAGAGCAGTAACAAAAATGTTGCCAAGCTTGAGATACATGACATAGGAGGATATTTTGAATAGACTGGGTTTGCCTACCTCGGCGGAGAAAGAGAAAGAGATCTGATTGCAGTGCACAGGGCGGTGAAGGAATGGAAAAGATCAACAGAGATGACCTACCTATATAAGATACTAGAAACACAAGAGGTCACAGAAATACATTAAGGGAGACATGGTGCCTGAGAGATATCAAGAAACACAGAGTTCCTCAGTGATGCATCGACACCTGGAATGATCTCAGGAAGGAAATAGTACAAACCAAAACCATTAGGAACTTTAAAGCTAAACTTGATAAACTGAGATTCTGAGATAGGACCCCAAAATTAGCCTGCTTCCCATGTATCACAATTAAGTATACACACACACACACACACACACACACACACACAACCACCATTTCACTCATGTGCATCTTCCTTGGCAAACTGGACCCTTACCACACACAATTTTCCTTTTCATAACCGTGATGTGTTTTGCAAAGACGTTAGGTGTGGATCTGGTTCCCACACACACGAACACCTGGGCCATGGAAGTGCTGGAGGCATCACTACTTCCAGAAATCTGGTCACAATTTTCTGCAGCGTAAAGTCATAACAATCACACTATGTTTATGGTAGTACTTCAAAACACCTCCAGCCAGGCAAAGAATAGTAAGACACATGGGGACATTAAATCTTTATGAAATACAATTATAAAAAAAAAATGTTCCCAGCCATTTCACACTCGCCTAATTTTGACAAGAATTATTTTACTGGCTTCATGTACCATAATCCATCGTTAAGGTAGTGACAGTTCTCTATGCCCACTCCCTTATTGGTCTTTGCAATGTCCTGGGTGGAGAGAGAAGTAACACCCACACAGAGGGCATGCTGCTTCCCCTCTGCCATCACAGCCACCACAGTGTTCTCCTCCACCTCAGACATCTTGGCCCCAGGGGAGGTTAGTCCACGGCACATGATGTTGGCACCACTGAGGATGAAGCGAATGGCTCCCTTGTCGACCTGCATCCAGGGGAGCATGAAGGGATCTGCAGGAAGAGAGGTGATGATGAGTGTGTGTGTGTGTGTGTGTGTGTGTGTGTGTGTATTTACCTAGTTGTAGTTTTACAGGGCCTGGGCTTACGCTCGTGTGGTCCTGTCTCCATATTTGTATTTGTTCAGCTTTTCCTTGAAGTTGTGAACACTCTTCGCTGATACCACATCCTCACTTAGTCTGTTTCAAACCTCTATATTTCTTTGCGGGAAGCTATATTTTTTTATGGCTCTTAAGCATCTTCCTTTCCTCAGTTTTTTACTGTGTCCTCCTGTGTTGCTGGTGTTTCTTCCTTCTCTTAGTAGTAATTCCTCATTATCTACTTCTTCCATTTTATTCCATAATTTATAAATTTGTATTAGGTCTCCCCTTTCACTTCTTTGTTCCGATGTTGGCAGGTCCATTTCCTTTAACCTTTCTTCATATGACAATCCCTCCAGTTCTGGAACCATTTTCGTTGCCATCCTTTGTATTCTTTCTAGTTTTTTTACGTGTTCTTCTTATGGGGAGACCACACAGTTTCCGCATATTCCAATTTTGGTCCAATCATAGTGGTAATCATCTTATCATCATCTCTTTATCCATGTAGTGGAATGCCATTCCTATACTTCCCACCATTCTATACGTATCTCTGAATATCCTATTTACATGACTCTCTGGCTGTTGATTATCTTGTATTGTCACTCCCAGATCTCTCTCTTCTTGAACTTTTAATATTTCTCCATCTCCCATTCTATATGTCCATTTTGGTCTCCCTTCACTCTTTCCCATTTCCATTACATGACATTTCTTCACATTGAACTCCATCTCCCATTTCACATTCCAGCCCCAAATCTTATTTAGGTCCTCTTGCAGAATTTCACAGTCTTTACTATTTCTTATATGTCTCATCAATTTTGCATCGTCTGCAAACAGGCTCATGTAACTGCTAACTTTCCCTGGCATATCATTTATACATACTAGGAAAAGTATTGGTGCCAATACCGATCCTTGAGGCACTCCACTATCTACAATTCTCCATTCTGATTTCATGTCCTTTACCACTGTTCTCATCTCTCTTCCCCTTAAGTAACTTTCCATCCAGTTCTTCATTTTTCCATTCATTCCTTCTCTATTTTCCAGCTTCCATAGTAGTCTTGTATGTGGAACTTTGTCAAAAGCCTTCTTCAGGTCCAAATACACGCGATGTGTGTGTGTGTGTGTGTAATTCACCTCTTGGTCTGCTGCGGGTCTCTCTTGAGACAGCCAGCCGTTCCCCTACAGAAGAGCACAGAGCTCGCAGTACCAATCTTTGGGTAGGATTGAGACCACTCACACACAACTGTGTGTGTGTGTGTATTTGTAATATAAAGGATTATATTTAGTCTGGTGTTATCCTGTCTTCATGTCTACTTTTATCCAGTTGAGGATGTTCCTTACCTGCACTGCCTCCTCATTCAGTTAATTCCAGACAGCAGTACTTCAGTATGGAAAGCTGAGTTTCTGAACATGATTGCCACATGCAGTCTTCCTCAATTTGTATTCATGACCTCTTGTTCTTCCATTATCTCTGGTCAGATCCTCCCTGTCCACCTTTTCTAGTGCTCTTGATGTCTTAAACATCATTACTAGGTCTGCTCTCTCTCTTCTGCCTTCCAACTTTGTCAATTCCTAAATAGCCAATCTCTCTTCATCTGGGTTGCCTGATTTAAATCAAATGATACACGTGGCAATGGTTTTAAGTTAGACAAATTCAGATTCAACAAAGACATGGGCAAAAATTGGTTCACCAATAGTGGTGGACGAATGGAACAGGCTTGGGAGCCATGTTGTGGGTGCCAATACCATAGATACATTCAAGAAGAGGTTAGATAAAGCCATGGATGGTGAGGTATGGTGGGGTTGAGTGTACAGGAGCTGCCTTGTATAGGCCAACCGGCCTCTTGCAGACTCCTTACGTTCTTATGTTCTTATGTACCAGGTTCAATGTGCGTGTGTGTGTGTGTGTGTGTGTGTGTGTGTGTGTGTGTGTGTGTGTGTGTGTGTGTGTATTTATGTTCATGCAGGTGTGATGCAATAAAAATTGTGGTTACTATTACTGTGATGTCCTTTGGTACTTTCCTCTAAGGCTGCGTTTACAGCAAGCAAATCAAATCAATTCCATTCATTAAGAATCATTTGACTTAAGTCATTTTGAATCAGCATAGTTCCAACTGACTGAGTCTGAGTCAACATTCAAAAGGCAGTACCAAGGCAGGCTTTCACGTGTATGGACGTATACGCTGTCGCTGAAATAGCAGCGTTGCTGTGGCTGAGGCAACGTAGGCGTAGGCATCAGCAACTAATATGAGTGCATGAAATTAATGTTAAAAGACCTAAATTTGGGAGCCTTGGACATCTGTTCCCAGATTTGGTGAATAATCCAGAGAAATTTTATGACTTCTTTAGGATGACTAAAGAACAATTTAAAATGTTGGTGGAGTTGACTGGATCCTCCATAAGAAAGCAGAATACCAATTACTGACGTGCAGTTATGTCACGCATTTCAAACGTAGACCATACACCGCACAGTTGCCAAATGAGAATATCTAGCCATATCCATAACGTTTTGTGTCGTCATTTGTTTAAAAAAGATGCAGCGTAATGTTGTCTAGTAAATCGTAGGGTGCGGCAATTCCTTCTGTGGTTCAGTAGCCTATAATAGTTCTACTGTGGTAAGTAAATAAAAACTGTTAACTCACCTTTGAATTTCATTTCAGTAGCAATATCCATCCATAAAACATCTATGGCATCCCGATTTCAGTGCACAGGATCACTGGGATCATATATCGCACGTCGGTCTCGTACTAAATTGATCAGGACGTCCGCTAGCATGGTGCTTACTTCTCGGGTGACTCGCCTTGACTGATGAAAAAATGGGTCCAAACCAATCAGTGACTCTGAATCGCCATGAATCGTCATGATTTGAATTGACTCGATTCGCTCGGTGTAAACGGTTACATTGAAATTAGTGTGGCGAATCAAGACGAATCACGAATCGTGTTGATTCTTCATGAATGGAATCGATTCGATTCGCTTGGTGTAAACGCAGCCAAACACAGTGGTTCCAAACATTATTTCTGTCATTCCCCCTCCAATCTGTTCAACCACTTAGATTTCCCTCTTCATGTGGACATGGAAAAAAGTACCAAAACACAAAATTTACTCGCTTAATAATACAAATAACATAATTAACAAATAGTAGCCAAACACAAAATTCACTTGCTTAATAACACGTCAATCAATCAATAGCTCTGACGCCCTGTTTCTGCTGGGAACTCCCTCCAAGGGGGCGGCCAGGACAGAAGTGTCCAGGTTTCCCTCTCCAAACATACATTTCTCACACATATAAGTCCTTGCATCCCTCTTTCATCTTTTATGTATTCCTCAACTCTACCAACTAATTGCCAGTAATTAGTATTTTCCTCAGGTTTAATTCCCCCCCCAGGTTGGGAAATGATGTTCTAAAAGGTACTTACATTTGTGCAAGAGCTTCAGTGTGGGCATCCATGTGCTTTCCCTTTGTCTGAAGAACAGCAGCTCCCCATCACTTCGCACCAGCAGCTCTATGTGTTCATGGCTAGAAGGGAGGGAATCAAATTGATAAAAATCTTATATGCACATGCAATATCATGACATTAAATTTGACAAACCACAATATGACAAAAACTTTGAAAAAAATATATAAATAAATATCTCTTTCTCTCTCTACATAATGACAACAGGGTGACATCCTGCCTTGAAAAAGCCCTTGATTAGAGCTATCAATTAAGATAAATCCCAACATAATCCATCACTCTCTTGTGAAGGGAGTGTTATCTACAAAATTTTAAACACTCACACCACAAAACTTTTGTTGAGATGCCTTCCTATGCTGACCCCCTCCAGGAATCTTTATGACAGTGATGAAAAGCAAGGCTATGACCCAGAGGTGACCACCACTTTACTAAGCTGAATATGACCTTGCCATGGGACACAGGGCAAGGGGACCAAACTTAAAACAGAATCATTGTACTGATAAACATATACTCAGGGTGCAATTTCCATACTTAATCCTTGACTGCGGATATCCTACAAGAAGACATCACCTAGCTACAGGAATGGAACAAAAAGTGGCTGCTATAATTCAATGAAGAAAAATATAGTCCTGCACCTTGGGAGGGGGTATCCAGCATACCAAACCACTTAGGAAAAACTCCACTATCCACCACAGAGGCAGAGAAAGACCTAGGAGTATATGTTACCAGGCTACCAGTGAAAGCCAAATCCGAGCCAATCGCAGCGGACGGGTTAACATAACAGGTCATCATCCTCTCACAGATATCAGCAAACTGACTGGTCAGTCCCAGAGGGTCAACTCTTGTTTGCTGTTGTCACACACTTGAGTCATCCAGAAGTAATGGGGCGTAACCCAGAAAATACGTTTTCTGTGGTAACAGCGGGCAGCTATTCTTTAAGGCCTTTTCAATGGCGTGGTATCATCAGCAAAGCTAAAATCGACCATATGGTGGGTGAAACTAAGGTGAGATGCTGTGCATTTTCACATACATAAACTGTCCTGTCAAGTCAAGGGAACAGAAGTTGAGGGGCAGAAGCTGAAGCCAATGAGTGCACAGGCGAGGCAACACACCTCTCATGCCACCAGCAGTCTGACACCTTTGGGCGAGGCCTTTACCCATGCTCAGACTTTAATTCTTGCATTATCTTGTGTTTTCCACAGATTATACAGCTGCAATGTGAGTGACAGTGGTACCAAGAGTGATGGGCAACCACGTACATTGTCTCGAAAGCACAAGAGGTGGCCTGAGACATATAGGAACATATTCATAGCTCTCGGAGTAAAACAAACACCATTAAAGCACATTTTTAAAAATCATATAATAAAACAGGCCATAAGTTGATGAAACTTTCACAGTTTATTGATTTCATTATAAACTTAATAAAAATCACACTGCATCTCAGTTTTGTAAATAAATTCACCTGGTTCTTCAGGCAGGGAGAAAAAAAAGAAAAAAAAAAAAAAAGTGTGAAAAAGTCCTTTGCAACATGACTGATGTAATACTTACAAGATATTTACTTTAAAAATTAATGGTGTATTGATTACTTTACTTTAACCTCAAATTACCAAAAACTACATCTTTCAGGTTACGCCCCTTTACTTCTGGATGCCTCACTCGTTTTCCCTTATATCACACAAAGATATCTACACTGTTCACATAGGTTCCACAAAACATTTAGATATGAAGGAAAATCCAAAATTAATAAATAAATATCAAAATACAAAACATGAGCCAGGCCTGCATGCACCACCAGGAATGAAAGAGAAAAGTCACACATTTACCATTTAACAATTCTGAAGGCATCTTTCTTGGGAAGTATCTTCTCAAGATAATCCCCAACTGAAGGAAATGACTCCACCAGCCTGTTGCGGATTCCTTTCTGCACGGAGGACTTGAGCTGCTGAGTGCCCGACACAGACTCCTTCTCATCAAACCTATTGAGAAGAGATGAGATGAAATCACTATAAATGAGTACCTAAGGATAGTGTAAACATGCAAGTTCATCTCCAACCTATTGAGATACGTACCTACCTTACTGATACCGGTACTACATTAATCAAATGAAGTTTTTGGAAATACCTCTCCTCAGTCACTGAAATTCAACAACCCCCCAAAATATAATGCCCTTACTTTGAGGGACCTTTAACCCCTTGACTGTGGATTTTCTACAAGAAGACATCACCAAGCTAGAGGAATGGAACAAAAAGTGGCTGCTACAGTTCAATGAAGAAAAATATAAAGTCATGCACCTTGGGAGGGGATATCCAGCATACCAATACCAAATGGGAAACACTCCACTATCCACCACAGAGGCAGAGAAAGACCTGGGAGTATATTATCAGGCTACCAGTGAAAGCCAAATCCATGCAAATCACAGCGGACAGGTTAAACCTTTCATTCTGGTACAGAGATAAAATTCTGCAGCCTGTCACTCTCTTTACTTGAAGAATCCTACATAGGGAGACTTCAATCTCTTTGTGGGGCTTGTCTGTAAACTTCTACCAGAAAAAAATTAACTTTAAAGACATCAAACTTCACAATGGTTGCCTCAGTCATGGATTTTACAATTAGAAGTTAAATTTGTAAAGTTTTCTAGTTTTTTGGTACCATCTAAAATTTCAGGGAAGACTCAATAGATCATTTGCCTTCCTGAGATGTTACAGTTTGCATCTAACATAAACAAGCCAGCACTTGGATGTGACTAATATTAACTGTCCACATAGACGAAAACATCTTCAAATTATCATGGACAGATAGTCGATTATGAGATACTTGATGTATATCATACATTTATCAACATATTACTTTCTGCACTTCCCTCAAAGTACAATATGTTCAAGGCTTTATGATGTATGCCAATAGGCGTACCTAACATCACCATAGCCGATCCAGGATTCAGTACATTTCCTAACTAGAAGGAGGTAATGTTATAACTGTATTTCGTAAAGAATCCTTATAACCAAAAACTAACTAAAATTATGAGTATTCTTTTTCTTGAACACAACACTCAATAAACAACAGAACAATAATATAAAAATATGTATAGCCACCGTTGCCAGATTGTTGTACTCAGAGCACAGTATTTACCTGTTTCTGACGCCTAACTATTGCCAAGAAACATCAGAATCTAACTCTTTTAACGATAAATATAAATTAGTTTCCTTATTGAACCCAGAAGACAGTTTGGGGGTAGGAAGTCGGGAAATATAATCGGCTGAGTATGACAATCTGGCAACATTGAGGCTGTAGCCGCGGAGGCCTGAGGCAGCAGGCCTGCCATTTAAGGGTATCAGATACCTGAAATAGCATATTTTTACTGCGCAAAGCAGGTGATGTCACTTATTGTGACTTCGTGAGCTTTCATATTTATCTATTTGAGTATATTCCATGGTAGCAAAACTTAAATTAATAGTTTCATTTTTACCAGTGACACGAATTTGTGACTGCTTTTCACAATAGAATTTCGCTCTAATAAGTGAATCAGACCCCACAGAAATATTACCAGTGTGTGAATGAATGAATACAGAGATAAGCACATTGATTTAACTTTAGGATGTCTCATGGATCATTAATAAATAAAAACAAAATATCTGGATAGGCCTACTCTTTAGCCCACTACTGGCTATGGCTGCCAAAAAAGTCCCTCCACCAAGTTTGTACCCCCCCATTTGGTGATTGTTAGGTATGCCTATTCAATTTCTACTCGGAAAACTGGACAATTACTACATGCCTCCATCATTATCCCCACAAAAATAATTTCCTTACTAGGGTCTTATATACATTGCGTCGACTACAAGTGATACCTAAGTCATAATAGAGAGGGTGCAAAGACTTACAGAAGAGAAAATCAGTGAAGAGCAAGGAGGCTTCAGGAAGGGAAAGGAATGTGTGGATCATATATTTTCCTTCAGGATGGTAGTAGAAAAAATAATAGCAAAAGGAAAGAAACTATACACTGCCTTCATGGATTTGGAAAAAGCTTATGACAGCCGATTGGATTGCATTGTGGGATGTTTTAAAGATTTATGGTGTGGGAGGAAAAGTGCTTAGTGCAATAAAGTCTTTCTATGAGGATGCATCTGAATGTGTCAAAATTATAGTCCAACCAAATTGTCGAGTCCGTTTGGGTGGAGGCTCCCGCAGGTCCATTTCTCCCCTCTGCTCTGCCACACAGTCCCAACCAAGGCAAGTATAGAGAGGTATCGTCACTCTCATAGAATGTGAAGAACCAAATTTTTAAATAAGCTTTTTTATTAGGACCTCTTGGATGTTTTTTTATTATTAACTACTACAATAAAATAGAATAAGATGTGGATTTTTTGTTATATACCCTATGAAGAAATTGTTGGTGAATAAAAAATATAAATATAAATGTTCACGGCATCTCATCCTGGACGATGATTGGCTGGCGTCTCGATAAGCTCCGTCCCATCCTCGTTGTCTGCCCAAACCGACGACTTCACACACCTCACTCCCACCCTGTTTTCTGACCCCAACATTCATTTTTACGAAAAACTGAGACCACCATCATCTTCCTGAGAAAATTCTGCATCACACTAGAATAAAATTGTAACCATAATGTAAAATTACACATACGAAAAGCAGAGTTAAGTGAACTATGGAGTAAACATTCTCTTGTACTAATTTCCCTTCAACTCCTTAGTACTCAGCTGGTTTTTGTCGCATCACTTTTTTAAGCACAGATCCTAAATCTGCATGGTTTTCTGCTTCTGATGATATGTAGTACGTCCCGAGGTAAAAATATGCATAGGGTCAAAATCGCCTCTGAACATAAGCTGGGCCGTGACAGTGTTCATGCGCATTGGCATTTGTTTACTCGTCAGACTCGCTGCTCACGCACAGCCCCAAGGCCAAGGCTTGAGGTGCACGGCGAGCCTGACTTGAGTAAACAAAAGCCGATGCGAATGAAGGCCGTCACGGCGCGGCTTCTGTCCAGAGGTGATTTTGACCCTATGTATACTTTTACCTCAGGACATACCCTACACCATCAGAAGCAGAAAAGCATGCAGATTGAGGATATGTGCTTAAAAAAGTGATGCGACGAAAACCAGCTGAGTACTAAGGAGCTGAAGGGAAATAAGAGCAAAAAAATATGTATTCCCTACTTCATTTAACTCTGATTTTCGTATGTGTAATTTTACATCATTGTTACAATTTTATGCTAGTGTAATGCAGAATTTTCTCAGGAAGATGATGGTGGTCTCAGTTTTTCGTAAAAATGAATGTTGGGGTCAGGAAATAGGGTGAGAGTGAGGTTTGTGAAGTCGTCGGTTTGGGCAGATAACGAGGATGGGGCGGGGGCAAGCGTGAAGGCTATAGGAGTTGCCAATGAGTGATTTCCTCCCACCTGTATGACGATACCTTCTCTATACTTGCCTTGGTCCCAACACCTATTTTTTCCTATCATATGTTACCTTTACCTTACATGTCAGAGGAAGAGATAGGTGTTGGGACTGTGTGGAAGAGCAGAAGAGAGAAATGGACCCACGGGAGCCTCCGCCCAAACGGACTCGACAATTTGGTCTCACTATAGTGGAGAAACAAGTGAACATTTTGAGATAAAAGTGGGCTCAAGACAGGGATGTGTCATGTCACCATGGTTGTTCAATATTTATATGGATGGTGTTATTAGAAAAATGAAGGGCAAAGTTGGAGAAGTTGGAGTAAAAATGTTCGCTGAGGGAAGGAAGTGGGTACTGAACTCCATACTGTTTGCTGATGACAGTGCTCATTGCAGAAAACGAAAGTGACCTACAAAATTTGGTCAGTGTTTTTGATAGTGTCTGTAACAGGAGAAAGCTGGGTTAGGATTCGTTTTAAGTCTGTGCCAGTATCTCATTACCTACCTTATGAAACATCAATATCTCTTCATATATCTTTTCAACAAACCATCAACAGTCATGGAAACGCTTTGAAAATCCAATTCAAGTATTTTTTTTTTACTCTTGAAAATAGGGGATAATGTTTACGAAAGTGCATCGCCTCCTCTGGCGACGGTGCAGCTGGTGTTGCGAGAAATACCTCCTTGCTGAAATAAGTCACATATACATGTGGGGGGGGTCCAGGCAGGGGCTATGCCCCCCCTGGTTAGAAGGGGGGTCGAGGGGGGCGCAGCCCCAGTCCGTAAAAATGGAGGGTTCAATTTTTGTTTGGAGTAAACCCTCTGCGAGCTATTTTACGGCTGCGGCGGCTGCAGTGTCGTCGCGGCCGCCGCCAGAGGAGGCGACGTGCTTCCATAAACATTATCCCCTATTTTCAAGAATAAAAAAAAAAACTCCTTGAATTGGATTTTCAAAGCGTTTCCATGACTGTTGAAGGTTTGTAGAAAAGATATATGAAGAGATACTGATGTTTCATAAAGTAGATTATGAGATACTGGCACGGACCTAATATGAATCTTTACCAAAAGCTGAAAGTAAATGTCAACAAAAATAAAGTTAACTATAGAGCACACATAACCGCCACACGCAGCCAACACATTGAGAACAACCAGGCTTTTGAACAGAAGCCACAGGGGTAAAGATTCGTATTAGGTCCGTGCCAGTATCTCATAATCTACTTTATGAAACATCAGTATCTCTTCATATATATTTTCTACAAACTTTCAACAGTCATGGAAATGCTTTGAAAATCCAATTCAAGGACTTTTTTTTTACTCTTGAAAATAGGGAATAATGTTTACGGAAGTGCGTCGCCTCCTCTGGCGGCGTGACATGACTACTGCAGCCAGCAGCCGTAAAATAGCTCGCAGAGGGTTTAGGGTTGGGGAGCATATTTAAACTACTCCAACCGAACTTTACGACCTACTAACGGGGGGGCTGCGCCCCCCCCCCTGGACCCCCCCACATGTATATGTGACTTATTTCAGCAAGGAGGTATTTCTCGCAACACCGGCTGCACCGTCGCTAGAGGAGGCGACGCGCTTTCGTAAACATTATCCCCTATTTTCAAGAGTAAAAAAAAAAGTCCTTGAATTGGATTTTCAAAGCGTTTCCATGACTGTTGAAGGTTTGTAGAAAACATATATAAAGAGATACTGATGTTTTATAAGGTAGGTAATGAGATACTGGCACGGACCTAAAACGATTCTTAACCGCCACAGGCTTAGGCCTCTTCCAGAACATCATCTGTATCTGTGAGTTTGAATGCATGACTTGTTTTCCGGCGCTGACTTGCGGCTGACAGCCTGACAGTGCTGAGGGCACGTGGCGGGGCGGGGGGCACCTCCTGCAGGGGGCGAGGCAGGCAGGCAGGCGGGCAGCAGGCAGGCAGGCAGGGGTGGCCAGCAGGCCACACCTCCCGTCCTGCTGCCTCTTGATGCAAGCCTGGCTGCCTGTCTGCTAAAATCTCCACACAGGCGGGCAAACACTCACTTCTTGAACATGGTGGAGGTGGATCCCGTCAGTCAGTCACTCGGCACAGCCACACACACGGCGGCTCAGCTTCTTCTTCTTCTTTTGACCTGCTCCTTCTTCTTCTTTTGACCAGTTCCTTCTTCTTCTTCTTCTTTTGACCTGTTCCGCTCTGTATCGCTTCTTATAGGTCCTCCTTCTCAACACTTCTAGAATTCATAACATAGTTACTTCACAGTGCACACTTATATTCACTTCACCCTGAACTGATGTGATTTTCTGTTCTATTCTTCTCCTGAGAATTCGCTTTTCTATGTCCTTTTGTTAGTTAAATTTCCACTATTACACTTTTCTTTTTCCTGCACTTTCATTGTATTGGCGGAAAGTGTTTCTCTGGTGTCTGTGTCATGTGTTGGCGTTGAAAATGACCCAATAAAACAGTAGTTAATAATGAAAGTCAACAAAATATATACAGACTTATTTCTACAAACTGCCACATTTATTCATTTTAATCGCCATGCATCGATTGATTGATTGATAGTTTATTGTTGCAGGTACTTAGATTGGCAGAAAGTGTTTCCTGGTGTCTGAGTAATGTGCTGGAACTGAAAATGACCCAAACAGCCTTGGAGGAAGATTCTATATAATCCCTCCAAGGGGTGTACCAATAGTTGTACTACACGCACACTGTGTATTTGCCCGGGGGTTGGGATGGCATGTTCCTCCCTTCTCCTTTGTTGTGTACCTTTACAACAATAAACCATTAATCAATCAATCTATTTTTCTTGAGGGTTTACCTGCAACAATAAACTATCAATCAATCAATCAGGACCGCTGAGAAAGCAAGCCGTAGTGAAGGCTGCAGCCACGGCCCTCCCCGGCCCCCGCCCGCCCAGCCCAGCACCAAGGCAGCAGACACTCTGCGGGCTGGTTCTCGATCGCTGTCGCCGTCTGCTGCTGGCGTCCCCGTCTGCCGGAGGTACAGTACAGCCTGCTCCTAGTGTTGTCCGAGGGAGGCTGGGGGGTTGAAGCCACTTTCTGAGCCTTTGTCAGGGTCCTGCAGGCCAGGGCAGGGGTGCTGGCCTCAGCCCCAGCAGGTCACCGTCGTGGCCGCCGTGCAGGGCACCACATTCCCGAGCCCTATCATTGCTCAGCACCGGGAGAAGTCAGAACCAATCATCGCCCGCGGTGAGTGTGGGGGTGCTGCTCGTGGCTGTGCCTCTTGGTAGGCAGAGGGCCTAGGCCGTCAAGATGGGTAGGCCTACACTGCCTCCCAAAACTGTAACCTCTCTAGACACATGATATGTAATGTACATGATATGTAATGTACACGATGAGAAGGAGGATGTTACTGATGCTGTTATTGAGAAGAATGTCTACTTGCAATCAATTTCTGATGTCTCAGAAAATGACACTGTTGTTCAAGAAACCAGCTGCGGGTCATACAGCTCATTATATAATCAAATGTGATCCTGAGGTTCGAAGGGCAATTCATGATCACGGTGATAGAATCTTATTGCGCTGGGGTAGATATCAGATTCGGGATAGATATCGTGTTGACATGTTTTCATTGTCAAAGGCATGGCCACACCTTAAAAAACTGTAATTTTAAGGAAGATGATGTATGTGGTATCTGTTGTGGTAATCATAGAACTAGTGACTGTTCCTCAAATATGCAGAAATGTATCAATTGTGTCAGACAGAGAACATAAGAACATAAGAACGCAGGAGTCTGCAAGAGGCCGGTAGGCCTGTACGAGGCAGCTCCTTTGACCCTAAGCTCCCGTGTATCTAACCCCACCTAATATCGCTGTCCATGAATTTATCTAGTCTATTTTTGAATGTGACAATTGTATTGGCACTCACCACATGACTGCTAAGCCTATTCCACTCATCCACCACCCTATTAGTAAACCAATTTTTGCCTATGTCCCTGTTGAATCTGAATTTATCCAGTTTAAACCCGTTACTTCGTGTCCCTACCCCGGTTCTCTTACCAAAAACCTTATGAATGTCTCCTTATTAAAGCCCTTCATCCATTTATAAACCTCGATCATGTCTCCACGCACCTTCGCCTTTCTAGAGAATGCAAGTTTAACTGTTTGAGTCTTTCCTCGTATGGCAAGTTTCTCAACCCCTGAATCATCTTAGTCATCCTCCTCTGCACCGATTCTAACATTTTGATATCCATTCTATAGTAGGGAGACCAGAACTGAACCGCATAGTCAAGGTGAAGTCTAACTAATGCTCAAGATAGTTTGAGGAAGACTTGGGCTTCTGTTGCTTCGCCCTCCTAAAAATAAATCCCAGTACCTATTAGCTCGATTTCTAGCTTGAATGCATTGTGCCCTTGGACGGAGATCAGAGCTCACTAAGACCCTAAATCCCTCTCCTTTTTCTAGACCTTTATGAGTGTCATAAGCAATACCCCTAAATCCTCTTCCCCAGACCTACTTATGAGAGTGAGAGAGTGTCATTAAATAGTTATGGAGGGTTGTTCCTACCTACACTCAGAATACTGCACTTCCTACATTGAACTCCATCTGCCATTTATCCACCAGTCATATAAATCTGTTGAGTTCACCTTGGAAATATACTCCGCCCTGATCCACATTTTACTCTACTACCGTCTTGATATCATCTGCAAATTTACTAACATCACTACTAATTCCTGTGTCTAAGTCATTGATATAAATAATAAAAAAAAGACTACCTAAATACAACCCTTGTGTAGGACCCCACCAAACATCCCCAGTCAGATCTTTTACCATTGATTTGCACTCTTGCTTTCTATTGCTAAAAGCCTTGACCCACCCAGTTCAAAAACCCTCTACTCAGTAGTGAGCCTGTAATTTAAGCAACAGTGGTTGGTGAGAACTTTTTGTCAAGCACTAAAACTCAAATCAAGATAGATTACATCATAATTTTCATCTCTGTCAACCGCCTCAAATACTTTATTGTAGAAGGACAAGAGATTGGTGAGGCATGAGGTAAACCATAGAGTCAATGCCAGATGTTGTAAGGTTTTCACTGCTGAGTTAAGTAAATTGGCTTCTATAATGGATCATGGATTCTAGGTCTACTATTGAATATTTAAATTGTGCTTTTGTTAATATTCAATCTCTGGGTAACAAGACTATTCAAATTAGGGAAATGTTAAATGAGCAATCACTTGATATTTTAGCTATTTCTGAGACTTGGTTGAATGAGCATGACACAAGTAGAATTACTGAGATGACACCTGCTACTCACACTTTCTTTCATAGCCCCAGAGAGGGCAGACGAGGGGGTGGTGTAGGCATTTTCTTGTCAAATATTTTTTCTCACCTGAGGGTGTTGACACGAGTGAAAGTATTAAGTTTTGAATATATTGAAATTAATTTTAAGCATCAAAACCAGTGGGTAGCATACCTTGTTATTTATAGGCCACCTTGGTCAAGTGTTAATCTCTTCTTTGATGATTTTAGTGCATTGTTGGACACAATTGATATGGTTTCTTTTAAAGTTTTTATTGTTGATGACTTCAATATATGGATGGGTGATCATGAAAACCATAACACAGTTTCTTTCTCTGAGCTTCTTGAATCTTATCAGTTATCAAACAAGGTGAATTCAATAACTTCATCAACTGGCCATATGTTAGACTTAGTCATTAGTGATGATGTAAACAATCTCATAGGTAGGGTGGATGTTGAACATGAATTTACTATTTCCCCCAGTTCACAGGCTCATAACATTTAAATTATTATTGCCAATTTGTAAGGTAACTAAGAAAATTTATTTTTGGAATAAGGTGGGTTTCTCTGCTGCTACATTTATCAGTGAAATTAGTCAGACATTTTATGAAGATATGACTGGAGAGTGTGTTCACAATCATTTGTTATGGAAATCAAATTGTGTGAATTGTCTTACTGACATTTATAATGAGGTGATTAAGACACAATATAACAATGTGTGTCCGATCCTAGAGAAGGTCATTATTGTCAAGGATAGATCTCCCTGGTTTAATGGTGAAATTTTGACACTGAAAAGAGGGAAACGACGCAAGGAATGTAAATGGAGAAATGAGGGATCTGTTGTGGCCTGGGAGGATTATAAAAATGTGAGAAATTGCTATAATGACTTGATAAGAAGGAGTAAAAGAAACTATTATCATACTAAAATTCTTGAGGCAGGATCAGATATGAACAAATTATATCAACTTTTCAACAGTCTTACTGGTACTACTTTGAGAAGAAAGCTTCCCGATGGTTTCTGTGATAAAGATTTAGCGGATAACTTTTGTAATTTTTTCAAGAGTAAGATTATGAATATTGTATTGGAATTTGTGTACACACCTTTTATGCCTGTTGCTGATGTTGAGGTGGATTGTAGATTACAGTGTTTTAAAATCATTAGGGAGGATGATCTTGTTCGACTTTTCAAGAAAGCTAAGAAAACATATTGTGCCAGTAACCCATTGCCTGTATTAGATATCATGGATGCAGATAATTTTCCTAGTTTCATGGATATGGTGCTAAGAATTGTCAATACTAGTATTTCTTCATGTAAATTTCCGGATTCTGAAAAGCGAGCTGTTATAAAACCAGTATTAAAGGGAAAACTTGATTATCAAAATGTAAGCTCTTATAGACCAGTATCAAATTTGCCTTTTTTGTCTAAGTTATTAGAGTATGCAATTATTGAGCAGCTGATGGAACACTTGGAGAAGGTCCATGTCTTGCCTGATAGTCAGTCTGCTTATAGACCAATATTTTCTACTGAGACTACTATTTGTTCTGTTGTTAATGATTTACTAGAAATGATGGAGGGGGGTAAATGTGCTATATTGGTTCTTCTAGATCTTAGTGCAGCATTTGATACGGTTGTTCATGAATTGCTTATAAAAGATTTAAGGAACATTGGAGTGGTAGACAATGCGTTAAAGTATCTTGAGAGTTATTTACAAACTAGAAGTTATTGTGTTCAAATTGGAAATTGTTTTTCCTCATATGAAGCTCTGACAAGAGGAGTTCCACAAGGAAGTGTACTGGGACCTATTTTATTTTGTATATACACGATTAGTTTATCCAGGATACTACAACAACATGGTGTAGGATTCAAGTTATTTGCTGATGACACCCAGTTCTACTTTTCCATCACTGATATTGAAAATACAAGTGCTAAGATCAATAGTGTTATCAATTCAGTCAAGGATTGGATGCATTATAAGCAATTGAAATTAAACGATGATAAGACTGAATTCATGTTTGTGGGTAAGAAGGACACTCTTCGTTATTTTGGTGATGGTAACATGACTATAGGTGGTAATGAAATTCATATTGTTGAAAGTGTTCGTGACCTGGGAGTGTTGTTGGATTCCAATTTGACACTGAAATGTCAGATAAATAATTTCGTAAGGATAGCTGGATATCACCTTAGAAATATTGCTTTTATCAAGAAATACCTGGATGAAGATTCTATCAAGAAATTGGTGATTAACAATATTATATCAAGAGTGGATTATTGCAACTCGATCTACTATAACCTGCCAAAGCTCCAATTAAGGAAATTACAGATGGTCTTAAACAGAGCAGCGAGATTAATCAAAGGAATTCCACCACGAGAGAGAATAACTCCTGTTCTGATAGAGCTCCACTGGTTGCCAATAAAAGCAAGGATAGTATTTAAGTTATGTGTTTTGACACACCAAGCTTTGATTACTGGCCGTCCACCGTATTTGAGAGAATTATTACACGAAATACAGCCAGGTGAAGGCATTAACACTCGCCAAGCCACTTCTGGAATCACTTCATGAACCACGGTACTCTTCAAATGTTGGATCGCGCACTTTCAGTTCTGCCGCCCCAAGACTGTACAATAAGCTCCCTCCTGACATTAGAAGAACAAAGGATATCTCCAAATTTAAGAAAGAACTAAAAACATTTCTGTTCTCTGACTGCTATGACATGGAAACATTGACAATGAACATGGCATATAAGTTGTGATCAATATTGAAAATTTAATGAATTAAATATGTGGGCCTGCAGAGCGCTTTGGCGGAAGTGGGACCAGATAAATAAGAAACACAAGTAATAAGTAAGTAAGTAACACTGGCAAGCACAATGTCCAGACCCAATCCACATCCAGTGTACAGTGCCAGGCTGACACACACACACAGGATATTGTGAGCAAGGCAAGTACAGAGAGGTATCGTCACTCATAGAACGTGAAGAACCAAATTTTGAAATGAGCTTTTATATTAGGACCTCTCGGATGTTTTTTATGTTATAAACTACTACAATAAAATAAAATAAGATGTGGATTTTTTGTTATATACCCTATGAAGCAATTGTTGGTGAATAAAAAATATTAATAGAAATGTTCATGGCATCTCATCCTGGACGATGATTGACTGGCGTCTCGATAAGCTCCGCCCCTTCTTCGAGCCTAATTAAGCCCCGCCCCATCCTTGTTGTCTGCCCAAACCGACGACTTTACACACCTCACTCCCTCCCTCTTTCCTGACCCCAACATTCATTTTTACGAAAAACTGAGACCACCATCATCTTCCTGAGAAAATTCTGCATCATACTAGCATAAAATTGTAACAATATTATAAAATTACACATACGAAAAGCAGAGTTAAGTGAACTATGGAATACACATTTTCTTGCACTTATTTCCCTTTAACTCCTTAGTACTCAGCTGGTTTTCATCGCATCACTTTTTTAAGCACAGATCCTAAATCTGCATGCTTTTCTGCTTCTGATGGTGTGTAGATGTGGTCGTCCCAAGAAGTTGTAAGGAAATATACAAGAAAATGTCAGCCTCAAACATAAGCTGTGCCGTGGCGTTCATTAAGCCTCGGCATTTATTGTTACTCAAGTCAGATATGCTGCTCATGCACGTCTGTGCAGGGAAGATGGTGGTCTGACAGTTTTTCATAAAAATGAATGATCAAGCTGAAGCAGCAGTGAGGTTGAAGTAGTGGGGTGAAAGCGTGAAGGCTATAGGAGTTGCCAACGAGTGATTTCCTCCCGCCCGTATGACGATACCTTCTCTATACTTGCCTCGATTGTGAGTGCACTACAGGAGGAAATGACTATGTGCAGGCACCAAGTTGCCTCTGCTTAAGGTTGCCACCTTGAGCTCGGAAAAATACGGAACATCTCACTCCCCATTCGGAACAAATCTATATTTTTAAAGATGGGTGGCATCCCTAAAAATTCTGTAACCTTCCTGGACTTGACAGCTGCTGCCCGCTGCTGGTGGAGGCAGGAGGAAAGGGGAAGGGAAGTTACGCCGTGTACTTTACACATATTTTAGGATGACCCTTGACCTATTGATTTTCAAATTTTTTTAAATTAAAGTTCAAATTTTGAAATACTGAATTTCATTTGCTTGACCATTCAGACAGCCAAATACGGGACAAATGGTGTTCTGTACTGGTTCAAAACGGAACACATTATTTCATTCTCCAATACGGAACAATTCCGTATTTTAAGGAACGGGTGGTCACTCTACCTGTGCTACTTCTATTACTATTATTTTTAGTATCTTATTATTATTACTTTGTCCAAAGCTGCCAAAACCATGCTGTGGATCATTGTCATCATCACCATCTACAGCAGGTTTAGGCTTCTCAAGACAGATTTTCCTGCATGTTTTCACCTTCAGCCAGTATATCTTTATCTGGCTCCAATAAACCTCTGAAGAAAGTTTCTTCAGGAACACTTTCCTCACCCACAGCCACGGTCGTGAGCCATCATGCTGATGTTCAGCACAGGCAACTTGGTGCCTGCACACAGATCCATTTCTCCTTTGGTGCTCTCACAAAATCCTGTGCTTGTCAACCTTGCACTGTACTGAGGATGTATTTGGCTCTGGACTTAGTACTTGCCATTACCTGGAGAGGTTACTGTATCAGGTAAAACTACAGAACAACTACTTCTCCCCCTCCGAGAGAGCCCGGGTTTGATTCCCGGGCGGAGTGGAAAAATTTGGGCGGCTTTTCTGATACCCTACGCCCCTGTCCACCCAGCAGTGAATGGGTACCAGGTGTTAATCGGGGGTTGTGTCCCGTCTCCTGAGATATGTTCCTTTCTCCTATAATTCCTTCCCCTTCTGTCTCTCTCCAGCATATGACCACAGACGTTGCGCCGACTAAACGAAACTTTCCAACTTTCCAGCTCCCCCTATCCCCCAACACAAGCCTGGGGACCTGTGGGGAACCGGGGTTTTAGGGGGGAAGGCAAAATCACTGAAAAATGGGCTTCCCAAATTTCTCTAAAATAGATAAAATTACCTGGTCTCGAAAGTAAGGAAAGTCCCTAACGTATACTCTTGTAATCAATTGTAGCATAACCAAGCAGCCGGTGTGTTGACGAGTGTCAGGCGTGTCACGCCCCCACCACCGCCACCCAAATCCTTCCCGCGCTGAGTAATTTTCGACAGCCCACACCTCATGTCGAATATATTTAAACTATCCCAACTGAACTTTACATAACCTAATCTCTAACGGGTGGTCTTCGCCCCCCTTGACCCCCCTCTTAAGAGATAGTGGTTGGTCTGTTTACTGAATCTTAAACTAAACAATCTACTGGTAATTTCACTTTGGAAATGGCTTCAGGGAACCTCAAGCCCTCATGGAAAGTCATTGGATAAGTAAAATAAGTATATTACATTTCCCATAGAATATGATACAAGAAAATCCCTCTAATGCAGGTGGTGCCATTGTTTGATTGCTCCTTTGCTCACACTGTATCTCATCAGGTGGCTCAGTCACAAGCCATGTCATGGGAGCAACTTGTTTTAAATCTTAATGTCATGTGACCTACTCAGCCTGTCACATTTGATTTATTTAGAATAGTGCTGGAATCTGAATATCAGCTTCATTTCTGGCTTGGCTTGCGAAGGGTGTGGACACTCGTGAGGGGTAGAGGGAGGAGAGCACTACCGCCCCACCAATCACAAGCACCCTCTTTCTGGGGGACCGTCAGGGCGGTGCAGATGAGACACAAGCTCATGGAGCCAGGCCTGGGGTTAACCTCTGGCGGGCTGTCTTGTGTGGGTGCCAGGAACATCTAAGCCTCTTGGAGGATTGCCAAATGCTCCATCTGTCAATTGACTTTCAGGGGTGGAGTCTGCGTGTGAGTGAAGTGATGCACCCCAGGCATATGCTCTCGATTAGTTAGTTAGTAGCATTATTATTCAGAATAACACGAAAGCACCATAAACTATGGGTTTATTATATTTGCTGTATTACTCTAACATAGTTAGCATGTGAAAATTGATTGGGTTGTGTAAATTCATTTATCCCCCAAAAAAATCTTAAAAATCCAAAATGAGAGGAATCAAGGTCTGCAGAAATTACTTCTGTACAGTTGAATACTAATTATATAATTTTTCAGGCTAGAAATGTCGCCTATATGATGAATACCAATGCCTTTTTGTTCTTGCAGTGAGCAATGGGTGGTGGAAGCATCAAGGTGCCTGATTGGCGCATCTACAAGGTTGAGGAAGTGCCAGAGTTGGTGCAGGTGCAGCGAGCCCTTGCCTCCCATGGCCTGAAGGACCCTTGGCTCAGGTCAGTATAGTTTGAATTTGTATTTTCATGCTCATGGAAATTTGAAGCTGGTTGTCACCAAAGTATATTTCCCATTACTTACTAACATTTTATTTATGGCTTAACCCTTTCGTTGCTAAACGCTCGCAGCGAGCACTAGCGTAATTTGCCGGTGGTGCTAAACACTCGCTGCGAGCTCCAGTCACACTCAAATTTCCCGCGTATGAGTGTGTTCCAACACTATTTCTCACACTACAGCATTGCCAATTCAGTGGGTTTTCCACAAAATTTGGTGGAAAATCATATCAGCCTAGTTTGGAAAATCTACGGACGAGCAACTGGTGGATGTTGTTGTCCAATATAGCGTCATTTTTGCATATCTTCACCTATCACCTGACTGATATTTTGACCAAATAGTTGTAAATTTTGCAGTTAGCAATACTGCCCTGCCAGCACCCCATCATCAAAAGGTCTAACTCAGTAGTTGCCTTACGTCTGACCGTCACGCACATGTAAATGTACATCTTCACAGGCAACACCCCCTGAACATGCCTGTACATTCGCAGGAGAGGCTTACATTACCAAATCTTATAGATTTTGGCCTCCTCTTTCCAATGGTGTTTTTGTTTTTAGCTGTGATGAATAGTTTTTGATATACAGAGGCTAAAAGAGTGAGCACTAGCGTCACTAGCTGGTCGTGCTAAAGGCTTGCTGTGAGCGCCAGTCGCACTCACAGCAAAAAAAAAACCCTGAACGTGCCTGTACATTCGCAGGAGAATCTTACATAACTGAATCATATAGATCTTGGCCTCCTCTTTCCAATGGTGTTCAGGAATTGTGCAGTCACTGTCCCTCTTATTGATTACGTCTTATTATCTGAGTTATCTTGTTTTCCAGGATCATTAGGTGTACAAATTGTTACCATTTTCTTTGGTAATTATTATTGTATAGGTAAGGTAAAGGATCCCCATGCTTTCAGGTCATTGGCATAGGTGAGAAGCATCACATAATTTATATGCGGGGCCAAAGGCATGATGACTGCATTACTCAACAAATTTAAAAAAAACTCCCAACAGGAATCACATAATACAGGGTAGAAGAAACTTTGTGTCCTTCAATGCCTCAAAAATTCAATTCTCCACTTGATAACTCAATACAGTCTTCCAATCATCCATCCGCTAAGAGTTGTAGACCCCTCCCCAACCAACCCAGATCAGGGGCAGGACTGACTGCTGGCCGTGGGCAGGGTCACAGACAAGACAAGAGAATGTAGTAAAATATGAGTTAGCTGCTTGCAGACTGTTTCATGCCAGTTTATCTCAAAATAGCTAAAAAAAGAAAAAAAGTTTACACTAACGTTTCTAGGAAGACACGATTACCCACAAACTACCTCCATGTTAAACCTTAACCACAAAATAGCCCCACTTGAAAAATAAATCCTTATCTTCATAGTTCCAGAGAAACCTTTTCTTAAATAAATAATCCGTTGATATATACAGTAGAACCCCAATTAGCGTGAACCGCAATTAGCGTGAGCCACCATCTACCAAGAAAAAAATTAATTAGCGCGAAAGCCTCAGTTAGCGCAAGCAGCCACCACGACTGAATTTTGAAAATTGCGCCAAGCCGCCATGATGCACGGCAAAAGCCGCCATAATGCGCGGCAAAAGCCGCCATGAGGCGCGGCACAAGCTGCCATGAGGCGCGGCACAAGCCGCCATGATGCGGGGCACAAGCCGCCATGATGCAGGGCACAAGCCGCCATGATGTGCGGCAGAAGCCGCCATGATGCGCAGCACAAGCCGCGAGAGCCCTTACTTTAGCAGATGACGCCATGTTGATACAGGGCTAGTGCTTTGTTTACATTGTGGATGTGGATACGGGCAACTGACCTTGGCCCCGGTTATCCAAGTGTGATACTGCCTTAACCCCCATGGCGTCGGAACATTTCCCACCCGTGACCCCCCCCAGCGTCGGCACTTTTCAAAATTTTTTTTTCGCCCATTATGTAAGAAATGCTGAAAAAAACATATGTTTAAGTCATGAAAAGTGTCAAAAATGACATCTGAGTCACGGTGTGTGTCGTAAATTGTCGCGTCGTATATGTACGACGCCGACGCTGGGAAGGTGACTCAGCCTGTGTCGTACATGTACGACGCCGACGCAGTGAGGGTTAAGGCAGCGAGGCCGCTGGCCGGGTGAGCGCCGGCGATGACGTCACCGGACTCCCAGCGAATCACAAGTGTGTTTTCAGAGCCCAGCCAATCGTAGGGTTGTTTTTTTAATGTGAGTGATTATTTTGAGTAATTATCAAACCCAAAAGTCAGACCCATGTGTGCACCAAATAATTTTTTCCATATTGGTTACTTTATTCAATTAGCATGAATTCAGTTAGCGCGACCGCGTTCATCCACTTAATTCTCGCGCTAAATGGGGCTCTACTGTATATATATATATATATATATATATATATATATATATATATATATATATATATATATATATATATATATATATATATATATACATATACATATTACGTATACAGTGATCCCTCGTCTATCGTGGGGGTTAGGTTCGAGAACCACCCGCGATAGGCAAAAATCCCCGAAGTAGCGACCTTATATATTTTTTTTTCTTATTTATATATATATATTTTAAGGCTTCATAAACCCTCCCCACACTCTTACAAACCTTTCCCACAGTCCTGTTGACCTTTCCCACACTCTTATAAACACTTCATATGACGTTTCATCGTTACAACACGGTCCCAATAAATTATTCTGTAATTCTTGTTTCGACTTTTGACATTTGCTTCGTGAATACGAACTTTGCACAGGAATTAGTTTGTTGAGTGGGGCGGGAGAATACTTAGAGAAAGGACAATATGAGCGTAGCTCACTTCCTTTATATCTCAATTAGGTAAATACGGAAGGGGAAAGGGAGGAGAGGGACAGAGTGAGTGATAAAAAAATACAGATAGAGGATGTAAGAAGGGAGAACAAGGAAAAGGAGTGGAGGAAACAGGGAGAGATAGAGAGGATGAAAAAAGAAGGGTGTGGGGAGGGAGGGGCAGTGGGGAGAGTCAGGTCAGGTCCTGAGGGAGAGTCAGATTAGGGCGTCAGTCAGGACATGGCCTGACTCTCACTTCCGCCCCTCCCTACCTACTCCCTTCCCATTTCCCCTTCTCTGTGTGTGTGTGTGTGTGTGTGTCTGTGTAATTCCCCTCGTGGTCTGCTGCAGGTCTCTTTCGAGACAGCCAGCCGTTCCCCTGCGGAAGGAGCTCAGAGCTCAGTGATCGATCTTTGGGGAGGACTGAGACCACTCACACACAACACATTGCGACAATGAGGTCACAACTCCTTGCCTTACATCGTGTACCTACTCACTGCTAAGTGAACAGGGGCTACACGTGAAAGAAGGTAAACCCAACTTATCTTCAACCCGTCGGAGAATCGATCCCCGGTCCTTCTGGTTGTGAGGCAGATGCTCTAACCACTGAGCTACCGGGCCATGTGTGTGTGTGTGTGTTTACGTAGTTGTAAACACACACACACCCACACAGAAGGGGAAATGTTAAGGGTTTGGGGAGGGAGTGGCAGAAGGGAGTCAGGTCAGGGCTTTGGTCAGGACATCACCTGACTCACTTCTGCCCCTCCCTCCACACACCCTTCCCATTTCCCCTTCTCTCTGTGTGTGTGTGTGTGTATTTACCTAGTTTTTTTTTTTTTTTTTTTTTTTTTTTTACAACAAAGGATACAGCTCAAGGGCACAAAAAAGTAAACAATAATAAAAAAAATAGCCCGCTACTCGCTGCTCCCAAAAAGAATCCAAAGAGGTGGCCGAAAGAGAGGTCAATTTCAGGAGGAGAGGTGTCCAGATACCCTTCTCTTGAAAGAATTCAAGTCATAGGCAGGAGGAAATACAGGAGCAGGAAGATTGTTCCAGAGTTTACCAGTGTGAGGGATGAAAGAGTGAAGATGCTGGTTAACTCTTGCCTAAGGGGTTTGGACAGTATAGGAATAAGCATGAGTAGAAAGTCGCGTGCAGCAGGGCCGCGGGAGGGGGGAGGCATGCAGTTAGCAAGTTCAGAAGAGCAGTCAGCGTGAAAATATTGATAGAAGATAGAAAGAGAGGCAACATGGCGGCAGAAATTAAGAGGTAGAAGACTATCAGTAAGAGGAAGAGAGGTGATGAGACAAAGAGCCGTAGACTCCACTCTGTCCAAGAGAGCTGTGTGATAGGAGCCCCCCCTCATGTGAGATGCATACTCCATACGAGGGCAGACAATGCCCTTGTATATGGATAGCAACTGTGCGGGGGAGAAGAACTGGCGGAGACAATACAGAACGCCCAACCTCGAGGAAGCTGATTTAGTTAGAGGAGATGTGAAGTTTCCAGTTAAGATTTTGAGTTGAGGATAGACCGAGGAAGTTTTGGATGTTTAGTGTTGAAGATGGTGACAGCTGAGTGTTGTTGAAGAATAGGGGATAGGTGTTTGGAAGATTATGTCGAGTTGATAGGTGGAGAAATTGGGTTTTTGAGGCATTGAAGGACACAAGGTTCCTTTTACCCCAATCGGAAATGATAGCAAGGTCTGAGGTTAAGTGTTCTACAGCTTCCAGTCTGGAGTCGTGACTTCCTGTTGGGATGGCCTTCTTTTGAAAGAAGTTGAATAATGCAGAGTGGAGTCGTCGGCACATGAGTGGACAGGACAGTTTGTTATGGAAAGAAGATCATTGATGAATAACAGGAAGAGAGTGGGTGATAGGACAGAGAACTGTGGAACACCACTGTTGATAGGTTTAGGGAGTGACCGTCTACCACCGCAGAGATAGAACGGCCGGAGAGGAAACTGGAGATAAAGGAACAGAGAGAGGGATAGAATCCGAAAGAGGTCAGTTTAGAAAGCAAAGACTTGTGCCAGACTCTATCGAAGGCTTTCGATATGTCTAGCGCAACTGAGAGAGTTTCACTGAAACGGCTAAGAGAGGATGACCAAGAATCAGTTAAGAGAGCAAGAAGATTGCCAATAGAACGCCCCTTGCAGAACCCATACTGGCGATCAGATAGAAGGTTAGAAATGGAAAGGTGCTTTTGAATCTTCTGGTTAAGGATTGATTCAAAAGCTTTAGATAGACAGGAAAGTAAAGCTATAGGGCGGTAGTTTGAGGGATTGGAACGGTCACCCTTCTTAGGCACAGGCTGTACGAAGACGTACTTCCAGCAGGAAGGGAAGGTAGATGTTGATAGGCAGGCAAAAGAGTTTGACCAGGCGGGGTGTCAGCACGGAAGCACAGTTTTTAAGGACAATAGGAGGCACTCCATCAGGTTCATAAGCCTTCTGAGAGTTGAGGCCAGAGAGGGCATAGAGTTATGACATATGGGAAAAGAGCTACGCTCGCTCTGTCCTGTCTCCATATCCTCTCTTATCCAACTTTTCCTTAAAATCATGAATGTTTCTTGCACAAGCCACCTCCTCCTCCAGTCTATTCCATAGCTCAATGCTTCTGTTTGGGAAGCTAAACTTTTTCACATCTCATGTGCACATGGTCGCCCTCAACTTCTTTCTATGTCCTCTCATTTCTCTCTCGTTCCACACACACAGGTCCTCTCTGTCCAGATTCTCCACCCTGCTTGCCACCCTGTACACCACTATCAGGTCTCCTCTCTCTTCTTATCTCCAGGGTTGTGAGCCCCATGCTATTGAGTCTCTCCTCATTCGTCCAATCCCTAAGTTCCTGTACCATCTTAGTTGCCACTCTCTGCACTCTTTCCAGCTTTATGTTGTTCTTTTCGTGAGGAGACCAGACCACTGCTGCATACTCCAACCTTGGCCTTATCATTGTAACTATTATTTTCTTCATCATCTCATCCAAATACACAAATGCCGTCCTTATGTTCCTCAGCAAATTCATAGTTTGTCCCATTATCCTGTTGATGTGTTTGTCTGGTGACACGTTCTCTGAGATAGTCACTCCCAAATCTTTTTCTTCCATTGCTGTGCATAGTATCTCACTTCCCATCTTATAATCGTATTCACATCTACTGCTTCTACCAAACTCTTTTTTCAACATTTCCCAAGGTTGAACTCCATCTGCCATGTACCACTCCACTCCCAAATTTTATCCAGGTCCCACTGCAATGCCTCACAGTCCTTCACATCATTCACTCGTCTCAATAGCTTTGCATCATCTGCAAACAAACTCACATAGCTGGTCACTCCGTCCACCATATCATTTATATAAATAGCAAACATTATTGGCGCCAGCACCGAACCTTGTGGGACCCCACTCATCACAGGGCACCAGTTGGAAACCCTGTCCCTAATTATTGTCCTCATGTGTGTGTGTGTGTGTGTGTGTGTGTGTGAGCGAGCGAGCAGGTGAGTGTGTGTGTGTGTGTGTGTGTTCATATAATTTAATGGGGAAGGAGAAAGGGAGGAAGAGAGTGATGGAGTGAGAGATAAGGCTAAAGATAAGGGTGTGCGAAAGGAGGAAACAAGGGAAATGAGTGGAGGAGATGGAATGGGACAATAAGAGAGAGGTAGGGAGGGTCAAGTAAAGGTGAGGTAAAAGGGAGAAAGAAAAGGTGTGAGTGGGAGGGAAAGAGATTAAATGAGAAAAAAACTGGGAGAGAGGGGAAAGGAAAAGAAGAAAGAAATAAGAAAGAAGGTAAAGTGGCTGGAGAGATGCTGGCGTGGTGTTTGTTGTTGTTGTAGCGCGGCGTCAACACAACAGTGTTCAGGGTCACAGTGTGATGCACAACATTGTTGGTTGGCGATTATCACCAACAAAAATGAGCAACATGTTGGCAGAAATTTGCCCCGTGTGACGTCAGCTTAACGGCGCAATAGGCCACGACGGAAAAAAAAAATATATAGGTGGTTGACGTAGGTGCTTATTTAGGTGTGTTCCGACTTCCGTTGATTTATATCATTTTCATTTTTTTCGGCAAAAAATGCTTATTTTACTGGAAAAATATTTGAAATAATAAATATATAAAAATAGTTATAAACTGCAAAATCCCGTGACATAGCAAAAAATCCGCGATACGATACAATTTAAAAAATCCACGATACAGCGAGACCGCGATAAGTGAACCGTGATATGGTGAGGGATTACTTTAAAAAAAAAAATCCACCACCACCATTTGCTGGGCAGCGGAGCCTCCTTGTCTCAGTGACTTAGCGATGACTTCTGCCCATTTGTTGAAAAATCATGTTATGGTCTAGGCTCCCATGGAAGGTTTTTGATAGGATGTTTTGGGGATGCTGCATCTACTGGCGCAATAGGCTAGACGTAAAGAGAAAAACTATGCATTCCACAGGAGTAGAAAAAGGATTTGTATATGAGAAGCATTTGGGAATAGCAAATTGATGAAAACAAATTTTGAAGAAGAAACACAGCCAAGAGTAGTGATCAAGGTATTTCATTATTGTCTGTGCTGTTCTGCTTCATTAGTTCTGTTTTCTTTGACAGGAATGAGGTGTGGAGATTTGACCCAAAGAAGTTTGGTACCCATGGAGAACGATTTAGGCTGGTGTTCTTCCGTGGGTTCAAGTGGGGCTTGCTGGCTGCCATCGGTACAGTCATCGTAGAGAGGACTTTCTTCAGCTCTGATGACCACCACCACTAACTGCCACTACTTTCTGACATTCTTAACCACCAGGTGGATAGAATTAGACGGTTTGGATAAACTGCTTTGATTAGTTATGTAAATATGTTATTTTGGAAATTAATAAATATTACAGTTTACCATGTTTGTTTTTGTCATCCTCAGGTGCAAAAGCTTTTTAACTTACTGGACGTAAGTATAAGAGTGATGTCACAGACCAAAATGCATAAAGCTGCTGAAAGTTTCCATTGCATTTTAGTCAAATTAAAATAATTTTACAATGCAGCTGCTGAAAGAAGGCAGATTCCTGGCAGGAATTACTGGAGAAAAAAAGTATAATTTGTAAAATGTATGCAAGACAGTTTAATATTGTCATTTTTAGTTAATTTTTCAAATATGAGACAAAATCTTATGACCACACCACCAGGAGCTGAAAGAGTAGAAGAGTACAAGCATACATGTGTAACTGAATCACCATGCTTAACCCGGTAGCAGCGGGGATCATGTTTCTTAATGGTCCCTCTAAGCGAGAAAAATGAGAAAAAAATCATCACTCACACAAACCATTTCATAATATATATAAAACCATTTGTGATCAGATTATGTATTATCTATTTTTTGGGGGTTATTTCATGGCACAAATTTGGCCTGTCACTGCTACACAGTAAAGCCACAAATTTGGCCCATTGCTGCTACCGGGTTAATATGTACCTTGTGACTCATGCCTGCAACTTGGTGACTGGAGTTGGCATAAAGTCTGTTTTCCATGCTGTACTTCAGTAATACAGATTATCCAGACCCTTTAGTACAGCAAGCAAGATGGCGGCACTATAAAACAGTTGCCTGCGCCACCAATTGGCTGGGACCAACCAAAAGAGTAAAGAAGGGGGCATACACTACAGCTGAGCGTGGCCGCAGTGCTCATCTCTGTGGCACGGGCCCTTGCCCATTGGTGGGAAAACCCCATCACCCCAGGACAGGGTCAGCATGACATTTGGGTTACCACAGTTTACCTTCCCCAGGCTTCACCAGGTACCCATTTATCGACCAGCCCGAAAGGAAGGATGAACAGCTGGGTAAGCAGCAAGCTGACTGCCCAGGTCGGGATTCGAACCCAGGGCCGCGGATTCGTAGCAAGGCACGCTAACCACTAGACCATGGAGGCATAAAAAAAAAAAAAAAAGATCCAAGGGGTGAGAAATTTGTTATATGAGGTCAGACTTAAGCATCTAATGTAGCCATTGTCAACAAGATGAGAAAACAGTTACAAAAAGCAAATGAACTGAAGTTCCTAACCCATGGTTGCACTGCACACATTCTAAATGAATTGGCTCATGATTTGGAAATACGCAACATAAAAGAACATGTGGTTCAAGTTGTAAAATACTTTTGAAACCATCACTCTGCCTCAGCAATATATCATCAGAAAGGTGGTCAGTGTCTTGTTCTGCTCCAGAACACTAGATGGACCAGGTATGGTTGACGGAAGATATATACGTATAATGAACTAATCAGCTCAGGAATTTTTTTTGTGAAGTTGACAGGGAAAATATCGATATAAAAGTTAGTGTTTTCTTTGTTTATTTTTCCATTTTATGGTTTTGCTGAGCGATAAGATCAAGATTTAAGTCAATGACATTAAAAAAAAATTAAATAATATAAATCTTGATTTAAATCAAAGATTTTTTTTCATCATTTGATTTGAATCAGATTTTTTTTTAAATCATTTGATTTAAATCAAACAACCCTGGTTCAGTGTCACAGGAAAAAAAAAAGGGAAAAGGCTTTATTTGTTGCCCCTTCCCCCACCTTGCTACACCATTGTTATTTACAGCATTCAGTGCCTATTATGGGCTTCATGAGTTTTGAATCATCTGCAAACAGATTTGCATAGCTTGTCAACCTGTCAACCATGTCATGCTGTACACCAGAAACGTAACTGGTGCCAGTATTGAATCTTGCAGCACCCCGCTTGTCCATGAGGATGCCCTGACCCTTAGGGCCGCCTCATCAAACTTTCTGTCAAGTAGCTTTCCATCCACCCATGCAACTTCCCCTGCAATACCCCATGGGCTCTCAGTTTCCAAAAGAGCCTCATGTGTGGCACTCTGTCAAAGTTTAAGATCTAGATATATGCACTCAACCCATCTCTCTCCTGCATATCATCCACAGCCCGGTTATAGAAACTCAGTAAATTTGAAACATGATCTCAACTCTGAATCCATATTGTCTTTGATATAACTCTTTTTTCTTCAAAAAATTGAGCTCATCCTTTCACATAGTTTACAAATCACATGTTAGTAATGCCAACCTATAGTTGGTCTTCTTTATTTATCTTTGATTTTGAAGATAGATATATGTTTGCTCACTTCCAGACTTCTAGCAGCTACATGTTCCAAAGACCTCTATACAATATCACTTACTGGTCCAACAAGTTGCTCTGCTCTCTCCTGGTTCAGGCTCCAAAATAGAGGGGGTGTCAGGAACTGTGTCAGGGTCCCTGACCTAGTTTTTAATCTTACCTGCCCATAACTGAGCATAGCCTGTGCCTGCCCAGGTGAGGGTGACAGTCACCGTCACTCAGGGCCAGGGACAGGCTGTGCTTGGTTACTGGCACATAAGATTAAGAACTCATTGATCTGCTTTTGTTTGAAGGATTTCATATATTTGTGGTACTTGACCAAGCAGCACTCCAATACCTTGCTATTTAGCATGGCACACCTGTCTGAAGCATTGGTAAGTGTTGAATCTTGTTCGAGGACATGACTGATCTGTTCCCATGGCTGAGTAGCTCAGTGATCAATGGCAAAAGACAGCCCTACATCTGACATCCTCCACATTCTCTTGGCTTTCTTTCAGCTCAGCAATTTTGTTTTCTGTCATCAGGTCTTCAGAAGTGATGTGACCAAGCCTATGCATGCATGTTTTGAATAGCCTTCATTGTTATGTTAGAGAAACAAGTCCCTGGGATTCATGGATCCTCCTCTGCAGCTGCCTCAACTTGTACTGTGGTGTCATGGTGGTTGTGAGGGAAGGAAGGCCATTGTGTCCTGTAAGCCATGAACTGAATATCACTAATAATTCCTGTAATGAACACCACGAGTGCCGGGGATCGAACCCGGGCCTTCTGAACAGAAGTCAGCGCATCATACTGACTATGCCACTGATGAGCTGAAAAGTCAATGTGCCAGTGGCCACTTCTCATGGACCATAAATAAAGTGGCTGTTACAGTCATCCTGCACTGTTGCCATGATGGTAGTCAGAGAGTAATAAAAAATAAATACATATGAATATCAGACTTTATTCCTAATATAAAGACATAACAAGAAATTAAAGTCTTAGCATTTTGAGAACATAAAACACAAACATATTAAAAGTCACAAAGGAATTGCATCACATACGAGATGTAAGACAAAGCACAAAACAGGGGAGCCATGATGTAAATGGTAATGAGGCAGGTGATGAGGGAGGTGGTGTGAATGAATTATTAATATTTGCACATGTGCCAAGAAAACTATTTGAATAATGGAGTGAAAGGGGAGGTGTATTTACATTCCTAAGACCTGTGCCATAGAGTAGAGGAGCTTCAGTAAAATGAAGAGGTGCAAGCACCACATCTGGTTCTATGACATCCATTGTATAGCAGCTGTTTGGGCCTGTGTGGAAAATGCAATATAATATGACTGCAGTCTTTGTGGTGAGCACTATGTTGAAAAATATTATGAAGATAAAAAAAAAAATTAGAAACTACAAGCACTATTGATATTACAAAAGGGTTAATTAGAGCACTACCCTCAACTCTGCCCAGTTAGTTCAAATGTATAACAGCTGATTAAGTCCTTGCTAAATGATGAAAAAATTGTTTGAGATGATACTTAGTTTAACTTACTCTCTCTTTACGACTAATC
Source organism: Eriocheir sinensis (assembly GCF_024679095.1). NCBI lineage: Eukaryota > Metazoa > Arthropoda > Malacostraca > Decapoda > Varunidae > Eriocheir > Eriocheir sinensis. Next base: position 2,872,217 of record NC_066513.1, on the reverse strand, counting down.
TTTTGCGAATATTTCCCACGTTCATGACTCCACACAACTAGATACAGTGACAGGGAGCGGGGGTGTAATGGAGTCACTGTGCCTGATCAGTGGGCAGCAAGAATTAATGGACTATAGTACAGTAAACCCTCTGTAAGTCAGACTAATTGGAAGAGACCTCGTCCAAAATACCCAAAAATCAGAAATATCTGAAGGTGAAAAAAGTGCGTAGCCAAGCACAGCCATTTTAGAGTTTACCAAAGATTCTGATTAATTCTTGTATAAAAGATTAAGACACCATAGGGAGCTGTTGAGCAGGGCTGCATTAATATAAATTTATATGGCTCTGAAGTAGTCTTGTGCACTGGGAGGCGGCATTTGTAAAGCTGTAAAACAAACAGAAGTATGAGGTGTGCTATGTGTGATGCAGGTCGCGAAAGCTGGTTTTGGGTGCGTTATGAGTCACTAAAATTATTGTTGAATTTGAAAATTTATTACACTATTGCTTGTGTGTCAATATTAATGAAAAACAACATCTACCAGTGGGAGGGCATGTTCCTCTTACCCTACGCTGATGAGGGTTCAGGAGGGACAGCACGAGAGAGGCTGACAGCCTTTGTTTTGAAATGATGCAGTCAGGACTCACCCCATTCCTTGCTACAAACTAGATCTTCATCTGGCTTGCAACTTCCATTGAGATGCTGTCCAGACATCCATATATCTTGGATTTTTGTCTGATTTATGGCTATGTGTCTGAAGCCCTATATAAAGTCATTTATCCAGTATCTGGAACATAGAAGTCCAATTTATAGAGGGTTTACTGTATACATATCTGTACTTTGCATTTTACAGAAAATGCTTCATCCCAAATTCCCTTTGTAAACAACACAATTATAAAGTCTGCCATACTGAGAGGATGGTTTTAAATTCCACCGTTTTAAGTAACATTTACCAAACAGCACATTTGTACTGATCCATGGTGTGTGTAAAGGGAGTTTAAAATAAATTATATAGTGAACTCATGTAAAGTATATTTTCAGTTATAAAACAAACATAATTAAAGTGTGTGCAGAGAACTTAGTCATAAGTTACACAGAAATGATAATGCGTGAAGCACGGCCTTCCTGTAGCACAAGGTGGCTTTCTTTGGATGGTTGTGCTTCACACTGTGGTCCCAAGTTGACTGACCATTCATTCATACAAAGAGATTTGACAAAACATCTTACACTTAGTAATATCCCACAGGTAAAGAACTTATTCAGCAGTATAAAAATTTTCAGTTTGCCTTCAGCTAAAAAATAATTCAACCCTACATTTAAAACTACACACTAAGTGGTAAGGCTGTTGTTAGGGTGGACTTTTAGGGCCCTAGCAAAAACTCTTTCTTGATCTTGCCCAAAATCATTTTTAGAAAATAATTTGCAGTATTTTATACTTTGCTTTCTTCTTATAATTGCCCTCAGATGGCAGAAAATACTGTCAGACAGTCTAAAACAAAAAATATTTCTGGGGGAGCATGCCCCAGCATATACCCTGAACTTGCACCTTCATTGCTTGTATTACAACAGAACTCTGGGCTGAGCCCCAATGTCCTCAAAGTCTAGCAAGGCCCTGAAATGTGGACCAACACTTATAACCAACAACACATAAATATTATCAGTGTTTGGAACACTGAAACTCTTGTCTGCCTTGAAATGATATATAAGAAAATCATCACTCTGATACTATCAATATGGCATTGTGGTCTTTGATTATCCCTGAAAATGTGACTCACGAGCAACAAATGTATTTCCACTTCCTTCAGGGCTTCTCCCATCATCATGAGGTCAGCCTTCTACAAGGAAAATTTATAGGGAAAGAAAAGAAATTTGATGCATCTTCTGACTTGATTGATCAGTGTGGCCCACACGTACACTGATGAACTAATGCTATGCAACCTGAAAATTTAGAAAATGACAACTTTATTTCCTGAAACACAAACAGAGGGAGACAGTCACACTAAACTTAGGAAAGGAACTTCAACTTTAGTGGAGGAGCATGACTTATTTGTTAGCAACACACTGCTGTCTGTCTGTCTATCTACAGCTCTGATCCCTTTCCTCCCAAGTACCTCCTCTTGAGTGTTTATACCTGCACTCCTCTTTGGCAACATTTCCACTCCCTTTCCATCTCTCTCCATTTACCTCTCAAGCCTATCAGCCCAGCATGCCAGTGCCTTCCTATTTGATTCATAGACCTTCACAAAGTCATTATTCTGTATTCTCGTAACATGTCTGAAAGTACTCAATGAACTACACTTCACTTATTTCATTTCTGGAGCTTCAGTGTTCCTTTATCATCAACTCTGCTTCCCCACAGTGAGGAGGGCGATAATGTTTTCATTGTTGTTCGTCTGCTTGTCTACTTGCTTGTCTCTCCACAACCAAACTATATATAAAATGGATTGAAATAGTCACCAAAAATGTACATGAGAGTATCCTTAGGTGAAAATCTCAAACTGATAAATTTTGGGGAACACTCCAAGAGAAGCTGCTTAAATGATGGAAGAAAAACAACAACAACAAAACTTAGGGTGATCGTATGAAATAGCCTCCCTGCACTTTTGAAAATAAACCTGAGTGCTTTCAAAGGTCACCAAGTGATTGGGAGAGTCTAGCCTAACCCACAAATGGTTTGAATGAGCAACCAGAAGGGCATGGGAGGCACTCTAGTCATGGCCACAGGTGTTTCCGGTGTCTTGTTTCCTGGAGGTAAGAGTGGTCCGGCCCCTTTAACCCTTTCATTGCTAAACGCTTGCAGCGGGCGTTTGGCGTATTTGCTGGTGGCGCTAAAGACTCACTGCAACCTCCAGCTGCACTCAAATCTCCCGCGTATGAGTGTTCCAACACTAATTCTCACAACACAGGATTGCCAATTGAGTGGGTTCTTCACTAAATTTGGTGGAAAATCATGTCAGCCCAGCGCGGAAAATCTACGGACGAGCAACTGGTGGATGATAATTGTTGACCAATATAGCGACATTTTTGCATAGCTTCACCTATCACATGACTGATATTTTAACCAAATAGTTGTAAATTTTGCAGTTGGCAATACTGCCCTGCCAGCACCCCATCATCAAGAGGTCTACAGTAGTTGCCTTACGGCTGACCGTCGCGCACGTATAAATGTACGTCTTCACAGGCAACACCCCCTGAGTGTGCATGTACTTTCGCAGGAGAGGCTTACATTACTGAATCGTATAGATCTTGGCCTCCTCTTTCCAATGGTGTTTTTGTTTTTTAGCTGTGATGAATAGTTTTTGAGATACAGTGGTTAAAAGAGCGAGCACTAGCGTCACTTGCTGGTGGTGCTAAAAGCTTGCACTCACAGCAAAAAACACCCCCTGAATGTGCCTGTACATTCACAGGAGAGGCTTACATAACCGAATCTTATAGATCTTGGCCTCCTCTTTCCAATGGTGTTTTTGTTTTGTAACTGTGATGAATAGTTTTTGAGATATAGCGGTTAAAAGAGATCCCCTTCCCCCACTGGGGTGCCCGAGCGCGCCTGAGGGGATAGTCTCGTTGCGAGCGCTTAGCAATGAAAAGGTTAAGACGAGCCGATAAAAAGTGGCTAATGCGGCGGGTGCTACACATGCCTTGGATTGCACTGTTTTACTTGGTCTTGCGTTTTTAACCCCTTTGGATGTGGATTTCCTACAAGACGACATCACCAAGCTAAAGGAATGGAACAGAAAGTGCCTGCTACAATTCAATGAAGAAAAATGTAAAGTCCTGCACCTTGAGGGGATATCCAGCATACCAATACCACATGGGAAACACTCCACTATCCACCACAGAGGCAGAGAAAGACCTGGAAGTATATGTTACCAGGCTACCAGTGTAGGCCAAATCCACGGCAATCGAAGCAGACAGGTTAGCCCTTTCAATACGTGATGAAGACGTCGGCATCACAGTATGGAAAGGGTTAAGAGGAAATGGAAGAGGATTAATCCTCTTCTAAACATCTTAATCCTCTTCCATTTCCTCTTAATCCTCTTCTAAACCTCTTAAGAGGAAATGGAAGAGGATTAAGAGGTTTAAAAGGGGATTAATCCTCTTCCATTTCCTCTTAACCCTTTTCATACTGTGACGCCGACGTCTGCTTCACCGTATTGAAAGGGTTAATCATCATTTACAGCCTCAGTGCAACTACTTCACATGATTTTAGTCATTTACTCTAACCAGTTATGGGCTCAAGGTTGGCAGAACTCTGATCATGAAGAATCCCTAGCCCCAGCTGCACTTCAATGACTACTGTCTCAGAAAAGAAGGTTGATAAAAAACAAAGCACCAGTAACATTACCTGAAGCCATCACGCAAAGAGGAACTCAGAGTACCAGCATGATGTGATCCTCTTTGCCTTCTCAGCCATGAGCTTCTCAGTGATAGCAATGCTGCGCTGCGCCCCAGCACTCAGGAACCTATGGTAACACACTGATAATTATGATTGTCAAGTCATCAAGGTGCCATACTACTCAAAAGAAAACTGAGAAAAATAAGTATGACTGCTATTCAGTACACACCTCATTGGTAACATGGTCATCATCTTCATCAGCACCATATTTTCCAGTTAAGCAGAATGTGCAGTGAATTTTTAAAATTAAATCAGTTTAGTCATAGAAAAAGAATACACAGTGAAAGAATACATTTATAACTCACACACCCTTTACATACTACTCCTTAGACTGCCTAAGATTAGAACACCACAGCTGGCACCATGTAGTGTCCCTCGAGCAAACAACAAGTGATGACCAGAAAAGAAACCCTGCGCTACCAGTAAAAGAGATATTGCATGGAGCAAATGGAGCAGGAGAAGAAACAACAGAACAAGGGAGAAACATCGAGTGGCAAGAAAAGGCTGTGTACAAATCTATAAAGAGGAAAGGAACTTTGAGAGGAATGCAAAGAACCCAAACTTTTCTATCGATGCAGCTGTAAAATGAAACAAAAAGCACGGATCACTTAATAAAGAGGTAAAGAAGTGTATGAGGAAGCAAAGGAACAAGCAGAAATAATGAACAAATGTTTTCAACAAGTTTTCAGTGGAAAGTGTAGCATTTCAATATTTGGATGAGGAAAGGATAAAGAAATTGGTTGTGACAGTGATACGCCCAAGGTTGGAATTCGCAACAACAGTATGGTCGCAGAGTACAAAGCTGAATACAAGGAAATTAGAGAGGATTCAGAAGGCAGCAACAAAGTCAGTTTCAAGACTTAATATACAAAGAGAGGTTGAGGCGGTTGAATTTACCAACATTGTAACGGAGGAGGGAGAGAGGAGATCTGATTGGTGTGTATAGGGTGCTGAGTGGGATGGAAGAAGTGGACGAGGGAGATCCAATAACATGGGATACAGGAGACTCAAGAGGACATACAAGGAAGATAAAAAATGATGCCTGTATAGGAGATATTAGGGAGAACAACTTTCCACAAAGAGTATGGTGGAGGCCTGGAGAAGGTTGTGGTCCGTGCAGCAAAACGATTCATGAGTAAAAGGACAAGTTAGATAATAGTAGATACAGGGACAGTATGAGTGTAGCTCCTTTATTGCACATCAGAACTAGGTCAATACACACAACCACACACACACACACACACACACACACACACACACAACTCTAGTCTGTGAACTTTGAAATAATAACATACCTCTTACTGAACATCTCAATAAAGTAGCCCAAAGTCCCCAGGCCATGCACCGTGATGGTCCCCTCCTGCTCAAACTTAGTCCTGGAACATAACAGTATATCAGGAATGTACTCAGTAACTGTGAATGGGAGAATGAGAGATGAGTGGACAGCATCAAGGGGATATCTGGTGTTCTTGCAGTAAATAACAATGGCCACAAAACAAGACTTGTGGTGGGAACAATATTTTTAAAAGATGTTTTTTCACATTTCTAATTTTTAAATCAATTTCTTGTGTTTTTTGGACTGTAGTATATTATATACCGTATATTATTCCAATGACATATTTATGCATGAGTACATGCAAAAATACAATGTGTGCATAAATTACAGCTCACAGGCTGAAAGACTAATGAGAAACAAGAGAAACACATATACTATTCCAACAGTGTTAACACTCAGGTCCAAAGTTGTGATGATGAGTCAGCAAGGCTGTGTAAATGATGCTAGTGAAAGAAACCTGCAATTTCATATTGAGTTGAGTTACAAACAGGAAACAGATTTTGTTGACCATGAGAGAAATGATGCCTGGAGTGTACTGATGCTGTCGTGGGTTTAGAAACATGATTTGAAACCAACTGGATGCCCACGAAGCTACAAGGTAAATTTTGCTGCTATGTATACAAATTTATAGGAGCGACCTCAGGGAAGAAATGCATTTTAAACTTTCATCTTTATGAACTACTTCAACTCATTATTAAATTAGCTGCACTGTCATTCATACCTATTTTATATATTTCTAATACTGCTGAATCCCCTTTCATTATGTTAGCAAAGTCTTTGGGATTTGTTCTGGGGTCAGAAGACAGATCAAGGCCTGACAAGGTGGAAAAAATCCTGCAACACAATGCTCCCACAGAGAAGACAATGCCAAAAAGAGAGGCTGGAGAGGTGCCTTGATACTCCCCTCTTGAAACTTAAGCCGTAGGGATTTTAATGAAAACATACAGATAAAGAAAGACCTCCAAAGCTTACCATAGAAAGGGATAAACACTATCAATCAATCAATCAATCAACGGGGTCATGCACTACGGGATGGGGAGGGGGGGATCTCCTCGCCTACTCTACAACGCCAAGCCTAGGGGTTCCCTTGGGTTAGTCTCCATTCAGGCACCATTCCCATCCTTAGTACCTCATGGCAAGATCAGTTTACTTGCTCAATCCACAAGCTGTGGGCATCCCCTTGGGCTCCTCCACTCAGGATTGTCTCTAACAGGAACAACCCAATGAGCAGGGTCAGCTTCTGGGTAGCTTGTCACATGCCTGTAAAGCTGGAGTTGGCATTTGCAGATGATGAAGGCAATTTTTTTTTTCTTTTTTTTTTTTTACCATCTCAGCCTATAGCGCCTGTAGGCTTTCTTCAGGGGCCTAGCTGGTGGTCGGCCCAAGCCCATCATGGCGCAGGCAATTTTTTACAGTGACGCCAGTTATCCTTGGCTCATGCTGCCCCCCTGAACTCATTCTTGATTCAATGGACGGTTTCTTCTAGAGTCCGGGTTGATGGACAGCATGTGGGTAGTCTTAGGTCACTTGGCAGTGACTGGAGAATCCCAGGTGGTAGTGTGGGGGATTCGAATCGACGTTGTCCATGGCATCATGTCAAATCAATCTCACAAAGTAATTGCTGGTTTGACAGTCATTCCAGTGATATCCCATGATTCTGCATAGGGACTTATTACCAAAGTCATCAGTCCGCCTCTTCGAGTCACCATTCAGTGTACATGTCTCACAGCCATAGAATAAGACAGGGAGCACGAGTGACTTGCAGATCCAAAGTTTTGTCCTTCTGCATGGGTACTGACAATGCCATATACTCGTGCTGAGTGAGTTCATAACACCATAGAGCAAGCCAATCTGCCATAAGACTTCTTGATGAGACCCGCTGTTGTTTTGAGTTACGCTACCAAGGCATATCAAAGTTTCCAAGATCTCAGTGTCCTCGCCAAACACATGGACAGACTACTGTTTTATCTAGTAAGCCTCCAAACACCTGTGCCTTGGTCTTGGCCCAGGAGACCTGAAATCCCAAGGGCTTTGCCTCCTCGTGCAGTGCTTCAAGAGTCATCAAAAGAACCTCCAGCGACTCTGTAAGGATTACTGCATGATTGGCAAAACAAGGTCAGAGACCTTGGTATTGCCAACAGATGCTCCACAATGACTCTGATCCATAACTCAGCCTAATTAGCAGCCCATGAAAGTGTTGAAAAGTGATGGGGCAAGGACACAGCCCTGCCTCCTCCCATGTTCATGTAAAAGAAGTTGGATAACCCCCCCTAAAAACACACACACACACACACACAATGATGATGAACCAGCAAGGCTGGACCTGGTATTGACGAAGGGAGTGCACCTGATAAATGAGTTAAGATATGTGTGTCCCACGGGAAAAAGTGATCATGTAATAATAGAGTTGGAAACCGATGAGGAAGTCACTGAGGAAGACAAATCATACAAAGACAAAAGGAGAAACTACAGGAAAGCGGACATAGAAAATCTCAAGAAATATTATGAAAAACTGGACTGGGAAAAGTTAAAAAGAACAAACAAGGTGCAGGAAAAGTATGATTTTTTCATAGAGGCATATGAGACAGGAATTAAAAACTATGTCCCATTATATAAACCAATGGAAAGAGGAAAGCAAGATTGGTTTAATGCAAGATGTGCAGGTGCAAAAAAAAGAAGAGACAAAGCGTGGAAAAGGTTGAAAAGAAATAAGAACCAAAGGAATAAAAAAAGACTTGAAAATAGCAAGAAATGAACATGTGAAAATAAGGAGGGAGGAAGAGAAAAGATACGAAAAGGATATTGTTGAAAAGTGTAAGGAGGAACCTAAATCGTTTTATAAATTTATAAATGGAAAAATCAAACCAGGGGAAAAAATAAAGACTGAAAGATGGAAATAAGATAATTGAAGATCCTAAAGAAATGTCAGATACTAAACAAGAAATTTCAACAAGTTTTTACAAAAGAATAAAAATTTAATGAACCACAAGATGACAAGAGGAATGTCCAAATGGAGGAAGTAATAATAGCTAAAAAAGAAATATATAAAATACTGGAGGAGCTGGAAGAGAGGAAAGCAATAGGACTGGATGGAGTTTCAGGTCTCATTTTGAAGGAATGCAGAAATCAACTGATCAGACTGGTGTATGATATAAAGTGCTCAATATCAACTGGTAAAGTACCAAAGGAGTGGTGGAGGGCTGAGGTGGTCCCTATATATAAAAGTGGGAAAAAGGAAGAACCTCTGAACTATAGACCAGTATCATTGACCATTATAGTTTGCAAAATATGTGAAAAGGTGATAAAGAAGCAATGGACAAAATTTCTAGAACACAATATAATTACAGAAAAACAGTATGGCTTTAGATAAGGGCGTTCATGTATAACAAACTTATTAAGCTTTTACTCAAGAGTGATGGACATAACACAGGAGAGGGATGGATGGGTAGATTGTGTGTATTTGGACTTGAAGAAGGCTTTTGACAAAGTTCCACATAAAAGACTAGTATGGAAGCTGGAAAATAGAGGAGGATTGAAAGGGAAAATGAAAGAATGGATGGAGAGTTACTTAAAGGGAAGAGAAATGAGAACAGTGGAAAAGGACATGAAATCGGAATGGAGAAATGTAGATAGCGGGGTGCCTCAAGGATCAGTACTGGCACCAATACTTTTCCTAGTGTACATAAATGATAAGCCAGAGAAAGTAAACAGTTACATGAGCTTGTTTGCAGATGACGCGAAATAGGTGCACCAACATCACCATAGCCGATCCAGGATTCAGTACGTTTCCTGACTTACAGGCGGTAATGTTATAATTGTATTTCGTGAAGAATCCTTATAACCAAAAACTAACTAAAATTATGAGTATTCTTTTCTTGAACAGAACAATAATATGAAAATACGTATATATTTTATACGATAACTGTGGCCACCGTTGCCAGATTGTCGTACTCAGAGAATAGTATTTACCGGTTTCTGACGCCTAACTATTGCCAAGAAACATCAGGATCTTACTCTTTTAATGATAACTATAAATGAGTTTTGTTATTGGATCCCAGAAGACAGTTTTGGGGTAGGAAGTCGGGAAATATAAGCGGCTGAGTACGACAATCTGGCAACGTTGAGTCTGTGGCCCGAGCTTGGAGGAAGGGCCCAAGGCAGTAGCGCACGCCATTTTGCGAGTATCAGATACCTTAAATAAGCATATTTTTACTGCACAAAGCAGGTGATGTCACTTATTGTGACTTTGTGAGCTTTCATATTTATCTATTTGTGTATATTTCATAGAGGCAAAACTTACATTACTAGTTTAATTTGTACTAGTGACACGAATTTGTGACTGTTAATCACAATAGAATTTCACTCAAATAAGTGAATCAGACACCACAGAAATATTACCAGTGTGTGTATGAATGAATACAAAGATAAGCACATACTTTGATTTAACTCTAGGATGTCTTGTGGATCATTAATAAATAAAAACAAAATATCTGGATAGGCTACTCTTTAGCCCGCTTCCACCTATGGTTGCCAAAATCAGTCCCTCCCCCAAGTTTGTACTCCAGATTTGGTGATGGTAGGTGCGCCTACTGCTGAGACAAATAAGAAATATTAAAGTGTGAAACTCTGCAAGAGGACCTAAATAAGATTTGGGACTGGAGTAAGAAATGGGAGATGGAGTTTAATGTGAAGAAACATCATGTAATGGAAATGGGTAAGAGTGAAGGGAGAGCAAAGTGGACATATAAAATGGGGGATGGTGAAATATTAAAAGTTCAAGAAGAGAGAGATCTGGGAGTGACAATACGAGATAATCAACAATCTGAGTCATGTGAATAGGATATTCAGAGATACATATAGAATGGTAAGAAATATAGGAATAGCATTCCACTACATGGATAAGGATATGATGAAAAGGATGATTAACACTATGATTAGACCAAAGTTGGAATATGCGGAAGCTGTGTGGTCTCCCCATAAGAAGAAACGCGTGAAAAAAATAGAAAAAATACAAAGGATGGCAACGAAGATGGTTCCAGATCTCGAGGGATTGTCATATGAAGAAAGGTTAAAGGAAATGGGCCTGCCAACATTAGAACAAAGAAGAGAAAGGGGAGACCTAATACTAATTTACAAATTATGGAACAAAATGGAAGAAGTACCGTAGATAATGAGGAGTGGCTACTAAGAGAAGTAAGAAACACCAGCAACACACAAGGACACAGTAAAAAATTGAGAAAGGGAAGACGCTTGAGACATAAAAAAATATAGCTTCCTGCAAAGAAGCATAGAGGTTTGGAATAGACTAGGTGAGGATGTAGTATTGGCGAAGAGTGTGCACAACTTTAAGGAAAAACTAGACGTGTACAGATATGGAGACGGGACCACATGAGCGTAAACAGGCCCTGTAAAACTACAACCAGGTAAATACACACACACACACACACACACACACAAACACACAAACACACACTTCATAGCACTTTGTTCTAGAGTACAGGCCATCCAATAAATCAACAGTCCTTGCAGAAATCCCAGAGTTGCAGGAAATCTCAGAGTGCCTCACAATGCACTAAATCAAATGCCTTCCCGAAATCAACATAGGTTACTAATAGTATCCTCTGTCGAAACTCACATCGTGTCTCTACCAGTTTGTGAAGCATAAGTATTCTCCAGCATCACCCCTAAGGCACAACCACTCCTAGTCTTCTGGCACTCTCCAATGTACTCCTTAACAGCTTGAGGAATTTCACTTTTCATGGTATCCTACAGCACTGCAGGGTCCTCAAAGGTGCTGAGCAAATTTAATCAATTTGAGACTGTAACTGCATACTACTGAGCACATGCTAAGTCTGTCAGTCTCTCAAGATGGAACACAGTATGGTTACATCTTCAGATTCTTCTTGACCTGACATGAAGCTTCAGTGTTGCAACAACAAGCCCATGATCATTTGCAGAGAACTGCACTCCAGAAAACCCTGCAGTTCTGAAGGATCCTACAAAAAGTACTTAAAAGGATGTGGTCAATCCCCTTAGCTACCCCTCCAGAATTGTTATACTAAGACCAGTGGTGCAGTTCTGGTCTCTGGTACCAAGTACCTGCAATTCTCAGCCTCCTAGATCTTGCAATTGAACAACATAGGAATGGATGTCAATAAAAAATCTTGGGCAATGAGGCTGTGGGAAGAGTGAAGGCATGTGATTAGCAAGTTCAGAGTATTTGACAAGAAAATAGCAATAAAAGATAGGAAGAGAAGCAACAGTGGCATCATTCAAGAAGTAAAAAATAATTACTAAGTCGAGGTAAAATCTTACCAATTTGTGTTGTGGGTGTAAGGTGTGTATGAAGAGTTTTCTGAAAGAGTGATCCAATCAGACGCTGAAAGGTTACGGGACTTGACATCAAACTTTCTTGTCTTCCAGTCCCACCAGCACTCCTCTTCCACCATCAGTTCATCCTGCTGCAAACTTTTGACCTGAAATAAGTTGTCTGGAGTAAATACAGGAATGCAATATCCCCCTTTTCAGTTTCTCTGCTAGGTTTAACCCCTTGACTGCTGATTTCCTACAAGAAGACATCACTAAGCTACAGGAATAGAACAAAAAGTGGCTGCTACAATTCAATGGAGAAAAATGTAAAGTCCTGCACCTTGGGAGGGGATATCCAGCATACCAATACCACATGGGGAACACTCCACTATCCACCACAGAGGCAGAGACAGACCTGGGCTACCAGTGAAAGGATATCCAGCATACCAATACTACATGGGAAACACTCCACTATCCACCACAGAGGCAGAGAAAGACCTGGGACTATATGTTACCAGGCTACCAGTGAAAGCCAAATCCGTGCCAATTGCAGTGGATGGGTTAACAATAACTAGTACTCATCCTCTTTAGTTATTATACTATCCTTTCTGCTACTTCAGCACTATGCTTAAAAGTTCATGTACCACAATTACTACACAATTATTGATCATCAGCTCTTCAAAGCATAACTCACTTTTCCACATGGTGAAGCACTGTTTCTGTCTATATCTGGAATTACTAGGTATATATACAGCATAATGGGGGACTTTCTGAGATGAATTTCGGCTAGGGGTGGCACTCCCTCCAGTCCTGCGGTGTGCATGAGGTGGAGAAGCAACACCTCTTACTTGTTTCTCTAAAAGGGCTGAGAAGCAAAGCAATACAATATTCATTCAAATAATTTTGTATGAAAATAAAGCAGAAAAGAAAGCATTGCTCACCTTGCTTTAGTTTTTGCAAGATGAAGCCATTATAGTGAAAACCTGGCAACTCTACAGTCAAACCATTTCAAATAGTCTGTTTGGGCGCTCAATTCCGCGGGTCCTTTCCTCCCCTCTGCTCTGCCACATGGTCCCAACACCTATTTTTCCCTCTCATGTGTTATCTATTGATAACATATGAGAGGAAGGGATAGGTGCTGAGACTGTGTGGTAGAGCAGAGCAGAGGGGAGAAAAGGGCTCGCAGAATTGAACGCCCAAACAGACTATTTGAAATGGTTTGACTATAGTTGCTTCTCATCACCTTTCATCAGGCTGATAGACAAGAGAGTAAAATCAGGCTTCCAGTGATGTGTGATCCATACCAGTTAAACAGGTACAAGTTTCTGTCTGCTTTAGTTTTGGCAAAAGTAGAGAAGATTTTGGCAAGCCATCACTCAAGGGAAAAACAACATCTGTCAGGCGAGAGCACCGGTGATGCTTACTGTGCAGAGAAAGCTGACAGAGGGCGACACACTTACTGGCACTTACTTATCAAGCCAGGAACAATTTCTCAGTGTCAAGATACTAACTTCTGTAGGCAATTTGTTTGCAGTAATTATGTCATTGCCTTTCTGGAAATGATTCAAATGAAATAAACTACATCGGCTACCATGGCTGAGTGGTCATCGTGCCAGCACCATGTCCTTGAAGGCCTGGGTTTAAGTTCTACCCATCGCTACAAGTGTGGGTAATGCTAGTTCAGGATATAGGCACTGTTAATCCTCTAATGGGCAATGTTAACTCAAGGGCTGCACCGATAAGCAATTTGGCCTATTACCGATTAATCGGTAGCCAATAATTGGCTGATACCGATTAATTGGCCAATTATTTGGAAATTGTAAATGTGATTAATATTCATTAATTACTGGACACTGGTACCACAAATATAAAGACATACCGTAACCCTCATGTTTACAACTTTGTTTACTGCCCAACTGTCGTCTCCTGTATGGAGAGCAAATACTTCTAGTAATTTATTACTTATAATTTAGCCTTGCTTTGTGGAAACATCCTGGTTTTAATATGTTAGAATTTGCCAGTGTTTTTGTTCTTGTGGTGATCCTAAATGCTACTAGAAATGGTAGTGTACAGAAAGTTTATCAATCTCTCAAGTCTTCTACTAATTTACTGTCTGTTACACTGTGTTTGCTTACTTCTAAACTAAAAACACGCATGTTTTGATTTTTTTTATAAGTTCAAAATATACAGTATGATTACTGCATATTAATATGAAATAATAACTTTATGTAGCTACAGTGATGAAAAGGTTGAATGTCCCTCAATTAGGTAAAACTGAAAATGGTATAAGCATACAGCACGAAGTCTGTATATGAATGTGTCCAGTACCAGTACCATACGGTGAGACTTGGTGAGACTCCGTGAGACCCACGCCACAGGCCATCATTTGCCTGTTAGTCAGTCAGTGTATCTCAGTGAGCATTTAAAGTACTGAGAAAAATCACTTGTCTAGTTCCATACTTTTCATTATACAAGTAACTCTCGATTTACGCGTTTGGTTTACGCGTTTTTGAAATAACGCAGGGTCCAAAATCCAAATAAATGTTTAATTTACACGTTTTTTTCACTTATATGCTACTCAACAATAGGGGTGCGCAGGTACCGGTACCAGCTATACAGTATGGTACCAGTACCAGACTGCTCGGTACTGGTACCAATACTAGCCAGTCGCTCATGGTGTCCCTCATTTCTGCCTCACACGAGTGAGGCTGAGATTGAGTGCCTGAGTGGATATCTCGGTGATATGGATATTCTCTCTCTCTCTCTCTCTCTCTCTCTCTCTCTCTCTCTCTCCACTGAATGAATATTTATTTTTCGATAGAAACCTACCTCTTGTTTGATTTACATTGTTTTTGATTTACACGACCTCTCCAAGGACACAATACTCGCGTAAATCGAGAGTTACCTGTATTACAAAAACTTGTTTCCTTATGCACGGCAGGCATGGTGAATGATATTACTCAATTACTGTACTAAGCAAGTTGAAATAGGTATATCATTTTTCTTGGTTGCAATATAAAGTAGTATGTTGATTTTTTTTCTAGTTTCAAAGTTGAAGCAAATACTGGTACTTCAGTTCATATCATAATTTTATATATCAATTTAAATTACCTAAAACACATTTGCATAGGGACTTGTTTGAAATAAATGCTGTGGAAAGGTATCAGAGTTTTGGTAACATCACCATCCTTACATTAACATTATTAATATTGTGTTATGTACATTGTATTATAAAAGAGAAAAAAAAAATACTAATCGGCCCCGATTAATCGGTCAAAAGGCCAATTACTGATTAATCGGCAAAGTGGCCGATTAGGCCGATTATCAATGACCTACCAATTAATTGGTGCAACCCTAGAACTCTATAGTGTCAGCGATTTGTCCATCAGTGCCTCTCAGTGACCCTCAGGCCAGTCCACGCATGTTCTGTATAGCGCACACACATATATGCTCGTACCCTGTTATTTTCCATAGAATATACAGACTTCAATTTATTCAACATACCTGGGCACTTCTGCACCTCGGTCCAGACCTCCGCTCCTCCGCACCTGTGGACCGCCAAATGAGGTGCGGAAGCCCGGAAGTGCGGGAAAGTTTTCAAAGGAGCGGAAGTAACAGGTGCGGACAGGCGAAATTTTGGGTCCAGACTTCCGCACCTGAGATTTTCAAAGATAAAAAAACGAAGACGACAAACAGTCCGTGGCATTACTTTCGCACGTTTTGGCGGGCTATGTGCTACCAGCTGATCACTGTGTCAAGTTTCTTTTTCCTTTCAGAATCTTTTGACTTTCAGTGATTCTCTGCGATTGTTTAGTGTTTACAAGTAAACATGGACAGATACGTGAAAAGAGGTGATAGCGACAGGAGCAGGAGTGTGTCTGGGGATAGTAGCGTCAATAGCGTGAACTACAGAACCTGCACCGTCAGCCTCCAGAACCCCTACGCCGCTGGCAATGTCAGATATTTCCTTGTCTGACATAGAACTGGACCCCTCCCAGTGTAATGCCAGAATTTAATTAAGAATGGGTAAATGTAAATTAGGGAGAAATAAGTAGTTTTAAGTATTATAAGTAGATATAAGTGCCGCCAGACTAGTATTATAAGTAGATATAAGTGCCGCGGACTAGTTTTTTCAGGTGCGCTTTAATAGTTTTGGGTACAGTAGCAGAGGTGCGGAGGTCCAGTAGTGGACCAAGCGAAAAAAATTTAGGCGCGGAAGTACAGGTGTGGACTACCTGCATTCGAGGTGCGGAGGAGCGGTAGCGGACTACCCCAAATCCAGTAACGCGCCCAGCTCTGTTATTCAGTGTTTGTCTATCCCATCATTACAAGTGCTGACAACCACCTGAACAAGTGAACAATTTTCAGTAACCGTTGAGTAGCCAAAGACAACCCAAGAGCTGTCCTGGTGACCACTTATCAACTGAGACTCTAGCAAAACTCTGGAGGGTCAAGTGGAGTCTCGTGGGGCACCATAAACCCAAGGAAAAATGAGGTCACTAGAAAACATTAAAAAAACTTGCTTGACAAATGGTGTCTTGAGTATTACAAAAATGAAGCTGACAATTGAAAAATGTGCTGAATATATTAGTAAGGACTGCATATCACGTGAAGCCTGATTTTACTTATCTTTGCATCAGCTTAATAAAGGAGTGACAAGAAGCAAATGGAGTTGCCAGGTTTTCCATATGATAGTTTACTTTTGCTAGAAAGTTTTGAATGAAATATTGTATGGTAGTGCTTAGCCCCACTAAACCACTAAATCAGACTGGGCTTTTTTTGTTTTCACTTGTTTTTGCCCTTGAGCTGCTTCCTTTAACACCTTGTCTGCAGATTTCCTACAAGGAGACATCACCAAGCTTCAGGAGTGGAACAAAAAGTGGCTGCTACAATTCAATGAAGAAAAATGTAGTCCTGCATCTTGGGAGAGGATATCCAGCATACCAATACCACATGGGAAACACTCCACTATGCACCACAGAGGCAGAGAAAGACCTGGGACTATATGTTACCAGGCTACCAGTAAAAGCCAAATCCATGACAATTGCAGCAGACGGGTTAAAAATAAAAAATAAATAAAATAAACTCTCCTCCCACTCACCTGCCTCAGAAGATCGGGCAGCACATTCCTCACAGCAGCCACCCTCTTGGTGTAGGCTCTGCCATCCTCCTGAGGTTTTCTCTCCACTACATTACAGCTCAGGATGTTGGGGTCATGCTCGTTGGGGAACTTGGTGAGGTGTGTTGCTGCCACCACTTCCACGGGCTCCTGGTAGACATGCTCTGCTGTCACTGTCACAGTCATGATGCATCACCACCAATGGCTCCAGGCAGCACTGGGAGAGAACTTCCACAGTGTTAGTGTGTGTGTTTATGATGACAGCTCTGTAAGGGTTATGAACACTTGGTCTACTGAATGTATCCTTGACTGCCCTTCCATCTGATGATTCAGATATCATATAAGACTTCTCAGTTGCAGAACATGCTTTTACATTATAACTTATAATTATAGGTATTAAAAAAAATGACAATCAATGATAATGATAATGATAATAATAATAATAATAACTAATACAAATTAATTCAGAATTTAAAACTTATAATATCCAAAACACATTCATGCTGGGTTGAGAGGACTAGTAAATCCGATACACTATAAAACAAACACAGTAATGTTTGAACTGATAACCAGATGACTGCACCACCATGACACCTCTCTGTCCTCCAGCCTGCACACCATCATGTCTAATGCCACTCCAGTCTGGCGGAGGGTGAACGTGTGAAGGACGGATGGTTAACGGCATGCCCCATTCCAAGAGGATGGAGGAAGGAACATGGTGCCCATATACATGACACAACTGGAAGCAAGATCTAAGAATACCTCAATCTGAATTAATCTTTATAACATTTTTAACCCCTTAGATGTGGATTTCCTACAAGAAGACATCACCAAGCTACAGGAGTGGAGCAAGAAGTGTCTGCTACAATCCAATGAAGAAAAATGTAAAGCCATGCACCTTGGGAGGGAATATCCAGAATACCAATACCACATGGGCAACACTCCACTATCCACCACAGAGGCAGAGAAAGACATGGGAGTATATGCTACCAGGCTACCTGTGAAGGCCAAATCCGTGCCAATCGCAGCAGACGGGTTAACACCTCATGGCTGCAGAGAGCACCAGTGGACAGCTAATACTGTACAAAATCAGTAATAATTGACTTGCATTTATTCATTCACTTAATAAATGAATTAGCAGGTTTCATATGCAATTTGCTAAGATATATCACTTAAAAATGATCACCTTGCATGCAGGGACACAACACACAGCTGTAAAGGCTGCTGCTCAATATATCACACTACCCTGACCATCTGCTCTGCCAGTAATACAAGTAGAGACTCCCATATATTACCTGTTCCTGATAAGAGATAAATTATATAATCCACGCTTTATCTCAGGGACCCTTGAACTCTTCCCAGATTATACCAGTAGTGGTTTGCAGCTTGTTTTCTCATGGCACTCACAGATCCAACACAAGTAAAATCTGGGAATATCATATAATGTCCTGATTTCATTACGTAGTTTTAACCCCTTGACTGCGAATTTCCTACAAGAAGACATCACCAAGCTACAGGAATGGAACAAAAAGTGGCTGCTACAATTCAATGAAGAAAAATGTAGTCATGCACCTTGGGAGGGGGTACCAGGCTACCAGTGAATGCCAAATCTGTGCCAATCACAGCAGACAGGTTAATAAATAGTTTATGCAACATGACTAAATAAAATATATATGGATAAAAATATTCACATAATCTGAACATTCATCTTATCTGTGGGGGGCCCAATACGTCAACCCTACTCACCGGGTTGTTTCTATTTGAGATAACCTTTTAAGAGACCAAGGGGATGCTCACATAACTCATGGCTGGGGTAAGTTGATTGATCCTGCCAGGAAGGACTTGGAATGGATAGGGTAGCTGCATGAAGGCTTACTTGGGGGGACCGTCAGGGGTGGAGGCGGCGAGTGAGTGAAGCGGTGCACCTCTGGGCATATGCTCAATGTTAGTTAGTAGTTAGGGCCAATTGCTAACCAATCTAATTATTATCCAATTTATGAATTTTGATATTTTCTTTCCTTCTAAATTTCAAGTGTGGGGTCCTTGGCATCACCACCACCACCCTCTCTAGCTTAGGCACTGAATCTTTGATATCAGTCTTGGTGTACTGCCAATGTCACCTGTAGACAACACATTATTAACCCGTACAGTGTTTAGTACGTATATATACGTACCTCTTAGGGAAGTGTTTAGTACGTATATATACGCAAGCTCTTTTGAGGACTTATACGCCCTTTATTTTTGTTTGTGTGTGTTACGTTGTTCAATGACAGTAAAGAGGGATAATTTGACAAGTCTTTGTATTTTTTAATAGATGTTAAAGGGCCTTTCTGGACATTTGTCTGCATTCAAACAAAAATCATTATACAAGAAGGTAAGTTACATTCTTCTAGGTAATTACTCTTTGATTCTATAATCAGTAAGGCATGTGGAATTGTAAATTACGGTTCAGAGTAATCGGAAATGAAAACTGATCGTCGGAAGCTTCATAGTATTATCTTGAGGTTTGAGAACTACACACAGACTTGAAGCGAGCGGTATTGCCTAATACGCATACAATCATTTTGTTGAACTTACAATTCCTGTTTATTTTTTTGTTTTTTGTGATGTAAAGAAGTACTTATACATTACTCATGCTTTAGGGTTGTGAGAAGTGTTTATAATGGAAAGAATATAGGCTCTAAAAATTTCCAAGATAAATTTCCCTTTCTTGGTATGACATCGTTAGCTCTGAGACGGAGAAAACTAAGAGGATGAACACTCTAGGGTTCCATTCCTCACATATAAATAATACATATATCAAATAATTTGTAATTTTTTTTACATTTTAAGGGACAAATAATAATAAAAAAGTGCAACCTGGCATGACCCCTATCTATGAAAAAAGACGACACTACAGGTTAATAAAAAAAAAAAAAATAAACTATATAAATTGTCAAAGTAATACAAAATAATGTTCTGAGTAGAAGTTACATGTTAGGTTATGTAAAGTTTGGTTGGGGTAGTTTAAATATATTCGACATATGGTGTGTGACATGAGGTGTGGGCTGTCAAAAATTACGCAGCACGTGACAGATTTGGGTGGTTGTGGTGGGGGGGTGGGGGGTTCCACTATGCTGACCATCCAATGACAAGCCTGACACTTGTCAACAGAGCGGCTGCAGCGGCTGCTAGGTTATGTTATAATAGATTACAAGAGCATTACGTTACAGACTTTCCTTATTTTTGAGACCAGGGAATTTTCCCTATTTTAGGGACTTTTTAGGGAAACTTTGGTAGCCCATTTTTTTGTGACTTTGCCTTCCCCCCAAAACCCCGATTCCCCACAGGTCCCCAGGCTTGTGTTGGGGGGTAGGGGGGGCTGGAGTGGTGGAGGGGGAGTAGTTCTGTAGTTTTACCGAAATGAAAATCCTGGATAGACCCGATCTTCTTATTTACTTATGTATAATATACATGAGTATGACAGGGCCGCCCGGACAGCGGGTGCTGGGCCTGACACACAGCAGCGGCCACACGCTGACCCTGCAGCAGCCAGGCCTGGTGCCACCCCCCCGGCCCACTGAACACTGCAGGGCCTGAACCTGCCCCCGCTGCCGCCAACACACGCATACACGGGCCGCCGGGCTGTGGCCTCACCTGTGCACCTGTTGAGTCCTGGCCTGGCGGGGCGGCACCGTGACGGGGGCTGGGGTGGTAGGCGCTGGCGGGGCAGCTGCCTGCCTGCCGATGGTCCGATACCGATGCTAGCGGTACCTGCTTAGCGGTATTTCTTGGTATCGGCACCAGACGTCTCAGGTACCGTAAAGTGCTCGTGCTGGCCATCCAAACTTTTGAAAAAATAGCAACTTGAGGCCAGAGACACCCTAAATAATCTAGAGTGTATTCTCAAGACTCGTTGCCACGTGCCAGGCCGGGCCCCGTCTTCAGGCTTGACAGCTTTGGTACCAGTACCGGTACTACTGGTAGCGCCTGTCTCACCGGTACTGAAATTAGCAGTACCTGCCCAGCCTCGCGTTCCTTTTTTTAGTTATTTCTAAACTTTTTTGTAACCACTGCAATTTCCATGTCTATAACGTAATTTTGCTGTGTTTAACCATTGATGGACATGTGGAGCTACATGTATTTTTTTATTTTTTATTTTTTTTACGTCGCAGCCGGTAGGCTTCTACTCAGTGGGGCTGATGGTCGGCCCAACCCGTTTTTCTGGCGCAGGCGAGTGTTTATAGTGGCGCCATTCTTAGGTGTGGTCATTAAAATATCTATAAATCTCTGCATGTTTGACTAATTATATAATTTGACGGCGCTATAACGTAGTAATGCCTGCCCAGGGTGTAACATTGCCGCTTGAAAGGTGAAAACGAGGAGATAAAAAAAATAGTTAAAGGATGCAAAACTCTGCAGAAGAAGAAAAAGAAGACAAAAAGAGGAAGAACGCGTAAAGACCTTATAAGTGACACACAGCGTCAGAGGTCTAAAGAAGAAGAACGATCGGCTGACGTGCCCAGGCTCAGGCAGGCAGCCACGCCCCCTTCCCTGCAGCAGGCAGCTACGCCCCCTTCCCTGTATCTCTATCTATCAGTATACAACTATATAGATTTATCTATCTATCTATCTGCCGAGAGACCCTTGCAGTGAACGATAAGATGCATATTGGTTCCACTGCCCAATCAATGAACTTTATATTTCTTAACGCTAAATTCCATTTCCCGTTTCTGGCTCAGCTGTAATCAGTGTCTTTTTGCAGTAATTACCATTGCAGCATCAGGAAACAGATTAGTGTAGCTCTTCACGCTTACTACAAAAACATCGCTGGGGCCAACTCTGATCCTTTTTTTTTTTTTTTTACAGCAAAGGAGACAGCTCAAGGGCAAAAAAAAAAAAAAAAAAAAATAGGAAACAATAATGAAAAAAAGAAAAAAAACCCGCTACTCGCTGCTCCTACAAATTAAAGAGGTGGATCACTTGTGTCTGGTCCACCCTGACACTTGAACCCCTATTGGGTCCTTCACTGAACTGTACACTGTATACCTGCCTTCTGGTGACCCTGGTGGAACTACCACAATAAATAGGTTTTTTATGCATGCGGCGCGTACTTCCAAATAATTTTTCTTACTAGTTTTTTGCTATTATTTAATAATCACATTTTTCTCGCGCTACAGTATATAGACACTTGACTTACTACTAGTAATATTTAAGAAACGGGGAAATGCAAGAAACAGGAAATTTGTGTGTGTATATATATATATATATATATATATATATATATATATATATATATATATATATATATATATATATATATATTTTTTTTTTTTTCCCACATAAACAATCGTCACATGCTCTATAAGTCTATATGTTGTTCCTTTAAAGTTCCATATAGTGATTGTAATCTTATAAGATGCAAAAGATGTATGTATTATGATTTAAATTAGAAATATGAAACAAGTATGCACTTGCTGCCGGCAGCGTATGATATGTCAGACTGCAAACTTGTGGAGAGCGCTGCAACAGCAGGGCCTCAAACTTCATCAACGGTAAACGGTAAACAACCTCCCGCTCCCGCGCTCTGATTGGAGGGACAGATCGTGTGGAGGCAGCGCGCCTTGGCAGCCGGAGCATGTTGAGTGGCAAAATTTCCAACACTTCATTCCACCACTGCTATAAAATTTTGAGAGCATGACACCATGCCAGACTTGTTTGACTTCTCTTTTCTTGCATGACGGAAATATTTACCCAAGAGGCCGCACTGATGCATTCCTATTAACCACGGGATGGAGTGTTGTAGGATCGATCGATATATCGATGAATGCTCTTATTTTGCCACCAGTATTCATTATAACGACATGAGTAATGCACAGCACTCAGATTTTTTGGTGTAAACATGATGGTGACCATTACAGCTTTGATGTTTTGCTAGTTTGGTACAGATAAATGTCAATTTAGCCTCGCTGGACCCGGCCAGCACGCCTCAGCGCTTGGCTCTGGCAGAAACTCCTGCAGGGCCACTAGCCGGCAGGTCAGCTCAGTGAAAGACCCAATTAAGCCTCGCTGGACTCCAGCACGCCGCAGGGCTTGGCTCTGGCTGGGGCTCCAGCAGGGCCACCAGATGGCAGGTCAGCTCAGTGAAGGACCCATGCCGTCCTCATCTGTCTCTCAAAAAGTCCTCTGTCCACTTTAAGATGTTTCCCCTCAGTCCTTCTGTTTTCTAGTTTCCACAAGAGACACCTGTGTCATACATTATCGAAGGCTTTTTTGAGCTCCATAATACACATTTAAGCTCCACCCAGCCTTCTCTTTCCTGCAACATGTCGATTGCTCCTTTTTTGTAACATATGTCCTATAACGCCGATAGGCTAATTCATATGGGCCTGAAGGTCGGGACGCCATTATTATTGGCTCATGCTGCCCCCTGGAGCTCATTCTTGATTTCACTTGCACTGTACAGCTTCTTATAGAGTCCGGGGGCCGGATTCATCAAACCATTTATCATGCGTGTGGCTGGTAAGTTTCGCGGTATCTCCGCCCACCCGGTAAATTCGCATTCATCAACCACTTACCGCACCCGTGGTAAGGCCAAAAGTTACCTCGGCTCCGAGCACCCGTTAGTGAGTTACCGCAGGCGTGGTAGTGGGTAAACACTGCCGCCTCAGGTTTATATTGCCGTCTGACTGCTTGTATTGGTGATTCCTGAGCATGACAATGCAATTGTCCGCCATAACATTTGGCGTCAGGAGTGTTGGCATTTGTTTTTTTCGCCATGGAGACTCGTTCCCAAGCTGCCCAGAGGGACGACGTGCTGACTGAACTCTTGGAAGCTTTGAGACTACAGGGGGAGAAACAAAAAAGAGCACACCAAGAACTCGAAGAACAACAAGAAAGAGCACAGCAACAGCAAGGAGAAACACTTCAAGCACTCAAAGAACAACAAGAAAGAGCACAGCAACAACAAGAAAGAGCACAGAAACAACAAGAAGAAACACTCCAAGAACTCAAAGAACAACAAGAGAGAGCACAGCAACAACAAGAAGAAACACTCCAAGAACTCAAAGAACAACAAGAGAGAGCACAGCAACAACAAGAAGAAACACTCCAAGAACTCAAAGAACAACAAGAAAGAGCACAGCAACAACAAGAAGGAACACTCCAAGAACTCAAAGAACAGCTAGAAGATCGCTTCACAGGATTACAGCTACAGCTAAAAGCAGTACAAGATGGAAGTGAGTCAGTGCGAAGAGAAATGACTAATGTGACAATGAAGTTGGGACAACGCCTGATAGAAGTGGAGAAAGAACACACACATCTTTAACAAGAGATGGAGGTGGTACGGGAGACGACACACAAAGAAATATTAGAAGTGCAGGGAAAGGTGAACCGTACAGAACAGGCAGTTTGTGACGTAAGTAACAGAGTGAAGGCCCTTGAAGACTGGTTGGCTGGAAACGTACAGCCAGTGCCTGCAGGGGCTACTTGTACCCAAGATGCTTCTCCTACGCAAGTCCGGGGTAGTTTGAGCCCTGTTTCGCCTGAGTTTACCCCCGCAAGAAGTTCCGCCAGCCCCATGAGTCTGCTGGGGTCGCCTGTTAGAAAGAAGCCTCAGGAGTTTGATGGCAAGGTCTCCTGGGAGGCTTACCGCGCTCAGTTTGAGCAGTTAGCAGCTCGGAATGGATGGGATGACCAAGAGTGCGCGGTTCAGCTGGCCACTATAGTCTGTTCAGAGCATGAAGTCGGTTCAAGGTGTGGCAGATTCCAGAATTCCCATGAGTGCAGCGCTGCCAGTTCGACCGCCAATTATCAGATTAGCACTCTCTCCCGGCCTACCCACCCACAACCCACCTGTTTATCTCTCTCTCTCTCTCTCTCTCTCTCTCTCTCTCTCTCTCTCTCTCTCTCTCTCTCTCTCTCTCTCTCTCTCGACCCGGGGGAGGGACCTAGGGGGACACACCGACCACCACCACCACCACCACTACCACCACCACAACGTGGCAACATGGGAAAAAATCGCTGCCACATGTCATAGAATTTATACAAATCCTTGTTATCATCCTAAACATCGACACTCACTGTACTATGTAGCTTCCTTTACTATATACAGAATATATAAAATATCGCTTTCAAATAGCACATGGATGGGAAATAAGAGAGAGACGCATGTACGAAGGCTGATTTGGCAGCATGGGTAGAGGTAAACGACGATACCAGCTTCACCCTGAACCAACTTCTTGCTCTGAACAGACTATAGCCTGAAAGGGGCGGCGCTGGAGGTCCTTGCTCAGCTCGACAATGCGACAAAGGGCAGCTACAGCGGGCTGGCACAGGCGTTGGAGCAACGATATGGGACCAAGCACCAGAACGAGCTCATCAGGGTTAGGTTCAGAACCCGCAACAGCATACCTATCAAGCCACTGTGCCATAAGATTTTGCGTTAGAGACCATAAGTTTGTGTATAAAAAACGTAAAACTTGACAGGTATGGTACCGACGGACTCAAGCAGTGCACGAGGTACCTCCCCCTCCCCCCCCCCCCACCACACACACACACTAACCGTAACGGTAACCGTTACTTAGCACTCTCACATGAATTTAAATATGGCGCGTACGATATATTTCAAATTCTTTGAAACAAACATATAAAAAAAAAAAACATCGCAAGCGGAGAAAAAAACGTAAGATTTTCAACTTAGCCGTAAGTCTTGAAAATCACCGAAATTACGTAAGACTTACGCAAAAAAAGATAAGACTTGACAGGTATGCAACAGGAGGCGCGGCGAGTCTCTTCAGGAACTCGCTCAGGACCTTGAGAGCATGGCGCACAAGGCATACCCAGGTGCCACCCTTGACCTGCTGACGGTTTTGCTGCGTGATCAGTTCATCGATGCCCTGTATAGCCCTCAGCTGAAGATACAAGTGAAGCAAGCTAAGCCAACATCAATGCAGGAAGCTCTGGCACGTGCCATGGGGTTTGAGTCCCTTGTTAGGTCTAGCTTGTCAAGGCTCAGGGACGACTCGACTTATGGCTTTAGGGCACGAAAGGGCGCTGTCAGCGACACAGACAGGCTCTAAGGAACGTGCTGGTACTGCGAGAAGGTTGGGCACAAGGAGAACGGATGCTATAAAAGGAAGAAGGAATATGAAGGTGGCGCTAGGAAGAAGCCTAGGGAAGGACCCAAGTGCTGGACCTGTGGAGAAAAGGGGCACTGGAAGAAGTGTCGGAAAAATGTGCCCCCAACGAGGGACCACCACTCGGGCGAGGGAAACTAAGGAGAACTGGTTCACGAGGGCAACGACCAGTCTGTCCTGTACATGCCCCGGAGATATCAATGTGCAGGAGAACCACCATGACGAGCTGCCAAGTGGAGGGCAAGGTTGACGGAGTGTTGTGGCCTGTGGTCGTCGAAACAGGCTCGGAACGCACATTGGTGCGGCCTGACGTGGTGAATCATCGTCGGCTTCCTAAGACGTCGCATCGACTGTGCGAAGTCACTGGACACTACGCAGAGTTCAGAGGCCCAGTGGATGTGAAGTTTGGGCTTGGAGGAAAGGAAGAGTTCCTCTCTGTCTACGTAGCTGATATGGACGACCCCTGCAACCTAGGTATGGATTATCTTGTCTCCCACAGGTGCGAGCTGGATTTCCGCGTTAAGCAGCTGACTGTAGGAGGAAGGAGGGTGCCACTGACGACTGTGAACAAGGAGGGCCTGCCAGTGACGGTCAAGCGCACCACCATATTCCTCCGATGTCAGAGATGCTGTTACCCTGTCAAATTACGGGTGCCCCCCCAGCCAGCCTGGGTGTGGTAGAGAGTGGAAGTCGATGCCCGGTAGAAAACGGGGTGATTGTAGGCAGTATTTTGGTAGACCCTGCTGCAGGGGAAGTGCCTGTCGTCGTGGCCAATGTCTCCTTCAGCCCAAAAAAAATAAAACAAGGGACCATGGTGGGGTTGTGCCATGAGATCGACCAGGAACCGAGAACCTGTGTCTGCAGGAGAACCCTGACGAAGCCCCAGGAGGAGCTGCCCGACTATCTACGCCACCTGTTTGCCAGGAGCTCCCAGTGTCTAAAGGAGCCCCAAGTGGAACAGCTCAGGGAGCTTCTCGTGAGGAATGCAGATGAGTTTTCCACAGGAGACCTGGACTTGGGGTGTACGGACCTGGTAGAGCACCACATCGACAGAGGTAGCCACCGACCAGTGAAGCAAGCTCCTCGAAGGATGGCACCAGCCCGTCGCAAGGAGATGGATGAGGTGATGGATGATCTCCAGCAACAGGGGTTAATCGAGCGGTCCAGCAGTCCGTGGGCGTCTGCTGTAGTGCTCGTTAGGAAAAAGGACGGTTCCCTCAGGTGCTGCGTGGACTACCTTGCCCTCAACGATCTCACCATCTAGGATTCATACCCACTCCCACGGATCTACGACACGCTCGACGCTTTGGTGGGCTCCAAGTGATTTTCAACACTAGATATGAAGTCTGGGTATCACCAAGTCAAAATGGCGGAGCAGGACAAAGAGAAAACAGCCTTCTCCTACGGTCAAGGCCTGTAGCAGTTTAAGGTCATGCCCTTTGGCCTGTGCAACGCGCCGGCCACGTTCGAGCGGCTGATGGAGAGGGTGCTGGAGGGACTTCACTAGAAGACGGCACTCATCTACCTCGACGACGTGATTGTCTTTGGCCAGACCTTCGAGCAGGAGATGGAAAGGCTGTCAGAGGTTTTCGCCCGGTTTAGAGCTGCACACCTTAAGCTCAGCCCGAAGAAATGCTGCCTATTCCATAAGGAGGTTCAATACTCGGGACACATCGTGAGCTAGGCTGGAGTACGCACTGATCCTGAGAAGGTGGCTGCGGTAAGGGACTGGCCGATCCCCACCAACGTGTAGGAGCTGCGAAGCTTCCTCGGGTTGTACTCATACTACCGCAGGTTTGTGAAAGGCTTCGCTACGATTGCTGCGCCACTGCACCTCCTGACGAAGAAGGGGCGCAAGTTTGAGTGGAGAGGGGAAACTCAGGTTGCCTTTGAGAAGCTCAAGGAGGCCCTCATCAGCTCGCCCGTACTCACCTACCCAGACCCCTCTAAGCCTTTTATACTGGATTGTGATGCCAGTGATGAGGGGATTGGTGGAGTGCTATCTCAGGCATGTGCCGACATGAACCAGGTTGTGGCCTACTTCAGCAAGAAGCTCACCTCAGCCGAGAAAAAGTATTGCGTGATCCGGAAAGAACTCCTGGCAGTAGTCAAGAGCCTTGACTTTTTCCATGCATGCTTACCTGTACGGTGCAGCTTTCACCATCCGCACGGATCACGCTGCATTGCGGTGGCTGAAGTCATTGAAAAACCCTGAGGGCCAGCCTGCTCGCTGGATAGGTAAACTAGAGCAGCATCACTACACAATTGTGCACCGATGTGGGCTAACACACGGTAACGCGGACAGCTTGAGCCGGCGCCCTTGCCTACCTGAGTGTCAACATTGCCTCCAGAGGGAAACCGTCCAGAATATGTGCCGCCGCACTATAGTGGAACAGACAGCGGAAGTGCCATGGGAAGACTTGGGAAAACTGCAGCGGGAGGACCGAGATCTGAGACCAATTATGGAGTGGCTGAGTCAATCGTCAACACGACCTGGCTGGGAGGTAATCTCGAGAGAAAGCCCTACCACCAAGAATTGCTGGACTCAGTGGGACACTCTTCGGATGGACAACGGGATGTTGTAGCGACGCTGAGTTTCTCATGATGGTCTTGACCACTACTGGTCCAAGGTGCTACCTATGAAGTCCCGGGAAGGTGTCTTGAAAGAAATGCACGATAGCATCACCAGCGAACACCTTGGGGTAAAAAAGACACTGAGTCGCCTGCGCCAAAGGTTCTACTGGGTTGGCGTGAGGAAGGATGTGAAAGAATGGTGTCACGCGTGTGAGGTGCACTGTGCAAAGAAGGGCCCCAAGAAGCGTCACCGTGCCCCATTGCAGCTATACCAGGTTGGAGTCCCAATGGAACGAGTGGCAGTGGATGTAGCAGGACCCTTGCCTCTGACGACGAACGGAAATAGGTACATCTGCGTCGCAATGGATTACTTCACCAAGTGGCCAGAAGCCTACGCCATCCCTGACCAGGAAGCCACTACCATCGCTAAGGTATTGGTGGAGGAGTTTTCCTGTCGTTTCGGTGTGCCTAACGAGCTCCATTCCGACTAGGGAAGGAATTTTGAGTCAACAGTCCTTGCTGAGTGCTGCAAGCTCCTGGGTATCAAAAAGACCCGGAACACCCCTCTGCACCCACAGTCAGATGGAATGGTGGAGAGGTTTAATTGGACGTTGGGCCAGGAGTTGGCCAAGCAGTGCAACAATGACCAGTCTTCATGGGATCAGAAGCTGCCTGCGCTCCTCATGGCCTACAGGTCTGCCGCCCACGAGACTACGGGGTATTCGCCGGCAAAGCTGATGCTTGGGCGTGAGCTGCGATTGCCGGTGGACCTACTGATAGGAAGGCCTCCTGGGGAAGGCCTCCCAAGCGACGCCTCCAGTTTTGCCCGCCAGCTAGAGGAACGGCTGGAAGAAGTGCACCATCAAGTCCGTGGTGCCTTGAAGTTCTCCGGGGAGGCCATGAAGCGCGGTTACAGTATGAGGGCAAGCCACGTTGACATCAAGGAAGGAGATGAAGTCTGGCTTTACAACCCGCAGAGGAAGAAAGGACAGTCTTCGAAGTTACAAAGCCCTTGGTAAGGCCCTTATACTGTGCTAGAACGCCTCTCCGACGTGACTTACCGAATCCGGAGAACGGAAAGGACCAAGCCGGAAGTTGTCCACGTCAACCGCCTATGGAGGTACCACGGTCCGGGACACTACACCTGGGACAACTACAGACACACAGCAACCGACAAAAAACGCAAGGGACGTCCAGGACAGAGAGGAGGTCAACAACGACATAGATCTTCTGGACCTTTCAACCGAGGGAGATAATCTCCCGGCTTCGGCAGATGTTGCAGGGACATCCTAAGAAGCGGACGACGACGAGGCGCATCAGGAGACAGACGCGCAGGTGGCAGAGGACAGAAGACAGAGACAACGCAGGCGTCCACGGCGATACGACGATTATTATGTTTTTACAGAAAGTTTGAGAAAAGAGTTCAGCCTTAGAGATAGATGAGACGGCGGTGCTGCCGTCAGGGTTAAGAAGAGGAGAGAAAGATGAAGAAGTGAAATTGGATGAGATGTTTTTGGCTAGATGCCAGAAGTCACGGGAAGAATTAGAAAAAAGGAAGGTTTTGACATTTTCTATTATTGATAGCTGTTTTGGCAAGTCGAAGAATAGATTTGGCACGATTCCGGGCGGAGATGTAAAGATCATGGTTAGCGGGAGTTCGAAGGCTCTGGTACCTTTTGTGAGCTGCCTCTCTATCTTTGACAGCACGAGAACAAGCGTGATTAAACCAAGGCTTTTTAACATGAGGAGTAGAAAAAGTACGTGGAATGCATGCCTCCATTCCTCTGTGATGCGCTGGGCACACACAGAGGGGTCTCGTTCCTAGGAACAGTAATCATTCCACGGGAAATCGGAAAAGTACATCCTCAGGTCGTCCCACCGAGCTGAATCAAAAGGCCAAAAGCATCGCCTCTTCGGTGGGTCCAGAGGGTGTACAGGAGCGATAGGACAGGATACAGAAATAAGGTTGTGATCGGAGGAGCCCAACGGAGAGAACAGTTTGACAGAGTAAGCAGAAGGGTTCGAGGTAAGGAAGAGGTCTAGTGCAGGGTTTCTCAACGTGAGCCATATGGCCCCCCCTGGGGGCCATGATAATTTTCAGGGGCCATAGAACAAAATTAGGAAAATGGGGGGCCACAGGGGGCCACAGAACTTCCTAAGTTTGTGTTGCTCATATGAGCTTAATATTTTCATATTTGTTTTATGGTGTTTTCTTATCAGCTGTTCTACTGCTTCATTTAGCGACTTCAGCGTCTTTTTGCTGTAATCCTGGCAACATTCACTTCCCATGAGGTGGTAACACTGGACTCAGGGTTGCTACGTTTGTCCTTTTAAGGACTTTTTGTCCCATTTTGGTCCGTTTGTCCTTTAACTTTCCTGAAAAAAGACAAGACAGCATTTATCTGCATTTTTTTACACAGTATTTCTTTTTCCTGCTTACACGTTAACATAAGGCAGCGCTAACGAATTGAGTCAGACTGTCAGAGCATGTTCGTGTACGTAGTGGTACCAGTATTGGACGCGTTAGGACTCAGGAAGGCTGATCCTAACAACGATCATTACTATATCTACTTCCCAAGATTACTATATCTACATCTCAAGATGTAGTAACTTAGGAGGGGGGCCCACGAGAATTCAAATTACCTTGGAGGGGGCCACTGCCGAAAAAAGGTTGAGAAACCCTGGACTGTAGTATGTTGGGCTGGTCTCCAAGACGGTCGGGAATACGTGTAGGGTGCTGAACCAACTGCTCTAGATCGTTGAGGAGAGCAAAGTTGTAGGCTTGTTCACCAGGCTGGTCAGTGAAAGGGGATGAAAGCCAAAGCTGGTGGTGAACATTGATATCTCCTAGGATAGATATTTCATTGAAGGGAGAGTGGGTCAAGATGTGCTTCACTTTAGAGTTCAAATAGTCAAATAATTTTACATAGTCAGTAGAGTTAGGTGAGAGATAAACAACGCAGATGTATTTATAAATAGAGTGACTATGAAGTCTTAGCCAGATGGTGGAAAATTCTGAAGAGTCAAGATCGTGGGCACGAGAGCAAGTGATGTTGCGCACGTAGGCGCAACATCCAGCTTTGGATTGAAATTTAGGATAGAGATAGTAGGAGGGAACAGAGTAGAGATTGCTGTCAGTAGCTTCAGAAACCTGTGTTTCGGTGAGGAAGAGAAGGTGAGGTTTAGAGGAGGAGAGATGATGTTCCACAGAGTGAAAATTAGAACGACGACCACGAATGTTGCAGAAATTGATAAGAAAGAGGTTCGAGGAGTTATCAAGACACCTCTCAAGTCGGCAGCCAGAAGGGGAGTCCTCCCTGGGGGAATTTGTGATCCCCCCCGCCAGGCGGGGACTCCGAGGCAGTGTTATTGTGCGCCATTTTGAATTTTGAATTTTGGGAAAAGGTGTGTATGTTGTGTGAATGTAGTGTAGTGTGGGTAGAGAGAGGATCTGTCTTTAGAGAGCATGCTGAACTACTCTCTGGTGTTGATGAGACAATAGGGAAACGGTTAGTGAGGACATGGGAAGGGTTTTTAGAGGGCTTCAGAACCCTCCTCATTTCCCATATATACCTCACCGGGAGTGGTTTGCGCCCGTTTCGATAGGTGTCTTTCTACCTACTCCAGCCATCTGGATCTCTGTCTATATAGTATATTTATCAATCAGATCATGGGACCATCATTACCTGTTGTTGTTTAGCAGTGTCTCACATTCATACTCGTTGATTATTGAAATGATTGTTACTGGAAATATTAGATTGTAGCGGGCGAGTCCCCGCCTAAATAGTTGTGACAGAAAATGTGCTACAGCATAGACTCTTTTACTGTTTTATTTTTATTATTTTTTATCATTAGTGTTTTGATGTACTCGTCCCCCTGTCTGTTATGTCGCGTCTTCATTGTTAACTATTCTTGTTACTCGTTTTATCTTCTACTGTCTGTCCTCGTCCTGCTATATATTCCTTCTACACATTGTTTACAACACACACCAACATTTAAATGTCACTCCAGGGTCACCAATTGTTGGTGGTAGTGAGTGTTTTGAGTGCTAACCCTGACGGATATTGACTTTGTCTATCCGTGAACCGATTAGCACTCAGAACGCTCACTACCACCAACAAGATGACCTGACAATAATTAGTGGCCCAGGAGATACCATGATCATGAAGGCAGTTCTTCCAGCTATAATCATCCCCTCAAGCCTCACATTACCTAAACTAACCTGTTCTCGGTCACCCTTGAACACTCCTCTGGGGAGACTTCTCCCACCTCAGACTCTGGTTGTATTTCAGATGTTAGTCGTCACAGCTTTACATATAGAGTACATACTTACATGATAACTGTTTTTTAATAATTATGTGGGAACTATCCAGTTCATTTACATATTGGATGAAAGTATATACGCGTGTTCTATTCCTGTTTTTTGGGTGTTCTGTGTCCCTCTAACAGACGTTATTAATATAATGGTAAAATGATATTTAGTAAAGTAATAATGGAGAGAGAATTTGGAATGCAGGGGTCAAGGGGCACAACAATGTTGATGATAATTATATTTGCAGCTGTGAGTTAGTTACATCAGATAATGTTAAGTTAGTTTGGGTCTTCAGGACTACCAACTAAAGAGACTTTAGTTGGTGTTTATCACCTATGGACTATATGTTGGTTTTGTCAAGTGGGAAAGAGTGATGTGAAACATTTTACCAGAATGTTCGTAGGAAGCAGGGAGCAAGAGACCTGTTGCTCGACAATCTACCGTGACATTTCATATGAAAAAATGGAGACGACACTGCAGCGATACCTTAATGGAATGTTTGATAATTAGTAGTTTTTTTATGATACAGAAAAGAGCAGTGATGATGAATATATTAGGGATTTCAAATTTGACACTGAATCACACTATGCATACTTGTGCTACCTTGTACACCCACAAAACAACAATCCTTGTAAATGGTAATAGGTACAGTGGCGGACACATGAAACAGAAACACCTCAGCCACCCGCGAGGAGGTGTGGTTCTCTCTGGACATGGTAACACTGATGAGTATGAAGCTTCACCAGGATTGTTTCGAGCAGTCGCTAGGACGAATCGAACGCGGTTATTATTGCTGCTTTTGTGTAGGGTCGTTGGTGGTACGTAAGTCATGTCCCGCCTGACAGAGTAATGTGGGTAGTCTTAGGCCACTCGGTGGCGACTGAAAAATCCCAGCTTAGTGTCACCGGGCGGGGCGCGAACCCGCGTCGTCCTGGACGCGGCGCCGTCACGCTATCCACTCAACCACCGCCTCTTTATAATTCATAATACTTTCTACTTCAGAATGGATACTTCATGTGCAAATAATTATGGCTTCTTTAGTTTGACAGACATTACACCTGTTGTCATAGGCCCTACGAAATACGCAGGCAAGCCGAGCAGGCATATAACTGGTTGAGTGTGACCACCATGAGAGAGATTTACATAGATTTACATAGAAAATCAGACCACACAGACCCCATGGTCCAGACTAGGTGGTCTGTCCTTAAACCTAAGTGATTCTACATTAGTCAGAAGGCTCCAAAACAATGCATTTCAACTATAGTTGATATCAAGTTGAAGGAAGTGACGGTCGAGCTTGTTTTTGAAGGAGTCAATCGTGTTACACTGGATCACTGACGTTGGGAGCTTATTCCATTCTCGCACTACAACGTTATTGAAGAAAAATTTGGTGCAGTCTGAATTTACTTGTCTACATATGAGTTTTACGCCATTGTTCCTCGTACGCAAAGTGTCATCGATCATAAACAATGTTGATCTTTCTACATTCGTGAAACCATTAAGTATTTTAAAACATTCGATCAGTTTTCCTCGGAGGCGACGTTTCTCAAGAGAGAACAAGTTAAGGGTGGAAAGCCTTTCTTCGTAAGATTTGTTGCGCAAGGAAGGGATCATTTTTGTTGCCCGACGCTGAACACCTTCTAATTTAGCAATGTCCTTTGCATGGTGGGGAGACCAAAACTGTACCGCATATTCCAAGTGGGGTCTGACTAAACTATTGTAGAGTGGAAGTATTACATCTTTATTCTTGAATAAAAAGTTTCTTTTAATGAAGCCCAACATTCTGTTCGCTTTATTTGCTGCATCGATGCATTGCTGTGAGAATTTGAGGTTTGACGCAATTTTGACCCCAAGTCCTTAATGCATTGAACGCTTTTGAGTTTAACGCCGCACATTTCGTAATCGAACTTCTTATTCCTTGTTCCAATTTGAAGGACCTGGCACTTGTCTACGTTAAAGGGCATCTCCCATCTATCCGACCAAGCTGAAATTTTGTGCAAATCCTCTTGGAGGCTTTGCCTGTCTTTGTTAGAATGAACCGAGTTACCAATCTTTGTGTCGTCTGCAAGTTTACTAATGCGATTACTGAGTCCGACATCCACATCGTTGATGTAAATAATGAAGAGCACTGGGCCAAGAACCGAGCCCTGAGGGACGCCACTAGTGACCGGCGCCCACTCTGAGTTAAATCCGTCAATCACCACTCTTTGTTGTCTGTTGCTCAACCAATTCGTGATCCATTGGTGTACTTGACCGTCAATACCTATTTGCTTTAATTTGTAAAGTAATTTATGATGTGGGACTTTATCAAACGCTTTTTGGAAATCAAGATAGACTACGTCCAGTGATTTGGTTACGTCATAAACCGTGAAGAGGTCGTTATAAAAGGTTAATAGGTTTGATAGGCAGGATCTTTTGTTACGGAAGCCGTGAGTCCCCAATTAATGAGTGGCTTTCATGGTAACTCACAATTTTGTCTCTAATTATGCTCTCAAGTAGCTTACCTACAGCAGAAGTTAGACTAATGGGCCTGTAATTACCTGGTACCTTTTTATCTCCTTTTCTAAAAAATCGGTGTCACGTTAGCCTTTTTCCAATCCGAAGGGACGATGCCTTGTCGCAAGGACATATTGAATACGGTTGTGAGGGGGGAGACTATTTCGCTCTTTGTTTCTTTGAGCAGAGTAGGGTATACTTTGTCAGGTCCAGGACTTTTATTTGTTTTAAGTGATTGGAGGGCTTTCAAGACTTCATCGGTTGTTATTTCAAAGTTAGACAATGCATGCTCGGGATTTACATTAGTACTGGTGTTGGTGGGAGGATTGTTAGTATTAAACACCGAGGAAAAGTAATTGTTTAGTAGGTTTGCAACGTGTTTTCTGTCAGTCACTAGTGCACCGGCGCTGTTTGTTAAGGGTCCAATTCCACTTCTGATCGCCTTTCTGTTGTTTATGTAACTGAAGAAGGATTTCGGATTATTTTTACAGTTGGCCGCAATAGTTTCTTCATATCTACGCTTTGCCTGACATACTAATCTTTTTACTCGTCGCCTGGCATCATGGTAAAGTCTAATGTTTTCGGGCGTGCTTTGCTCTTTCTTTAGCCTGTAAAACAATTTTCTCTCCTTGACTGAGTGTTTAATTTCGCTGTTAAACCAAGGTGGGCTTTTATTAGTGTTACTTCACTTCTCACACAAAGGGACGAGTGTGTTCTGCTGAGTGAGTAAATGATTTTTAAGGCTTAGCCAGGCGTCCTCTACATTTCCGTCATTTGATAGTTGCATTTCTATTAGTTTTCGTCTGATTTCTACGAAGTTGGCTCTTTTGAAATTGGGCACCTTTACTTTATTTTCAGTCACTGATGTTTGAGCTCTAAAGTCGACGCGGACTAATTTATGATCGCAAGAACCGAGGTGTTCTCCTACCGTGACATTACTGACTAGGTTTTCTTGGGTAGTTATAACAAGGTCGAGTATGTTATTTTGTCGAGTTGGTTCAGAAACCATTTGGCTTAGATAATTTTCTTCTAAAAATTCGATCATTCTGTGCGACTCGCCTTCTGTACCTGACAGTGTCGCCCAGTCGATATGGGGAAGGTTAAAGTCTCCTAGTTTCAGTGAGTCGCTGTTATTAAGTGACTGCCTTAAAACGCTGTACATTTCAAGATCGGCATCGAGTGATTGCCCCGGAGGCCTATAGGTGACAGATATATTTAAATTGATCTTTGCAATGTTTACTCGCACGCACAAATGTTCAACGTTACTGTCTCCTGGTGTTCTGTCAGTGGGTTGCAAATTGCTTTTGACAAAAAGGGCGACACCACCATCTCTACGGCTTACACGATCTTTGTTGAAGAGTCTGTAGCCATCTATGTTGTATTCTGTACTTAAATCAATATTTGTGGTGTCGATAAATGTTTCGGTTATAGCAATTACGTCAAAAATTTCTGTCAGAGCAAGACATCTCAGTTCATCAAACTTGTTTCTTAGGCTACGCGCATTGAAACTAAGGACTCTTAGCTTATTTTGAGGCTTGGTAATAGAAGTGCAGGTACTGGCGGGTTCAAGGTTACGAGTTTGTTGCGATGAATGGCGTCTATTTACACGGGTGGGTGGAGGGACGAGGCTGAGAGACGCCCTTGAACAATGCGCCCGTAAACGAAACGAAACAAGAATGCGACCGTAAACGATGTGAAAAACGTAAACAATGCGACCGTAAACGATGTGAAAAACGTAAACAATGCGACCGTAAACGATGTGAAAAACGTCAACAATGCGACCGTAAACGAAACGAAACACGTATACAATGCGACCGTAAATGATGTGAAAAACGTAAACAATGCGCCCGTAAACGAAACGAAACACGTATACAATGCGACCGTAAATGATGTGAAAAACGTAAACAATGCGCCCGTAAACGATCCGAAAAACGTAAACAATGCGACCGTAAACGATGCGAAAAACGTAAACAATGCGACCGTAAACGATCCGAAAAACGTAAACAATGCGACCGTAAACGATGTGAAACGCGAAAACAATGTGGATTTATTTTATTCGTTGTTGTTATTATTATTATAATTATATGTGCTTCGTGTGGTTCACATTGGTATATGTATGGCACCTATGTAAAATATAGATGGATTACCATTAATTAACCTTGGCTTATGTTACTATATTTGTATGTTGTGTTTGCCTCAATATTACACGATGCCAGTGGTTAGGTTGATTATACTATGGAACTTGTTTTTCCCAAAGTATTTCTTCACATTATGGTCTTGCAGTAAGCAATAATGGTGGAACAGTTGTTATGTTCCGGCAGTTACCCAATCGGAGCATATTCACAACAAATAGGATGTATAAAAATACGCTTTAAACCAAATCAGCTTATATTTGTCATAGGCGTCCATGACAAACCGTCTAGGGGGAAGGCTGCATACAGACTCTTAACTTGAATAAAAGTCATAGTGCTTCAAATATATATATATATAAAAATATATATAGATATATATATATATATATATATATATATATATATATATATATATATATATATATATGTATATATATATATAGAGAGATATATATATATATATATATATATATATATATATATATATATATATATATATATATATATATATATATATATATATATATATATATATATATATATATATATAGATATATATATATATATATATATATATATTTATATATATATATATATATATATATATATATATATAGAGATTGAGATAGTGAGAGAGAGAGAGAGAGAGAGAGAGAGAGAGAGAGAGAGAGAGAGAGAGAGAGAGAGAGAGAGAGAGAGAGAGAGAGAGAGAGAGAGAGAGAGAGAGAGAGAGAGAGAGAGAGAGAGAGAGAGAGAGAGAGAGAGAGAGATTTACATAGATAATCAGACCACACAGACCCCATGGTCCAGACTAGGTGGTCTGTCCATAAGAGATTCTACATTAATCGGATGGCTCCAAAACGTTGCTTTTCTACTCTAGTTAATATTAAGTTCAAGGAAGTGACGGTCCAGCTTGTTTTTAAATGAGTCAATCGCGTTACACTGGACCACTGAAGGTGGGAGCTTATTCCATTCTCGCACTACAACGTTGGTGAAGAAAAATTTGGTGCAGTCTGAATTTACTTGTCTACATTCGAGTCTTATGGCATTGTTCCTCGTTCGCAAAGTGTCATCGATCATAAACAAGTTTGATCTGTCTACATTCATGAAACCATTAAGTATTTTAAAACTTTCGATCAGTTTTCCTCGGAGGCGACGTTTCTCAAGAGAGAACATGTTAAGGGTGGAAAGCCTTTCTTCGTAGGAGTTTTTGCGCAAGGAAGGGATCATTTTTGTTGCCCGACGCTGAACACCTTCTAATTTAACAATGTCCTTTGCATGGTGGGGAGACCAAAACTGTACCGCATATTCCAAATGGGGTCTGACCAAACTATTGTAGAGCGGAAGTATTACATCTTTATTCTTGAATTAAAAGTTTCTTTTAAGAAGCCCAACATTCTGTTCGCTTCATTTGCTGCATCGATGCATTGCTGTGAGAAT
Organism: Eriocheir sinensis; assembly: GCF_024679095.1. Lineage (NCBI taxonomy): Eukaryota > Metazoa > Arthropoda > Malacostraca > Decapoda > Varunidae > Eriocheir > Eriocheir sinensis. Next base: position 2,833,009 of record NC_066513.1, on the reverse strand, counting down.
TTGAGGTTTGACGCGATTTTGACCCCCAGGTCCTTAAAGCACTGAACGCTTTTGAGTTTAACGCCGCGCATTTCGTAATCGAACTTTTTATTTTTTGTTCCAACTTGAAGGACCTGGCACTTGTCTACGTTAGAGGGCATCTCCCATCTATTCGACCAAGCTGAAATTTTGTGCAAATCCTCTTGGAGGCTTTGCCTGTCTTCGTTAGTGAGAACCGAGTTACCAATCTTTGTGTCGTCTGCAAATTTACTAGTGCGATTATTGAGTCCAACATCCACATCGTTGATGAAAATAATGAAGAGCACTGGGCCAAGAACCGAGCCCTGGGGGACGCCACTAGTGATCGGCGCCCACTCTGAGTTAAATTCGTCAATCGCCACTATTTGTTGTCTGTTGCTCAACTAATTCGCGATCCACTGGTGTACTTGAACGTCAATACCTATTTGCTTTAATTTGTAAAGTAATTCATGGTGTTTTATGCCAAACTCGACTCTGTAGGTTACTCTGTTAGACCAGTGCCCCCCCCCCCCTCCCCCCCGAAGATACACTTATTGTCTTGGGCCACTTCATAGCTATTATTGGTTAATGGTTACTACTTTACGATTTACTTTTTACTACTTGCCTCACGTATTGTTTTCACTCGACGATGACTTTTTCCTCGATAATGCCTTAATGCCTTGCCTCCCGTGTTCTTTTTCCTCGATAATGTTCCGCCTCACGTATTCTCGCGCCACTTAACTCCCGCGATTCCTCATCTGGTACATTCTCACCTGATTTCAATTACTCACAAGCTCCTCTGATGTGTTTCGGCCTGGTTCATTGCCTTGATTTACACCTCATTTACCTGATGGGCCCGTACGCGTCTCTCTCTCTCTCTCTCTCTCTCTCTCTCTCTCTCTCTCTCTCTCTCTCTCTCTCTCTCACGTAACCATCCTTCGTTAGCGTCGGGGACACACACACACCCACACACACACACACACACACACACACTTTCACACACTCTCACTTTGAAGACAAGACGGCTAATGAGACAGCGAAGGCGGCACGAGTCTGTCTGCTAGTCTTTTGAACGTTGGCAAAGGGAAGGTGTGTGCTACGTGTATTTTTCTCCCGTCTCTCTCTATATGGCTATCTCTGTCTCCATCTTCCCTCTCCCCACCTTCGCTTCCCTGTCCTTCCTCTTCCCTCTCTACGCGGGCTGGTATGGGCACATCGCCATTGCCAGCATCAGGGTATATCATTCCGCTGAGGGACGTAAGATTAGACGCTTCCTCTTCTCACATCAACATTTCCAAAGTCTGTAAAGGAAACCAGTCAGGTTCTAATGAGTGGTTTTGTAGGTTCATGGCAGAGAAGAAGGGTTAAGCTACCACCAGGGTCATCAAATTACCCCTGGATATGCCCAAAGCTCCCACGAAAGCCTAGTTAAATATGTGTATACTTGGGCGCCCAAAGGTTGAAAAATATGGACCTATATAACCCTTTCTCAAGCGTTTCCACTCGATTTGGTCTTGTGCCTTGTCTCCATTGTCTATGTAAACCTCTTAAATTTCACCACGCCATCTGCTGAACGGTCTCCCCTCTCGTATGTATCAATAAGTTTTAAATTTGTTCGCTTATTCATTGATTAATTTATGTATAGACGCCTGCTCCAGACAAAAGGACAAGGGCTGTACTACGCAACGACTTCCAAAAGCCGAAAAGGAGATTAATCGGGTTTTCGTTTTTTTTTTTTGGACATTCATGATACAGAAGAAAGGTCAGATAAACACACACACACACACACACACACACACACACACACAAACAGGTTCATTAAACTCCACCTGGAAATGCCCAAAACGCCTATGTAGGAAAACCTTGTCAAATATGTGTAGTATGTACTTGAGCGCCGGAGGCTTTGAGAATATGGGCCCAACAATTAGCCTACAGTGATGCCCTTTGTCACTTCCAGAGGCGTCCGGAACATCAACCTCTGACCCGACACTCTCTCCCTCACTCTGTCTCTCTCTCTGTCTCTGTCTCTCTCACCCTCTCTTTGCCGTTTGTGGCTAATGAACTAATGAATGACAAATGAAGAGTGTTTGCTCGGTGACACTTCAGCGTGCGGTCTCCCTGGGTCGTTATCAGAGCTTTAAAAGTCGCAACGTTGCATTTTCCCACCCTCGTATTTCCGTCGGCCAACATATACCTCGCCAGTCGGAGTGGATTTATCGTTTGTCACAACTATAAATATTATCTCGTGGATAGGTCAGGAGCACTCAGGTCAAAAGGGTAAAGGAAGGTAAGCACAGGTAGCCTAATAACTTCATGAGGTCGGAAAACATCAGCTGAGGTCGTGATAGATACATAGATGAATAGATACAGATAGATAGATATAAGTAGATAGGTTGATAGATAGATATAGGGAGATAGATAGATAAATATAGATAGATAGATAGGATATTTACATATATTTTCACGTCAACAAATGAGAGAGAGAGAGAGAGGGAGGTGGAGTCAAGTCAGCACCTGTTAAAATGTTGCCATGTCTACCTGCCCATCGACCAATCAAATCAATCAAATACCCAAGGCTATTAATCTCCATCATCTTTTCGTCCGCCCAGCCACACTCCTGCACCCCCACTACCCTTGGCCTCCCTCCCTTTACATAGCGCCCTGACAGCACACGCAACACCACGTACGAGGGGGCAACATGGCCGCATGCGCTGTGAGGGTTAAGGAGAAAGCATTGATAACAGTATGACCAGAGATACGATAATTATTGAATAAATAGGATACATGAGTGCCTACGATAAAAGATAAAGCCCATACGATACTCGATAATCTTTTGAGCATAAAGAAAAGTAATTTACGTTTAAGATAGGTTATATTAACGTACCCATATCTCTCTTCCTACTTTACGAAGTAGGCTACTCTTTTGTTGTTACGATAAATGTCTTCTGTCAACCTTCGAACCTCTCGGAAAACGCTTGGAAAGAGTATAAAGATACACAAAAGTGTATAAATAGCCATGAGTCGATTGTGCTGACATGTCCGTAGTGCAAATGTAGGTTTTATGATTCAATACGTGCAAAAGTACATCAATTTTGGCCCAAGGTGTACGATGGCATCTGTCACTCTGGCGAGTGGCGCTGCGGTTGTCTGCTAGTTGTGGTGTGCGGCTGCGGCGTGATGCGTGCGGGTTATCGGGCGTGGTCTGTCCGTGTGTGTGTGTGTGTTTTTGCGTGTTGCAGCGGTGGTGGTCAATCGGGGAACACGGTAAGAAGGTGAGTTCGTTATGTTGATAGAGTGAAACCAGATTGTCGAGATTGGGTTAAGATTCGTTTTAGGTCCGTGCCAGTATCTCACTACCTACCTTATGAAACATCAGTATCTCTTCATATACATTTTCTACAAACCTTCAACAGTCATGGAAACACTTTGAAAATCCAATTCAAGGACTCTTTTTGGTAAAGATTCGTATTAGGTCCGTGCCAGTATCTCATAATCTACTTTATGAAACATCAGTATCTCTTCATATATCTTTTCTACAAACCTTCAACAGTCATGGAAACGCTTTGAAAATCCAATTCAAGGACTTTTTTTTTACTCTTGAAAATAGGGGATAATGTTTACGAAAGCGCGTCGCCTCCTCTGCTGGCCGCGGCGACACTGCAGCCGCCGCAGCCGCAAAATAGCTCGCAGAGGGCTTAGGGTCGGGGAGCATATTTAAACTACTCCAACCGAACTTTACGACCTACTAACATGTATATGTGACTTATTTCAGCGAGGAGGTATTTCTCGCAACACCGGCTGCAGCGTCGCCGCGGCCAGCACCAGAGGAGGCGACGCGCTTTCGTAAACATTATCCCATATTTTCAAGAGTAAAAAAAAAGTCCTTGAATTGGATTTTCAAAGCGTTTCCATGACTGTTGAAGGTTTGTAGAAAATATATATGAAGAGATACTGATGTTTCATAAGGTAGGTAATGAGATACTGGCACGGACCTAAAACGAATCTTAACCCTTTTTTTTTTACTCATGAAGATAAGGGATAATGTTTACGAAGGCGCGTCGCCTCCTCTGGCGACGCTGCAGCCGTTGTTGCGAGAAATACTTCCTCGCTGAAATAAGTCACATATACATGTGGAGGGGGTCCAAGGGGGGACGTAGCCCCCCCTGGTTAGAAGGGGGGTCGAGGGGGGCGCAGCCCCCCCGTTAGTAGGTCGTAAAGTTCGGTTGGAGTAGTTTAAATATGCTCCCCGACCCTAAACCCTCTGCGAGCTATTTTACGGCTGCGGCGGCTGCAGCGTCGCCGCGGTCAGCACCAGAGGAGGCGACGCGCTTTCGTAAACATTATTCCCTATTTTCAAGAGTAAAATAAAAGTCCTTGAATTGGATTTTCAAAGCGTTTCCATGACTGTTGAAGGTTTGTAGAAAAGATATATGAAGAGATAGTGATGTTTCATAGATTATGAGATACTGGCACGGACCTAAAACGAATCTTTACCCTCCTTTACACTTAGATGCTTCACTTAGTTACTCTGTGATAGTAAAGATTGGGTTTCGCGATGCGCAGAGCAGGATGGGACAAACCAAATCAGGGGGAGAGACTTAACGCCATAGCGGCAGTAAAGGAAATAAATAGCACTATATAGGATGGGTCGTTATAGTAGTGTTTAGTGTGTGCGGTGGTGGTGGTGGTGGTGGTGACCGGGTAGCTGCTCGCCGCCCTTACTAAGAGATGTCAATTCTATTACTCTTAACAACGGCAGCCTCAAAACTCATTCGTGGGATTTTGAGGGCATGGGTATCCTCGCGGACTATTCGGATAAACCTGACCCGCGGAGGCGTTTTAAACCTCTAATCTAATTTTCGCTTTCGTTGATTCCCACACTTCACTTCGAACTATTTTTTTGGGGGGTCATATTTGCACCTTACTATAATGAATTAACAGAACATTAAGTGGTTCATAGAAAGCTCGCAGGGAACAGGGTCTGGCACATTGGTATTGTTGCAACTGAGGGGAGGAGGGGAAGATAAGAGAAAACGGAATAAAAAGTGGAAAGTGAAGAAAAACTTAACTAAAACTAGGAAGATAGGAACAACGAGGATAAAGAGGCAAGAAGGAGGAGGAGGAGGAGGAGGAGGAATGATTGATGAAAGAAGGGAAGAACGAGGATAAGGACGAGAAGAACTGAATGAAAGAAAAGAGGAGGAAGAAGATAAGGAGGATGAGGGAATGGCCAAGGAAGGGAGAGCCTGTCATGTGGGGGACAGGTTGCTTCACACCGGCTCAGGAACACGCGCTTGGCTGTAGTGTCTCGTATCAGGTGTGGCAGTAAGAACACACACACACACCTCCCAGTTACTTGTGTTTGAGGTACAAGGCAGAGAACAGCTGGGCCCATGTTCTCAAATATTTCGGGGGTGACACATCCACATACGGTAAGGCTTTCCTAGAGGTTGTGTTAGTATTTCCATGGGCAGTTTTATGAGCCTAGTGATAGTTTGACAAGGCTTCTGCACCATGAATGTGAAGAATGCTCATGAGAACTCGGCGTATTTCCTTTATAGCCTTTAAAATAGTTATTGTAAGAGCCGAAAGCGTGTCAGAAAGCGAACCCAGGTTCAGAACTGCCTCACTGTCGACGCGGAGTATGAAAACTGACACGGACCATTGACTATACTACCCTGTGTTAATTAAGGAATAGTAGTAATAGTGAAGGTAGCGGTTGCGTAGGGTGAGGGTGTCTGTCTAGGCTGTAGGGTGAATAGGGGCATTTGGCAAGGGGGACGGTAGGCTTAGGGTGAGAGAAACGTAGGGGAAGGTGAGTGAGGACGCCCTGCCCTCCATGCCTCGCGGTCATCGGTGCGTTAAATAGAGTAGGTCTCCCGCGCGACGGTGATTGGCTGATGTAATGGCTTGAGAAAACCAATTAGAGGCCTTGTCCTTAACCGTCTGGCGGAAAGCACTGAGGGGGGAGAGGAGGAGGAATGACAGTAGGGGGAGATAAGAGAGATCGGAATAAAATGTGCAAGGCGAGGAAAAGCAGAATTAAAGATGGGAAGATAAGGAAAAAGGATAAAGAGGCAAAGAAGGAGGAAGAGGAGGAGGAGGACGAGGAGAACTGGTTGATGGAAGAGGGAAGGACGAGGATAAGGATGAGGAGAAGTGAATGAAAGAAGACGAAAAAAATGGACAAATACAAGATGAACTGTTAGATGGAGGGGGAAAGGAAAGAAGAAAAAAAATCATAAAAGTAGAATTAGTGATAAGAAGATGAGGAAGGAGGAAGAAAAGGTATTGGTGGAGGAGGAAGAGGAGGAGGATAAAGAAGAAGAGGAGGAGGAGGAGGAGGAGTGATATCATAACCATAATGTCTTGTTTTCATACTTTTCAGACATAGCAAAGTGCGCCCCACCTCTGACCTCCAGTGCTGACCCTTCCTTTCTGACTCCGATGCTGATCTACGCTGACGTGATGACCTGGGCTGACCTGACCTCGGTGATGGGTGAGTGTTTACGTTGACCTCTTGTCTTTTTCATTATGTGCCTTTTTGTGTGTGTGGCTCTAGGTCATCACAAATATGGAGTTCGTTTGGGTGGAGTCAGAGCCTTCGTTTGGGTGGGATCCGAGCCGTTAAACATCCACGCCACCTCACCCCCAGCACAGCACTCTCTCTTATGTCAGCTATTTACTGTTTGAATTTGTGTATTAGATATTCTGCATACATTAAACTAGGGTATATAGTGCTATGAATGTGTCGCTTTTTAGAATGATAGCAATGGGTTGTATAAATTCTATAACAAGTGACGTCGTTGCTCTTCGATGTTGTGAGCGATCAGGAACACCATGTCACTTCCTCCCTGACCTCCACCCGTGATGACAGTTACTCCGACCTGGTCTCGTGTGCTCCACAGACGGGAGAAAGAACTTATTTACAATGTGACGAAGGCGGAGGCGACGGCTTTCCTTACTCCGAAAATTAAGGCTTGGTTTGGCAGGGTTGTGGCTATAGTGGGTTCCCTGAGTGGGTCCGCCAATAGACAGGGCACTTTCTGTAAGTATTTGATGACGGGGGTGTCAAAGGTCCCTCGATTGGTTCCTTTGTAATTTTTTCCGTAGAATCCAATGAGCCCAGGGGACCTTTCGTATTTTGCATATTTAATGAGACTATTTGCATAAGTTGCATAAGTATGAGGCAGAGTAGACTTTTGCAGATATAACGATGATTATTCCATACCTGCTAGAAAAACTGCATCACAGTAGTCCAGAAACTATCAAAACAATGAATGGTAGAGATATGGAGACTACTGAAACATTAATTAGTAGCCTAATTTGCATATTCAGCATATTAATGCAAACCGATCATGTTTGGACTGTATATATTTAACGTACTGATAGTTCCTCAGATTTTCTTGAAATTTTGTCTCTAAATTTGCAGATTAATATAGATTGTACACAAAATAGTATCTCAGATAACTACATAATTAATTTATGACTGTATTTGTCACCTTGAGTGAATAGTTAGCCTTACTATCATTTCCGATTGGGGTAAAAGGAACCTTGTGTCCTTCAGTGCCTCAAAAACCCAATTTCTCCACCTATCAACTCGACACAATCTTCCAAACACCTATCCCCTATTCTTCGACAACACTCAGCTGTCACCATCTTCAACACTAAACATCCTCGGTCTATCCTTAACTCAAAATCTTAACTGGAAACTTCACATTTCGTCTCTCACTAAATCAGCTTCCTCGAGGTTTGGCGTTCTGTATCGTCTCCGCCAGTTCTTCTCCCCCGCACAGTTGCTATCCATATACAGGGGCATTGTCCGCCCTCGTATGGAGTATGCATCTCACGTGTGGGGGAGCTCCACTCACACAGCTCTCTTGGACAGAGTGGAGTCGAAGGCTCTTCGTCTCATCAGCTCTTCTCCTCTTACTGATAGTCTTCTACCTCTTAATTTCCGCCGCCATGTTGCCTCTCTATCTTCTATCAATGTTTTCACGCTGACTGCTCTCTTAAACTTGCTAACTGCATGCCTCCCCCCCTCTCGCGGCCCCGCTGCACGCGACTTGCTACTCATGCTCATCCCTATACTGTCCAAACCCCTTATGCAAGAGTTAACCAGCATCTCCACTCTTTCATCCCTCACGCTGGTAAACTCAGGAACAATCTTCCTTCTTCTGTATTTCCTCCTGCCTACGACTTGAACTCTTTCAAGAGGAGTGTATCTGGACACCTCTCCTCCCGAAATTGACCTCTCTTTCGGCCATCTCTTTGGATTCTTTTTGTGAACAGCGAGTAGCGGGCTTTTTTTTATTTTTTATTATTGTTTACTTTTATGTGTGCCTTTGAGCTGTCTCCTTTGTTGTAAAAAGAAAAAAAAAAGTCCAAAACCGATCATATGCACCAGTGTAAGTTACTATGAAAATGTCTTCTTTACAACTTGCTCATGCATCACATAATAAGAATTATCCATCACTGATAAAATAAAACATGGGTAATACGATCTCTTTGCATCAGTGTGCATAATTATTAATAATAATTAAATTTGCATATGAGTAAAAGGACAAAAAATGTTGCTTTCTATGGTGTCAATTGAAATATTGAAAGATGGCGCCACTATAAACACTTACCTGCGCCATGACGGGCTGGGGCCGACTACCATCCAGGCCCCTCAAGCAAGCCTACCGGCGCTATAGGCGTAGGCGTAAAAAAAAAATGTTAGTATGTTATTTACCAAAGGGCAGAGAATGGGATACATTTCTGGCGAGTGGTGAAAACAAGACGGAGTTAATCAGGTTCATAGGAGTGATGAGGTGCGAACAAAGATACCTTTGGTAATCACTGAGGGAGAACAGACTTGGCTTCTGTCAGCAGACAACATCCAAAGATTGGATGATTGTAATCATCATGAGGCAGACACACGTGTCGTACTGTATGCATCTCAGTCCACTAACCCTGTTGTGATTTGTGCCACAGACACAGACATCTTCATTTTGCTGACATATGCCTACTGGAAAGTCAAACCCACTGAAGACTGGTTCATGAAAATAGACCGTGATCGCCTGGTGCAGGTAAAACTGATGGTATCTTGCTATGGTGAATGTGTCTGCAGCATCCTGCCAGCTTTCCACAGCATAAATGGATGTGATACAACGTCATATCCCTACAATGTTGGGAAGGTGAAACCATTCAAAAAGATGATAAAGGGGAACACAAGTCAGTACCTTTCATCCAAGGAAATGTCAGAAATGTCTTACCTACAGTTAGAGGATGGTTTGCAGTTTGTGAAACAGGTGCTGTATCCAGGCAAGGATGATGAATCGTTTGTTGCAACAAGAATCCATACGTATGAGCGACAGAAGACGAACTCTAGCTTGACATTGCTTCCTGACCTCAGCAGCACCAAAGAACACTTGAAGCGAGCTGACTTGCAAGCGTACATCTGGCACCAGTGTCTGTTCCTGAATACCAAATACCCATCTCCTAAAAACAGAGGATGGCATGTAACAGAAGATCGACTGAAGCCTTCATGGTACCTACCTATGTATACAGCTACCGCCTTCTCTCTCTCTGAACAGTTCCTGACCTAAGAAGAAATCTGGAGAAGATGCTGATGATGAGCTGTCAGATATTAGAGAAGAAACACAAGGCATAAGTCCTCCAAAGAAAAAAGCAAAAGCAAGTTTTGGAATACAGTATCTCACAAGATCCTGACACTGATGACGAAACAGTGGGATATCTATCAGACACTGGTAGCAGGAGTGATTCTGAAAACAGTGAAACTGACAGTGACTCAGACTAAATACTGTTATTCTTCATTGCATTTCAGTGGTTACACAGGAGAGATGCAGTGTTATTTGTATTTTACATGTGATGTTTACCCATTGATCATTATTGAGTATTGTGATTCTCAAAGCTAGATCTATGTTTACTATGTTTTTTTTTTATAATCCTATTCTGACCATTATATGCATTGTTCAGTATCATAATGTTGAAAAAATATATTTTGTTTTCTCTGTTTTCACTTATTGGGATTTATTTAGAAGACACAGTCATCATCAGAGTTGTTTTGCTAAAACTGTAATCAAGTATGTAGTAGACGATATATGCCATCACATTTCACTATGATAATGACATGTCCTGCATCAAAAATCAATTTTTGACTCTTTATTTAGAGACACAAATTTCACATATTCATTTCACATTATTATGTGTAATGACCATGTTCTTATTTCAGAAGAATGAAAAAGTATATGCATGTAAAGAAGGCACTACTCTCAGTGCTGCACCGTAATCGATTTGTATTTGTGAGCTATGACGGCTAATTAAGCAAAGTTTCTGTCGATAAATCATCATTAATGTATTGTTTTATGTATCATTGTGCCAGGACAGATATTTGTACGCCATTAGGCGTGTGAAACCTTGAGAAGATACCAAAAAGTTAATTGTAAAATTGTTTATGAAGATTCAGATGATCGGTTTGTATTAATATGCAAATTACGTTAATTAAAGGTGTTTTAATTGTTATAATAGGACCACTAAGTAAACTCCTTAGAGATCTTGATCACTTCTGATGCAAAATAAATAAGAAGTAGCAATAAAATAGATGCCTTTTCTCAGGGCTGGAAAAAACAATGGTTTTAAAAAAAAACATGTTTTTTTTTGTTTAAACCATTTTTTTTGGTTTAAACCAGTTTTTATTGGTTTAAACCATGTTTTTTTGGTTCAAACCGCATAGATTTTTTTTTTGCTTCTCAGTATTTATATTCCAGTAATTCTATCCGTATATACATATATGAGTTTGAAAAGGAATTATAGATAGATTTAGAGATGGATTTATCAATATATTCATTTGATCTTCATACAATCTGTAAAAGAGGCAAAATGCAGCTTCTCTAACATGCTTTTTAATTGCAATGTTAAAGAGTAGTAAAACATGAAAGACCTCTTCTAATTTTCCAGTTGCATGCTACAAAAATAGCTGTAAGAGAGAGAGAGGGGTCGCTTTCCTGGCTATATCCCGCACCGCATACTGCCGCTGCATCGCGCTCCCCGGAGTTAGGGGCGCTGTTATGATGACTCAGAACAACAATGGCCGCCCCAGCATACACAGACTGTACACATGTACACTTTGCAGTCCACAGACACCAGTATCACCATGCAACATGGACAGCATGCATCTAATAGCTACTGTGCTAGAACCTAAGTAATACTTATTTCGAGTTATTAATGAGAACAGTCACTAGGACTGAAAATCATTAGAATAGTGGTCCTGGCAATTATTCAGGCGACGATTACCATTGCAGCTTCCAGGACAGTGCTCCCCCCTTCGGTGATGACTGCATTCACGATGCCCCCCCTACAATATCTAGTTACACTATACCTCGCTGCTACAGTAATACACTACCGGTACACAACATTATCACTTTGCACCTTACTCCCGACCGCAGCTCGCAGCTCTGAATGACTAGAATCGTGAGTCACTCTTTCCCTTCCCACCAGGGTTGCCAGGTTTGGCATAATTATGCCAATTTGGTATATTCCAGGCCTGGTTGGCGTACTGGAGATTTAGTTTTATGCCTAACTTCATTTGGCATAATTTTTGGTATATTCAGGGGTGTTTTTAATATTATTTCATTTATATTCATAATAAGGTGCTGGAAGTCAAAGACGTTGACCAGATTCCATAATATATCTAGTGAATAAAACATCATAAAAAAGCATTATACTCATCAGATGAGGGTACCGTTCCTCTTGGTACCGTTTCAGGACCTAAAGTTCCTGATCACCGCAGAACGCGTATTGTTCGTGTTGTTTCTATCGTAATCCCAGTTCAAGTGGGCCTATGGAAAATATAATGCAAGGTTAAGCTGGGTTTCTCGGTGATGCTTTTACTGCTCAGTAATACAGACTTGCTCTTTGCTTTCTATACCTATATATTACAAATATAAATGTTTTGTATGCCATTGAAATTTAACTACCAGTTTTTCTTTTGTGTGTGTATGGATCAGTGCAGTGCTGTATGCAATATATAATTGCTCTGTAGGAATGAATATAAATTTGTTGTACTCCACTATAAATTACACATACCTGATTTCTGTGGCTTAGTGCAGTACTGTATGTTATATTCATTTGCTCAGTAAGTTTCAGAAAACAGTAAGTATGAGTAAATATTGTACTACATTTGAACGTACACATAATTTAGGTACCAGTATTTTTCTGTATGCATGGTTGGAAAGGATTTTTTTAAAACAATTTATCAGCTGTTTAGTGAAGTGGCAAATATATATATATATATATATATATATATATATATATATATATATATATATATATATATATATATATATATATATATATATATATATATATATATATATATATATATATATATATATAATGTTTTCAGTTACTTCGAAGTTACAGCATTTGGATAGAGATTTGAGTTTACCAACTGACGTTTTCATCTTGGTGTTAGTAAAATGACTGT